>NW_012103032.1:268780-284165 GCF_000951045.1 Mandrillus leucophaeus | reverse complement strand
ACACCCCTGACCCGGGCACCGGGACTATCAGGCCCCTCCCCCGCTTTCTCAGGTTCCCGGAACGGCGGCACCCACTCCCCTTCCATCCCTCGGCGGGGGCCGGGGACGCGCAACGCGAGGTGGGCCGGGCCAAGTGACCGAATCACTTTACCGCGCGCGTACTGCTAGAGAGCCGCCCAGCCCGAGGCAGACGGGCGCGGAGGCGGAGGACGCGGAAACTGAAATACAAAGGGATTGAGTGGAAAGCAATAGAGGGAGGTGCTGGGAGGGGAACCAGCTAGGCTCAAAGCTCCAAAGCGGATCGCCGGGTTAATGTGGGGTTTCTGCCTCGCCATCCACTCCCAATGCGGCTGCTTAGCCGACTGTGTAGGCGGCTTCTCTGCATTACACTAGCTGGTCTGAATTCCCCAGCCCAGCCGCCCAGGTAGCTTAGACCCGGCCTCTGAAAACACCGGATCCCTCCTTCCAACACTCCTCGCCAGCAAGGCAGAGATGGGTCTTTCAGGGAGCAGGAAGTTGGGGCGCAGGTTTCGGTAAAGCACCTCACTCGGAGCCACGGTCTCCGTGTCTAAAATGACAATGGGCCGGGCGCGGTGACTTACGCCTGTAATCCCAGCATTTTGGGAGGCCGAGGTGGGCGGATCACGAGGTCAGGAGATAGACAGCATCCTGGCTAACACGGTGAAACCCCGTCTCTACTAAAAATACAAAAAAAAAAAAATAAAAAAAAAAAAAAAAATTAGCCGGGCGTGGTGGCAAGCACTTGTAGTCCCAGCTACTCGGGAGGCTGAGGCAGGAGTATGACGTGAACCCGGGAGGCGGAGCTTGCAGTGAGCCGAGCGAGACTCAGTCTCAAAAACAAAAGAAAAAGGAGGACAATGAAGCGAACGACTTTTAAATGTTAAAGCCGCGCACGCATGGCTCCTGCAGCCATTCCCTGGCCATGTGGCATGCATCGCGAGTTAATTGTGTAGGTGTGTGGTCTTCTTCCCACCTCCTCTCCACCCACCACCTCCATTCATTAAAGTGAAGGTAGAGCTGCCTCCCACCCGTCTGCTCAAGAGATAACCATGCAACCCCTTTTATTTGTTCAGGACTTTATCGTTTGTAAGCCCTTCCTATATATCTATTTTTTTTTTCCCAAGACGGAGCCTTGCTCTGTCGCCCAGGCTGGAGTGCAATGGCGTGATCTCGGCTCACTGCAGCCTCCGCCTCCTGGGTTCAAGCGATTCTCCTGCCTCAGCCTCCCAAGAAGCTGGGATTACAGGCGCGTGCCACCATGCCCAGCTAACTTTTTGTGTTTTTAGTAGAGACGGGGTTTCACCATGTTGACCAGGCTGGTCTCGAACTCCTGACCTCGTGATCCGCCCACCTTGGCCTCCCAAAGTGCTAGGATTACAGGCGTGAGCCACCGCGCCTGGCCCCTACATATTTTTCATTTGAACAATATGTGTATGTCAAATCGCCTGAATTTGATTCTTGTCTCCCACACCCCCTGGCTGAATAAAGTTGGACAATTTGCTTAACTTCTCTGTGTTCATTTTCTGGTCCATAAAGTGAGACTAATACTAGAACCACTTGGTTGGGCTATTGAGGATTAAGAGGCTAATATATGTCAGGTACAGCACCTGGCACAGAGTGTGTTCCCTGACCCCGTTGGCAGTTATGACTGAGCCCCACTGAATCTAACATGCAACCTCCTTCAGAGGGGTCCAGATGGTTTTCCAGATTTGGCCCTCTGGGGCAGATTCTGATTTGGTAGGTAGGTATGGGGCAGGCCTGAGATCCTTCAGATCTGAACAGCTCCCTGGTGCTGCTGATGCTGCTGGCACCCAGGCACTCCTTTGAGTGATGAGGTCTTAGAGCAGCGGACTTGAACAGCACCAGAGGCATCTGGAGGGTTTGCAAAAATAGACTGCTGAGCGCCATCCCCAGAGTTTCTGACTTAGTAGGTCTGGAGTGAGACTGGGATTTGCATTCCTAACAATCTCTCAAGTAATGCTGATGCTGCTGATCTGAGGACCATAGTTTGAGGCTTTGTTTTAGAGCATCTCACCCCTCAAGCCTATGACCACAAGTAATGTCATACTGGGGGGTGGGCTGGGGAGTAGAGATCATTAAACAGCCAAGAGTAGCTTCTTGTGCTTTGGGAATAAAAGAAAGTTCCGGGAGGAGGGGCGGGGGACAGCCAAAAAAAAAAAAAAAACCTTCCCAGTTCTAATATGGGTAAGACACCAGAAGGAATAAAAAGGACAGTGTAGCTTTTTACTCAGCATCCTGTAAAATTAAGGGAGACTGGGAAAGACTGCCTAGTTGCTCAAGGGCAAAAGAAAGGGAATGGAATCTCCTTCAGCCCATGTCTTCCTGTTTTGGGGTCCTCTCTCCCCAGACAACCAAGAGAACAGAGGGAAGCCGGAGGGCAGCAGCAAGGCCCGCAAGGAGAGGACGGCCTTCACCAAGGAGCAGCTGCGAGAGCTGGAGGCGGAATTTGCCCATCATAACTACCTGACTCGGCTCCGCAGATACGAGATCGCGGTAAACCTTGACCTCTCTGAGCGCCAGGTGCGCCCCCAGCGGCCCCTCCTCTTATTTGCTCTCCCATCTCCCTCCCTTCCCTCCTTTCCCACCACCACTCCCTTCACCTTCTTTTTCTTCCTCCAGCCAGTCCAGTGGTTTTCAACTGTGGCCATACCTGAGAATAGCCTGGGGAGTTTTGGGTTTTTTTGTTTTTTGTTGTTTGTCTTTTGAAACGGAGTCTCGCTCTGTCACCCAGGCTGGAGTGCAGTGGTGCGTTCTCAGCTCACTGTAACCTCCACCTCCTGGCTTCAAGAAATTCTCCTGCCTTAGCCTCCTGAGTAGCTGGGACTACTGGCATGCGCCATCACGCCTGGCTAATTTTTGTCTTCTTTTTTAGTAGAGGCGGGGTTTCACAATGTTGACCAGGATGGTCTCAAACTCCTGACCTCAGGTGATCCGCCCTCCTCGGCCTCCTAAAGTGCTGGGATTACAGGCGTGAGCCACCATGCCCAACCCCTGGGGAGATTTTAATAGTGCTGATGTCTGGGCTCTACCCCTAGGGATGATTTTAATTGGCCTGGGATGGGATACAGGCCTCAGAATTTTTCAAAGGCCCCCTAGGTGATTCTCATATGCAGCTAGGTTGGGAGCTCTGGTCTGGCTATTCCCAAACTTGAGTATATGTTGGAATCCTCTAAGGCACTTGTTCAAAATATGGATTCCGGAGGTCTGGAGAGAGATTTTACCATAATGAGTGGGCCTGAGAATCTGTATTTCTAGTATGTTCTCTAGGCGATCTGGATATGCAGCTGGTTCCTGGGCACACTTTGAGAAAAACTTCCCTGGCCCTTTGTTTTGGACTTTCCCTTCGGCCACCCCACACCCCCACACCCAGGCTCTGATATGGAATAATAGTAATAATAACAGTAATATTTGATAGCAGATTTCAGTTGATAGAGCGCTCTGCTAGAGGGCTGGATTTTGAATCAGAAGACTTAGATTCAAGTCCTGCCCTCTATCACTTCTTCTAGCCCTGGGACCTCTGGGTCTCTATCTGTAAAATGGGATCATAATCCTGCAGGTAATACTCAAGCTCAGATGAGAAAATGTGCTGACCAGAGCTATCTAAACCAAAAAGTTCTCTATAAATGTGCCTAAGAATAAGGCTGATGACCTCTGCTCCCAGACCCTTGGGGAATGGAGGTAGGGCGCAGGGGGACCTGGCACAGGCGGGGCAGGGCATGTGAAGAGGGTGGGGCCAATGCAGAGTGTTTTTAGAACATGTTCCCCTGTCTGGGGGTTTATCCCAAGACACAAGACAGACCTCTGGACAGATTGGTGTGTCCTCTCTTTGGTCTTAGTTCCTGGGGCGTTTGAGGGAGTAGAGAGTGGTAAGTGATGGTTTCAAGCTGGGGTCCCTGGAGTTACACCCTGGCTAGCCTGAGCATTGACATGGGGAGGAGGTCACACCAGCCCTGGAGTGCCCAGGCTCCTTTGCTTCCTCCCCTAGGTCAAAGTGTGGTTCCAGAACCGAAGGATGAAGTGGAAGCGTGTGAAGGGAGGTCAGCCCATCTCCCCCAATGGGCAGGACCCCGAGGATGGGGACTCTGCAGCCTCTCCAAGTTCAGAGTGAGATTCTGCGTGGAGGAAAAATGACTAAGGACTGAGCCCCCTACCCAACTACCCCCACCCCAATGCCACCTTTACCCTCTTCCTTCCCCAGCCGGGGCAGCCTCTCCACATCTTTCACTGACTCTTGGATATGAAACTGCCCAGCATTCCTGGGAGTCTTAGAGTTGTCCAGGAAGTTCTATCCAACCTCTTAGCAGCCTCTTCCCTAGGGCCTTTGCTCCCACACTCTCATGGAATCAGACAGAGATCCTACCAGGCCGGATGAATCTGGAAACAGCTTCAGAGACACTGCTTCTCAGGGTCTCTTGGCTGCCACCCATGCCTCCTCCTACTGCCGTTCTCCTGTGTCAGCCAGGCCTCCTTCTGGTCTGGACACCACCTGGCCTGGTGGGAGAGACGCTTTGGAACCAGCTGGCGACTCGGATAGTAAATGCTTCAAAAGGAAGGAAATGATGGAGACACACACCCTTGCCCACCTTCCTCTATGGGCTGTACATCTGAGGCTTTGGGGCCCCTTAGTTGTCCCCAAACCCCAAGAAAAATCAGAATGTGGAGAGTCAAGGACAGCAACTCAGCTGCTGCAAGCCAGAAACCCATCCCTATCTCCAAATTTGTTGGCTAAGTGGGGACACTTATAAGCACTGACTAGAGAAGACAGAAAAATAGCCTCATGTAGGTTTCTGTGTCCCCATATAGGCCCGTCCACACAGGCTTGACTGGGTGGACAAGAATGAACCCATGACAGCACCTGCTGCTTCAAAATCAAAATCAATTTAGGGATATAGCAGGGGCTGTTGGGCTGTGCTCCAGAGAAAAGGAGCAGCTACTCCCTTTAAATCCACGATTGGTGGATTGAAAACCTCTCCAGATGCCCAGTTGCTGGGCTGAACAACTATGGGCTGGAAACAACGTAGAGTCTGGAAAGTGTCCCCTACATTCTGGAGGGGAGGGGAGATAATAAGGAGGGCTCGGATGAGGGCCTGGAGATGCGGAACCCTGGCGTAGAAGGTTCTCGGCATAGAAGGTTCTCTAGCTACAGTGTCCTGTGACTGCAAAAGGGGACGAGAAAATCCCTCTTCCTCCATGGCATGGATGTAAGCTCTTGCTGTGTGTTCTACAAATGCTGTTATTGTGGGAGGAAATGCTAGGTTTTTGTGTGTGGACTGCCCAGACCTCAGCCAGGTCTTCTGGAGATGCCACTTGAGGACTGCTGGCCAAAGAGCATGAGGGACTGAAGCCCTGGCTGCCTCAGCGCTCTGTCTCCCAACACCAGCTGGTGTTGCAGAGGGAGGTCAACGCGAGTTTGGATCTCTTGTACGCAGATGTAATCATTCACATGTAACCCCACCTCTCCACCCCAAAAAGGGCAAGAGCTGTGGAAAATGATTGCCAAATGAGATGGCTGGTTAGAGCATGATTTTTTCTAAAGCATACTTCATATATTTTCTTAAGATTACATCAAACTAATTGTGCAAGGTCAATTCACTTTGTAAGAAAACTCTTGGAGAAATAAAATCAATAAAAAGCAAAGTTCCCAGGCCTTTTTCTTTGCAGAGCGAACAACCACAGCTCTTGTGTGCAACCTTCTGATTGACCAGACAATGTCTAGAAGCAAGAGAAAACGGCAAGAAATGATCTAGACAGAGCTGTCCCCCTTTAGTTTTTCAAAAGGTAGGTACCAAATATAATTGTTGCCCCAAAAATTTTTTTTTCTCCCATGCAAATGCATGGTCTTCATTTCTCATTGTAAAAGTTTAGCTTTCAGTTTCCCTAAACTATGACCTATCAAATAGTCAATGTTTTGTAAACAAAACATTGTTAATAGAGTAATCTTGACCACAAAGTAACCATTCCCAATGTTTAAATTCAAAGTTTGGAGATTTTATTTTTCAAGGTAGAAAAGTGTATATTAATAGTAGTAAAAAATGACATAAGAAAAAATATCCCATATTCTCTGTCTTTTTTTTTTTTTTTGAGACAGAGTTTCGCTCTTGTTGCCCAGGCTGGGACGCAATGTCACCATCTTGGCTCACTGCAACCTCCACCTCCTGGGTTCAAGTGATTCTCCTGCCTCAGCCTCCTGAGTAGCTAGAATTACAGGCATGCGCCATCACGCCCAGCTAATTTTTGTATTTTTAGTAGAGATGGGGTTTCTCCATGCTGGCCAGTCTGGTCTCCAGCTCCTGACCTCAGGTGATCCACCTGCATCTGCGTCCCAAAGTGCTGGGATTATAGGCATGAGCCACCACACCTGGCCTCTATGTCCTTTTTTTCTTTTCTTTTCTTTTTTTGAGACGGAGTCTCACTCTGTCGCCCGGGCTGGAATGTAGTGCCATCTCGGCTCACTGTCACTGCAAGCTCTGCCTCAGCCTCCTGAGTAGCTGGGACTACAGGTGCCCGCCACCATGCCTGGCTAATTTTTTTGTATTTTTAGTAGAGACTGGGTTTCGCCGTGTTAGCCAGGATGGTCTCGATCTTCTGACCTTGTGATCCACCTGCCTTGCCCTCCCAAAGTGCTGAGATTACAGGCATGAGCCACTGCACCTGGCCCTATGTCTTTTTAACTAAAAAACAATTTGTCTCACCAAGATATCAACAATGGACAAAACAGGACTGGCTACAGGGAGGTGAGAGAGGGAGGCAGTAGAGGAGACCTGGCCAGGATCTTGCATTGATGCAGCCTGGGCCAGGTGTGGGCAGTGCCTGGAAGTGACATCAGCAGGAGCTGGAATCAGGCAGATCTACCAAAATCAAGGTGCCAAACAGAGGTGGGTTCAGTGGCTCAGGTTCAGGTTCACAGCCAAGCAACATAGACACGCTCAGTCACCCCCATCCACCCTCCTGCTGGAAACTCAACTCCGTGGCTTCAGGGGACATCATCCTCTTCTGGCTTTCCTCATCTGTCCTAGATGTTCCTTCTCTGTCCCTCATGCAGGCCCCTTTCTCGACGCTTCTGCTCTCATGGCTGGTTTTCAAGGTTTTCTCTTTCTACCACCACCTTCCCTATTTTTCAGTCTCTCCCCAGATGATCCCATCCACCTACTTTTTTTGTTTGTTTTTGTCTTTTGAAACAGTCTCGCTCTGTCGCCCAGGCTGGAGTGCAGTGACACGATCTCAGCTCACCGCAAACTCTGCCTCCTGGGTTCAAGCGATTCTCCTGCCTCAGCCTCCTGAGTAGCTGGGATCTGGCTAATTTTTGTATTTTTAGTAGAGACAGGGTTTCACCATGTTGGTCAGGTTTGTCTCAAACTCCTGACCTCAGGTGATCCTCCCGCCTCGGCCTCCCAAAGTGCTGGGATTACAGGCATGAGCCACCTCGCCTGGCCTACATTTTTTAAAATTGTTGTAAAATACACTAACATAAAATAAAAGTTATCATGTTAACCATTTTGAAGTGCACAGTTCCGTGGCATTAAGCATTTTCTCATTGTTGTGCAACCACTGCCACTATCCATCTCCAGAACGTTTTCATCTTCCCAAACTGAAACCCTGTGCCTATGGACTACTAATCCCTATCCCCTCTCCTCCATTCACCTACAGTTACATAGCATTTGTGCCGTATTGAGCACTGTTCTGCTTTACATGTACAAACTAAGTGAATTCTCTTAGCCATCCTAAGAGGTAGTACTACTGTAATTCCCATTTCACACATGAGGTAACCAAGGTGGAGAGAAGCTGAGTAAACTCCCGAGATTTTATGTGGTTAGTGTTTGGGGTGGATTGTATTATTTGGCCCAGGTATCTTCTTCCCTCTCCACTGGGGAAATGCTTCCCTGATCATTGCCATATGATACACCTGCCGTGGTAAGGGCACACTTCCTCACCTAATTGACATCAGGTTGTCCTTGTGGCCTGCTTTGGCCAATAGAATGTGAGCAGAAGGACATGTGTTGTATCCAAGCAGAAGCTTTACAGGTCATCACACTGCTGTGCTCCTGCTCTTTTCCCTCTGTACAAGGCTGAAATGGAGGTTCCCTGGGTTCCAGAAGGAGAAAAACATGGAACTGGGCTCCAGAAGGAGAAAAATGTAGAACAAAGCTAGAGCTGACCCCACAGCCTTCATAGATGTCAATGAAGATATAAACATTTGTTGTTGTAAGCCAATGATTTGTGGGTCATTTGTCACTGCCACACCAGCTCGTAAAAACTGGCCACTCCAGTGATGAAGCTGGGTTTGGAATTGAGTCATTCTGGCCCCAGGCCACCACTTCCTATGCCTGATCTGGGTCCCTAAGCTTTTATATTCTGCTGCCTACTACCCTTTGCCACCTAGGATGACTATAAGCATCTCAAACTCCCATATCTGAAGGGGAAATCACCATTCCTGGAATTGGGTGAGCACCACTGCCTGCATTCTGATTTCTCTACTTTAGCTGGCAATACTACAACCTACCTACCTGTTAATTCACACTGGAAACCTGGGGCACATCCTTGATACTGACCTCTGCTTTTCCGAACCAATCCACTACCTGCTCCTGCTCATTTTACTTCCCATATAGATATTTCTCCCACCCACGGCATTGTCTTCCCACCACCACTGCCTTCCTTCTGGCTGTTGACGTCTCACTTGAATTAGAGCCTCTGAGAGCCCTCCCTCCTGGTCTGAGGCTGCTCAAATCCCATCCCCTCTCAGCCTGTAGAGTGATCACAAAGAAAATTCAACCCTGTCACCCCCTGTTTAAAACCTATCCGCAGCTTCCCTCAGCCACAAAATCAAGTTCAAGGGCCTTCACAGGTCTCCATGATCCAGCCCCTGACCACCTCCACAGCCGCAACCTAACACCTCCGCCCCAAATCCTGGGCTCTAGCAAGACCAAGCCACCTTCCATTCCACAGCCACAGGCCATGTGATTTCTCTTCTCCATTCCTTGGCTCATTCCCTTCTGCCTGGAGTGCCCTCCCACACCTGGAGCCCCAAGGACTTATGCATTCTAGGAGCACTCTAAAGGAACGCGCAGGAAGTTTAAATATAAATATGGCCAAGTTTTTGTTTGTTTGTTTGTTTTTGTTTTTTTTTAAGAGACTTCATTTCCCAACCTGGAGTGCAAAGGTATGATCATGGCTCACTGCAGCCTCAAACTCCTAGCCTCAAGCAATCCTCCCACCTCAGCCTCCTGAGTAGCTAGCCGGGACTACAGGTGTGAAAAACCATGCCCAGCTAATTTTTAAATTGCTTTGTAGAGATGGGGGTCTCACTATGTTGCCCAGGCTGGCCTTGAACTTCTGGCCTCAAGGGATCCTCCTGCTTCACCTCCCAAAGCCCTGGGGTTACAGGCATGAGTCACTGCACCCAGCCCAAACTAATTTTCAATAGTAGATCAATGCCTAACATGAGGCAGCAACATTCACCAATTTCTAAAACCATCAGAAAAAAACCTCAGTGTGAGAATTTTCCTTTCCCCAATAAACCCAGTTAATAAGCCCACTGCGGAGAGTTTGATCATGACATTAAAAGTACATGCACACATCAATCAAGAGGTTTCTGGTTTCTTTTGAACGCTCCCTGCACTGCTCTCTCTCTTCAGCGTTGGTGTGTGATTGACCAGCGCTGGGTGAGCAGTAGCTGGGACCAGCTGTTCTTCAAGTTAGGTAAAAATCCTCTACTTTCTCCCGAGGGCAAAGCTGCATGAAGGAAGCAAGGCCACCCACTGGCAACTCCCTGATGGGAACCAGTGAGTGTGACCAGAGATGGTGGCTTGGTAGAAATCCAAACAACTGAGAATTCCCAGACGGTAACTTTTCAGTAATGGTTTTCTCCATCCTTGAGACAGCATCAGGGACGAACGAGTGTGTGGCTGACCTGCTGAGAGAGGTGAGGAGATATGAAAAAAAGAGAGAGATGAAGCAAGCGAGTAGGGAATCCATTTCCAAATGAAAAGGCCTGGAGGGGCTCAGGCCTTCAGAAATCTGCTCACCTGCCTGGGCCAGGTCCTGAGATGGATGTGTGCATTTCTGATAGTTCTTCTATTCAAAGATGAGAATCAGTGTCAGGGAGAGATTTACTCTTTTCTGTCCAGACCTCCAAAGCACCACAATTCTCAGTAACTGGGTAAGCCCGTGGTGGGTGGCTTTCTTTCCTTCCATTGAGTGGAAATGATTGCCCTTAAGAGTTATATATTCTTCGGCCAGACAGAGGAGCCTGTGCCTACTAATCCCTCACAACCACCGGTGAGGCACTAGTCAGTCATGTCATCTCTTGGCCACCACGGCGCTGGGCTGTCACCATGTTCCTTCTCTCACCGGCTGCCGCTTCTCAGTCCCATTTGCTGCCAACCCTGGCTACCTGAATATTTTTGAAACACTTTGAAAAATATCTCAAATCCTGCTGGGCGCAGTGGGTCACACATGTAATCCCAGAACTTTAGGAGGCTGAGGCAGGCAGATCACCTGAGGTTGGGAGTTCGAGACCAGCCTGGCCAACATGGTGAAATCCCGTCTCTACTAAAAATACAAAAATTAGCTCGGTGTGGTGGCACCTATCTGTAATCCCAGCTACTTGGGAGGCGGAGGCATGAAAATCACTCGAAGCCAGGAAGCAGAGGTTTCAGTGAGCTGAGATCGTGCCTCTGCACTCCAGCCCAGGCAACAGAGCGAGACTCCGTCTTTAAAAAAAAAAAAAAAAGCCCTTCTCGAATGCTACCTGTGGCCATGACTGTCCCTTTATTCTCTATCTTCCCACCTTGTGTGTGTTCCTTTATGGCCTCTATCACAATTTGTCATTCTTCTACTTTTTGTTTCCTTATTCATTTATGGTCTGCTTTATAGGCTGGAAGAAAGAGAAAGGGATATGTTTCTCTGACCATTTTATTCCCAGCTACCAGCATGATGCCTGGCACATCATAAATGCTCAATAGATAGTATTGGATGAGTGGACACATGGATGGAAGGATGGATGGATGGATGGATGGATGGATGGATGGATGGATGGATGGGGGAGCCATTAAATTATTGACATCACTGACTTCTCAGTTCAAAACTGCCCATTGCTGGACACGTTGACAGTGTAGGAGAAGCTCGGTCCAGAAGCTGGTTAGGTGGCTTGATGCAGTCAGGGCTTCAGAGACCACCAGGTCTGGTAGTCACCCTGTTTCTACAGCCCCAGGGAACTCTCTGGGACCAAGGTTCTCTGCAAATCCCTCCCCCACTCTCTGAGCTCTGTCTGAAGTCTGGACAAGTCTCTCCTCTTTGACCTGTGGTTGGCAAAGAAACAGTTTCTAAAGCGAGACTCAGAGGCGTGCCTGATAAGAGGTTTGTGAGCCACTCACACGTCTCTGAGGGTGATGCTTAATAACTTCAAGGTGACATCAGGGTTGGGACTAATATCCGATTGAACAAAAAGAGACATGACCTAACTCGTCTCTCGCCATGGGCCTGGCTGCGAGAGCTTCTCTTTCTTTATTAATTTCCTAACTGGAGTTGCTGGCTCAGGACTCCAGCCTGTCCCCAGAGCTGGGGCCCACGGCTGGGCTTCAATCCAGCGTTAGTGGGAAGGGAACAGGCTCAGCCAGGGTCTGAGAACCCCCAGGATGAACGTCCACTGAGTCTGTGCTCATCTTGGCAAGAGCCTCGTGGTCGGCTTTCTCCACCATCCAGCAGATTTACCCTGCTTTGAGAAAATCCAGTAGGGCAGATCCAAAGGCTCTAAAAAATTCCTCCTGGTACAAAAAACCTTGCTGCAGCCTCCCAGCAAGCTGCAGGCTTCCCCAGTGGCTGTAAAAGATGGTTTTATTTGTGTTTTAAAAAATGATTTAAAACCAGTTTTCCAGGAACACAAATCCTGTCTAAAGCACCCGGTGCACCTGGCTAGAGAGCTGCAGGCCTGTGTCTGAGCTGGCTGACTGCCTGGTGGGACCATGCTATCTTCAGGTTATTTTCCTTTAAGATATTCTCTGCATTGGCCAGGCACGGTGGCTGACGCCTGTAATCCTAGCACTTTGGGAGGCTGAGGGGGGTGGATTGCCTGAGCTCAGGAGATTGTGACCAGCCTGGGCAACACGGTAAAACCCTGTCTCTACTAAAATACAAAAAGTTAGCTGGGCGTGGTGGTGTGTGCCTGTAGTCCCAGCTACTCAGGAGGCTGAGGCAGGACAACTGCTTGAACCCAGGAGGCAGAGGTTTCAGTGAACCAATATGGTGCCACTGCACTCCAGCCTGGGCAACAGAGCAAGACTCGGTCTCTTAAAAAAAAAAAAAAAGTATCTGCTTTGCAGAAGGAGAAATCCTGTGTTTCTTATCACCTTCCCTCCCCACGGCTCTCACCCTACCCCCACGTACACACACACACACACACACACACACACCAGCTTTGGACACTAGCAGATTCCAGTTCTGACACAGGCTGTGCCACAGATTAGTTGCGTGATCTGCGTGGAGTCATTCATCTTCTCTGAGCCTCGGTTTCCTCATCCAGTGTCCTGCAGAAGTAGTGGTGCTTGATAAACACTTGTTGAAAAATGCTCCTACAAAGCACAGATCATATTTTACTCACAGGCTGATAGGAGGATTCAATTCATTCATTCACTCCACAAAAATATTACTTGAGTGCCAACTATGTGTTAAGTCCTAGGTGGGGTGAGTGGAGATGGTCAGACTGTCCCCAGGAAAATGGGGTAAGGTCTACAGAATACCTTGCACGGTGCCTGGCTCAGAGTGGGCCCTCCAAGTGGAAGTGAGCGCCCCCTGTCACTCTGTCTCTCTCTCTCTGTCTCTCTCTCTCTCTCTCTCACACACACACACACACACACACACACACTCCAGATTCCAGTCAGAGTGCTCTTCCCCTTCTTCAGGGAGGCTGCGACACAGTGTCAGCACAAGCATGGAGCCCGGAGGAGTGGGCCTAGGTTTTGGTACCTGCTTTTCTACTCATTCGCTGCATGGCTTTTAGCAAACCAACCATCTTCCCTGGACTGATTTCCCAACTGCAAAAAACTGAGCATTCTAATACCTTGTTCTACCTTGAGTACAAAGGTTAAACAGACACTATGGGCAAAATGTTTTCAAAGCTCCCAGCTATACCAAAAAAAGAAGCGCTGCTGAGAGGCAGTAGGGGATCGTGGGGAAAGTCAAGGGCTTGGAGGATGCCACATCCAGATTTGCTCCTGATGCATTAACCCAGAACAGAACTTTTCACACTGTGGCCACACGTGACAGCCCCTAAGCACATCTTATAATATCGATTCGGCCACTGCGTCAACCCCCTCACACCCATATCCCCTCCATGGGAGGCATTGCTCAGATCTTCACCCAGGGGCAGCTGGGGAGGAGCAGCCTCTTCAGGAAGGAACCAGAAAGTAAAAGCCCAGGGCACTCCTCGGCTGTGTTCTCCCAGGAAGTCCCCAGGGTGCTCAACCCATTGTCAAGCTTGCTGGTCCACCCTCCCTTCATCCTGTCTTCCGTGGCTCTGCCCCCTAGGAGCCCACTTTTCCTTCCCAGCATTACTAGCCCATGAAAGATCCGGAGTACAGAAAAACCAGGCATAACTGTCTCTTCCCCACAGCAAGGTGCCCTGCAGGTGGCCTGTCAAGCGGGCAAGTCCCCCTCCAGAAGCGGGAACCAAGCGCTGAAGGCTGTGTTTCTTCTAAGAGAAGGTGGGGAAGGCCTGGGCCGCTTCAAACGCCTTTTCACTCTCAGCTGCTCCCGTTCACGCACCTCTTCCCTGACAAGCATGAGGAGAAGCTATTACTCGAGAGGACTGCTGGTGGGGTCACTGGAGTGGCCGAGGCCCATGAGCCTGGGGGGACCCCTCAGCCAGGACCAGGCTCTTTCTACTCAAGAATTTGTGGCCCTTCTGGGGGCTGTGGCACAGGATGCGGGGCCTTCCTCCCACAAATCCCCTCTGTGCATCCCCTGACGGATCTCTGTGGAGCAGATGCCAGGGGCTGGGGGAGGACACAATGCCCCTCTTTGTTGGGGGGAGCCAGGCCGGCAGTCGGGAGGAAATTAGACAGTGCTCCTGACAGCAGGCTCTGTCTGGGGTGTCTGTGAAATATGGGCCGGAGGGGCTCCTTCCAGAGACCAGTTCATGGCTGCCGACCACCCCCACCCCTGCTTTGGGCAGAGAGGACACTGCCTGTTTGGAGAGAAATGATATATGACACCCAGCTTCCTTCCCTCCTCTCCTGAGGGGCTTAACGCAGCTCTGAGAGCCTGGGGAAGCTCATGGCTGCTCCTTGGAGATGTGAATGCATGCGCATGTGTGTACACATGTGTATGTGCGTGTGTGTACATGTATGTGCACACATCTATGAGCCTGTGGGTGTGTGCATTGTGTGGGTGTTTTCTGAGCTTGTGTGTGTGTATCTGCTCACTCCATGGCCAGAGGAGACGGCTCAAAATGCTGGCCAAACAAACAAAATGTTGGCCAAGATGGCACCCTCTTTAGCATCCCTTCCTTTTTAGCATCCCTTCCTTTTCACAGGCCAGGATGAGGACTTTTGGGGCCTAGGGCCTAAACAAAGCTATTTAGAGACTGGTGGTGTGAGGGGAAGGGGAGGGAGCTTACTGAGCACCCTGTCTGCTGATTCCATCCTCCAAGTGGCCACCTCACAAGGCAGGAACTGTTTTCAAGACAAGCACATCTCCCGCGCCACAGAGGCTCCTAATCCAGCCACAGCATAGCTTGCAGAGCCTCCAGTGGCCCCTGAACCATTTGTCTTCAAGAGAGGAAATGGTAGGCTATTCCCACCCACCTAACTCCTTTGCGGCCAGCCGGGTCTCCACATCTGGGCTGCAGCTGGCTGCTCTCTCCAAAGAACAAGAAGACAGAGAACTGTCAGCAGAGGGCTCTGAAAAGCACCTTAACCCCTCAGCAAGCTGGAAGTCACAAAGGATCAGCCTCAGTTTCCACATCTGTAAATGACAGCAAGAGCAACCTGCCTTCTGAAAGGGTGTTGGGATAATTAAAGAATATACGGGCCGGGTACGGTGGCTCACGCCTGTAATCCCAGCACTCTGGGAGGCCGAGGCGGGTGGATCACCTGAGGTCAGGAGTTTGAGACCAGCCTGGCCAACATGGTGAAATCCCATCTGTTTTGTAAAAATACAAAACTTAGCTGGGCATGGTGGTGCGCACCTATAGTCTCAGCTACTCAGGAGGCTGAGGCAGGAGAATTGCTTGAACCCGTGAGCGGATGTTGCAGTGAGCTGAGATTGCGCCACTGCACTCCAGTCTGGGCAACAGAGTGAGACCCCATCTGAAGAAGAAGGAGGAGGAGAAGGAGAAGGAGGAAGAGGA
>NW_012103032.1:265639-267665 GCF_000951045.1 Mandrillus leucophaeus | reverse complement strand
GGATTACAGGTGCCCGCCACCACGCCCAGCTAATTTTTGTGTTTTCAGTAGAGATGGGGTTTCACCATGTTGTCCAGGCTGGTCTCGAACTTCTGACCTCAGGCAATCTGCCTGCCTCAGCCTCCCAAAGTGCTGGGATTACAGGTGTGAGCCACTGTGCCTGGCCAAAGGAATCTTATGAACAAACACCACTATGTAACAGAGTTGATAGGCCCTTGGAGACCCTCCCATCCAGCTCCTTGCACTCATGGGGAAACTGAGGCCCAGAGAGACAGGACTAGTTCAGGAAAGACCTGAGCCTAGGGAGATAAGCTGCTCTTATCAGTTGGAGGTCAGAAGAGGGACAGGAGGAAGGGCTGGACCAAAGACAGCAGCCAAAGTCTGGGCTCCTGCCCTCTGTTCAGGGCTTAATGTCCTCACAGCGGGTCCGACCTGCCAGCGGAAGCCAGCTGGCCAGCACTGAAGGTCCCTATCTGTCTAGACTGCTCGCTGGCCCATCCTGCCGAGAAACCCAACTCAAAGGGGGGCTGGGACAGGCAGAATGGCCTTGGAGGTCCCCGACAGCTCCGGAAATCTGAGCAGAGAGTCTCTGGAAGACTGAAAGGTGTTGTCTCTGCAGAAAAGCCATCGGACATTTCTGTGTGACGGTGACACAAACCATTCCTTCCTCCATAATCACCCCCTTGCTACAGTGCTGGCTCAGGGCAGACAGCCTGCCGTGCACGGACTTTATTTTCAAAACCCTCTTGCTTTTTATATATATATGTGTGTGTATATCCCTGTGAATGCCTGAACTCCCAGGCAGAGGAAAGCACTCAAGCCTGTCCTTGAGTGTGCTGGTGGTGATGTGATGTCCCAGACGGGACCCTCCGAGCTCTGCGGCAGGAACAAACCCCCTGCTGATGTAATTTAAAAGAATAACCTCCCAATTTTCTCATCTCCCTTTGCTGGATACACCTTATCAAATGACAGGAGAAGCCAATGTTTGGTTAAATGGTTCAGAGGTTAATACTCAACAGATGGGAGAATTTTTTCCTTTTTTTTTTTTCCCCCCTCCTTTCCAGGAGATCTGGTCTGCTCCTCTTGCTTACAAAAGGCTTAGGTAGTGGAGGGTTGGGGAGAGATGGGGGGAGGGGGGCAGGGGGCATTCTTCCCATCGTGCTCATTTCTCTCCAGCTACCATTGTCCTCAGGGTCTCAAGCTGTGTCCTCAGCCTTCACAGGACCGTGCTAATAGGCAGCAGCAGTCAGAGCTGCTTGCATTTGGGAAGGTGGAATCTGTCCACCCTGTGAGGGTACCTAAGTACACTAGGCTGTCTGCTGGCATTGGGCAGGACGTGAAAGGGCAGACTAAAGGGAAGGAAAACAATACAAGTGAAAATCTCAAAATATCTCTCTATGCTTTGGGCAAATTATTGAGTCTCCCTGAAACTCTCTCTCTCTCTCTCTCTCTCTCTCTCTCTTCTTTCTTTTCCCTTTTGAGACGGTCTCACTCTGTCCCCCAGGCTGGAGTGCAGTGGCACGATCTTGGCTCACTGCAACTTCTGCCTCCCGGGTTCAAGTGATTCTCATGCTTTAGCCTCCTCAGTAGCTGGGATTACAGGCGTGAACCACCATGCCCAGCTAATTTTTTGTATTTTCAGTAGAGATGGGGCTTCGCCATGTTGCCCAGGCTGATCCTGAACTCCTAGCCTCAGGTGTTCCACCCGCCTCAGCCTCCCAAAGTGCTGAGATTACAGGCGTGAGCCACCGTGCCCAACCAGTTTCTTTATTCATAAAATGAGGTATAATAATTTACATGGCAGGGATGTTGGGGAGACTCAAAGAGGATTATTCAGGGAACTAGATATTCAGGAAACTAGATATTCACCTATACTGCCAGTTTCACCCTAGAAGGTTGGTCAGCGACAAAGGGTAAAAAAGAACATTGCTGACTGGGCATGGTGGCTCATGCTCTGTAATTCCAGCACTTTGGGAGGCTGAGGTGGGCGGATCACGAGGTCAGGAGTTCGAGACCAGCCTGGCCA
>NW_012103032.1:261072-265219 GCF_000951045.1 Mandrillus leucophaeus | reverse complement strand
AAGAAAGAAAGAAAGAAAGAAAGAAAGAAAGAAAGAGAGAAGTACATTGCCCATGGAAAAATCTGGCTTTCCCAGTCTTAATCCAGTGATTAATTTAGCATCACAAATGGCAGGGTAGCCATGTGATCTGCCTCCTTATGTACCCTACATGGCTCAGAAGTGTGCTTGACAAAAGTGGTAAGGAACCTAACTCAGGTCTTTAGCTCTACCTTCCAGTTTACAAGGGCGGAGAATGGGGGAACGAGCTAAACAAGGCGAGGAAACAATAGACAATTCCTACAGGATGACTAGCTTGGTCACTTGAAAAAGTTAATGTCAAGAAAATAAAAGGCTGGGCACAGTGGCTCAAGCCTGTAATCCCAACACTCTGGGAGACCAAGGGAGATCACTTGAGCCCAGGCGTTTGAGACCAACTTAGGCAACATGGTGAGACCTCCATCTCTACAAAAAATAAAAATAAATTAGCTGATCATGGCGGCATGCACCTGTGGTCTCGGCTTTTTTAGAGGTTGAGGTGGGAGGATCACTTGAGCCCAGGAAGTGGAGGCTGCAGTGAGCTATGATTGCGTCACTGCACTCCAGCCTGGGTGACAGAGTGAGATCCTATTTCTACTTGAAAAAAAAAAAAAAAAAATCCCGTACTATTTAAGTAATCACACCCATTACTCCCTTCCCCCACCCTCTAGCAACCACGAATCTGTTTCTTATCTTTATACATTTGCCTATTCTAAATATTCATATAAAAGGAATCATAAAATGTGTGACATTTTGTACTTAGCTTCTTTGGCTTAGCATGTTTCTGAGGTTCATCCACTTGAGCATGTTCTGCTACTTCATTCCATTTTGTGGAAAATAATATTCCATTGCATTTGTATACCACAGTTTGTTTATCCTTTCATTCATTAATGCACATTTGAGTTTTTCCACCTTTTGTCTAATATGAATAATGCTGCTATAAGCATTTGTGTACAAGTTTCTGTGTGGGCATATTTTCATTTCTTTTGGGTATATGCCTAGAAGAGGAATTGTTGAGTCACACGCTAAGTCTATGTTTAACTTTTTGAGGAACCATCAAAATGTTTTCCAAAGCAGCTGCTACATTTACTTTCCCACCTGCAATGTATGAAGGTTCTTATTTCTTCCTAGCCTTGCCAACTTTTGCCACTTTCCATTGTTTTAAATTATAGCCATCCTAGTGGGTGTGAAGTGGTACCTCATTGTGGGTTGTTGTTGTTGTGTTTTCTTTGAGACAGAATTTTGCTCTTGTTGCCCAGGCTGGACTGCAATGGTGCAATTTCAGCTCACTGCAACCTCCGCCTCCCAGATTCGAGCGATTCTCTTGCCTCAGCCTCCCGAGTAGCTGGGACTACAGGTGTGTGCCACCACGCCCAGCTAATTTTTGTATTTTTAGTACAGATGGGGTTTCACCATGTTGGCCAGGCTGGTCTCGAACTCCTGACCTCAGGTAATCCGCCTGCCTTGGCCTCCCAAAGTGCCGGGATTACAGGCGAGAGCCACTGTGCTCGGCCAAGTGTAAGTCTTTTAACTGTCTCTTTTCCAATATTGTTTTGACTATTCAGGCCCATTGCAATTCCATATGAATTTGAGAATGGAATTTTGCATTTCTACAAAAAAAAAAAATTAGAATGTTGATAGAGACTACAATGAATCTAGTATTAGTCAGGTTCTCCAGAGATAGATAATAAACAGAAGAGAGAGAGAGAGATGGATGAGAGGGGATTTATTAGGATAAGAGGCTGAGAATACGCCATCTGCAACTGCAAAACCAAGGAACTCAGTAGCATGACTTAGTCCAAGTCTGAAGGTCTCAGAACCAGGAAAGCCAAAAAGCCTAAGAATCTGGAGTTCTGATGTTCAAGGGCAGGACAAAAAGCTCCAGAAGAGAGAAAGCAAATCCACCTTTCCTCTGCCTTTTTGTTCTATCTGGGTCCTTAGCCAATTGGATGGTGCCTGCCCACATTAGGTGAGGGGAGATGTTGCTTCCTCAATCCACTTGATTCAAATGCCATTCTCTTCCAGAGACACTATCACAAACATACCCAGAAATAATGCTTTATCAGCTCTCTGGGTGTCCTTTAATCCAGTCAAGTTGACAACTAAAAGTAATCATCATAAGTTAGTAGATCATTTTGAGAAGTATTGCCGTCGTGACAATATTAAGTCTCCCAATCCATGAGCATGAGATGTCTTTCCATTTAATTAGGTCCTTAATTTCCTTCAGCAATGTACTGCAGTTTTCAATGTACACGTTTTTCATCTCCTGGGTTAAATTTATGACTATTCATTGCTGGAGTACGGAAACACAACTGATTTTTGCTGATCTTATACCCTGAAACTTTGCTAAATTATAATTCCATGTTTTTTGTTTGTTTGTTTTTTGATTTTTGAGACGGAGTCTCGCTCTGTCGCCCAGGCTGGAGTGCAGTGGCCAGATCTTGGCTCACTGCAAGCTCCACCTCCTGGGTTCACACCATTCTCCTGCCTCAGCCTCCCAAGTAGCTGGGACTACAGGCGCCCGCCACCATGCCCGGCTAATTTTTTGCATTTTTTAGTAGAGACGGGGTTTCACTGTGTTAGCCAGGATGGTCTCGCTCTCCTGACCTCGTGATCCGCCTGCCTCGGCCTCCCAAAGTGCTGGGATTACAGGTATGAACCACCGTGCCCGGCCCTTTTTTTTTTTTTTTTAAGACAGAATTTTGCTCTTGTTGCCCAGGCTGGAGTACAATGGTGCAATCTCAGCTCACTGCAACCTCTGCTTCCCAGGTTCAAGCGATTCTCCTGCCTCCTGCCTCAGCCTCCTGAGTAGCTGAGATTATAGGTGTGTGCCACCATGCCCAGCTAATTTTTGTATTTTTAATACAGATGGGGTTTCACCATGTTGGCAGGCTGGTCTCGAACTCCTGACCTCAGGTGATCCACCCACCTCAGCCTCCCAAAGTGCTTGGATTACAGGCATGAGCCACTGCGCTGATCTTAATATATGATTTTAAAGACAGAGAGAGAGAAGTGAATGTCAAAATGTAGCCTCTTGTTGGGTCATCTTTCTGCTTTTCTGTACATTTGACATTTTTCAAAATACAAAGAAGGAGGAGAATTGCTCCTGAAGGGTCAGTCTGGCTCTGTGTGGCCCTCAGAAACGCTAGCCCCTCTCCCCTGAGAGCATAGAGGAGCAGCCGTTCTGCCAGAGACCCAAGTAGGTGCGATCTCCCACCCTCACATCCGTGGCCCACAGGATTGACAAAGTGCTTTCCAGGTCAGCGCTCAGCCACATTGCTAACATCTGATCAGATCCTTCTACCACCTTCACCTGCCTGGGTGCAGGCTCACAGGAAACTCTGGGCATCTCTGGTCCTTACCTCTGACACATTCATTCTGGAAACCAGATGGGTCACTTCAGAAACCCCTGTTTCCTGGCGATGCTCACACAGGACTCCTTCAGAACCACTTGGTACCTCTCCTCTGGGCTCCCACTCCACTGCACACATGTGGCCCTGTGGCATCTGTCACACCATGAGGTCACTGACTCTGGAACAGGAAGAAGACATTCTCATCCCCATGACAGAAGCTGCAGTCTGAGCACCTTGGCAGAGGACAGTGCTTAATGTGCACTGGGGACCCATCTAAACTAGACTCTCTGGGAATGAGGCCCAGGAATCAGCATTAAAGCCAAGCTCCCTGGACTGGGGTCTAAGACACTGGCTCACAGGTGAGAAATGCCCTAGTAATAGGTATATTAGGCTAGAAAAGAAAAGCTTCCTCCTCTGTCCTCCCTAATCCCACAGAGGATGTAGCCCAATCTGAGGTAAGAACACCTGAGGCCAGGAGTTCAAGCCCAGCCTGGCCAACATGGTGAAACCCTGTCTCTACTAAAAATACAAAAATTACAGCGGCTCACCCTGTAATCCCAGTACTTTGGGAGGCCGAGGCAGGCGGATCACGAGGTCAGGAGTTTAAGACAATCCTGGCTTAGTATGGTGAAACCCTGTCTCTACTGAAAATACAAAAAAAAAACTAGCCAGGTGTAGTGGTGCGTGCCTGTAGTCCCAGCTACTCGGGAGGCTGAGGCAGGAGAATCACTTGAACCCGGGAGGCAGAGGTTGCAGTGAGCCAAGATTGTACCACTGCA
>NW_012103032.1:248429-260472 GCF_000951045.1 Mandrillus leucophaeus | reverse complement strand
CTGACTGCTGGCCTAAATAGGAAACTTAGCCTAACAGGATTTAAATACTCGGTACTCAGAAAACAAAACAAAACAAAAAAACAGTTCTAGAGTCTGCAGGGAAGCCTGGGGGTGGAGTGAGAGGACAGGTGGACAGCAGATGAGAGGAAAGGTCTGGAGAGGCAATGAAAGGAAAGGCCAAGGCCAGCACTGGAGGGTTAGAGAGGCTGGGGATGGCTGAAGAAACTATGAAACTCAGTAAACTATGGTTCACCAGCCAAATCTGACCCACACCCGTTTCTGTAGGGTCTGTGAACTAAGAATGGTTTTTACAGATGAACATTTGCAAGCAATTTGATGAGAAGGAACACCAACTTTGAACCCCAGTTAAGCCAAATGTCATTTCCCCAAAATAACTCTGTCTTTCTATTATTATTATTGTTGTTTTGAATTGTTAATAAAAGACTTGTGAAAATGTATTTTCTCTGTTGTTATATAAGTCTTAATTTTGCTCTTGACCCACAAAGCCTAAAATATTTACTATTTGGCCCTTTCCAGAAAGAGTTTGTTGACTCTCGGTCTAACAATAGATAGTATTCAGGCCGGGCCTGGTGGCTCATGCCTGTAATTCCAGCAGTTTGGGAGGTTGAGGTGGGTGGATCCCTTGAACTCAGGAGATCGAGACCAGCCTAGATAACATGGTGAAACCCCATCTCTACCAAACATACAAAAAAAAAAAAAAAAAAAAAATTAGCTGGGTGTGGTAACATGCGCCTGGAGTCGCAGCTACTCGGGAACTGAGGTGGGAGGATCGCTTGAGCCCAGGAGCTAGAGGCTGCCGTGAGTCAAGATCGTGCCACTGCAAAACTCCAGCCTGGGTGACAAAGTGAGACCTTGTCTCAAAAAATAAAAAATAAAAAATAATATATATGTGTGTGTGTGTGTGTGTGTGTGTATATATATGATTCAATTCTATGTGGCTCTTTCCTGGAAACTCTATATTACCTCAAACCAGGACTGCAAGTCTGTAAAACACATAGCAGCCCTGTGTCAGCAGAGCCAGGGTTGGCGGGCATCGGGCTGGAGGAGGCCCCAGGCAGAACGGGGCAGAAAGAGGTGCGGCCAGGGAAGGGGTAGGGTCAGAGTCATCTTTAGATGGAAGAAATGAAGGGCTCTGCAAATGGGGTCATGCCAGGCAGCAGGATAGGCAGGGAGGTGTGGATAGGAAGCACAGGGTTAAAAGCAGAGAGCCTGGCTGCTTCCCTGAAGTGTGTGGGAGCATGGGGTAAGGCTGATCGGTCAAGAGCTTTGCTAGAACCTGGGAAAGCAAAAATGTAAAAATGCAGAAACCATGTATCCCTCAAGGAGTTTAGTGGGTGAAAGACAAGAGGATGATTGGAGGAAAACGTGGTCAGTGCACACGAGAGAGAGAAGCACAGGGGACTCTACAGAAGCCCCAAGGAGAAGTGGTGGTCCCGCTTGTGCATACATGTGTATGTGTGCATGTGTGCATATGTGTGTGCATGTGTGTATGAAGGTTTCCTGGAGAAGAGAAAGCAACAGGAGCAGCCTTGTAGAGACCAGGGCAGCACCTTATGGAATCTGGGGTTACTGATCATAAAATGCCAAAAGGAAGGCCAGGCACGGTGGCTCACACCTGTAATTCCAGCACTTTGGGAGGCCAAGGTGGGCGGATTACTTGAGCCCAGGAGTTTGAGACCAGCCTGGGCAACATTGCAAAACTCCATTTCTACAAAAAATTTTAAAAATTTGCTGGCCGTGGTGTCATGCGCCTGTAATCCCAGCTATGTGGGAGGATGAGGATGGAGGATTGCTTGAACCCTCCATGTGGAGGTTGAGGCTGTAGTGAGCCATGATCATGCCACTGCACTCCAGCCTGGGTGACAAAGTGAGAACCTGTTTCAAAAAAAGAAAGTGGCAAGAGGAGATTGTGATGACTGAGTTGGAGAGAAGGTGAGGAGAGGACAAGGATGGCCTTGGGCACCATTTGGAGTGTGGGCTTCACCCTGCGGGTGCTGCAGAACTCCTGAGGCACGACCTGGAGAATCACAGAGACACCTGGGTGGAGGACGGGCCCAAGGCAGACAGCACTGAAGTCTGAGAGGCCCACTGAGGCAGCTGTTGCAAAATTCAGTGAGAAATGATGAGGTCTGCGCTCAGGCAGCGAGTATCCATGACACATGTACTCATGATATATGACTGGGGACAGAGTCAAGGAGGTGAAATCAGTGGCATGTGGGCCAGTGGGGAGGGTAGGGGAGGGTGGCCTCATGGAAGCCTCCCAGTTTTCCAGCTCTCTTGGCTGCTGGGGAGGGGATGGATTATATCTTCCAGTTCCCCACTTCTGCCCAAAGCCCCAGATGACCCCCCAGATCATGCGAAGAAAGTGTTGGCTCCCCTCCTTGCCCCACCTTCCCTCCTCCAAGTGATTGCCTGGAGTCCCCAGGGAAGACAGAGAGAAAGAGATGAAATCATGGAACGAAGGGGATTAGAGCCGCATTTCTTCCCTTCTCTACAATGGAAAACTCTGTTTGTTGGGAGAGGGGAGCTTTGGGAAGGGGGGCCTGATGAGGTTATGGTTTTGAAACAGGAGCTGTCAGGAATCACCAGTCTAAGGAGCAACAGGCTGTCGTTTTTCTTTCTTCTAAGTAGGTGCTCTTCTCGGTTGCCCCCAATTAAGACAGGGGAAGAGCACCTAGTTAGAAGAAAGAAAAACAAGAGCCTTGTTTCTCTCCCCCCAGGCTGGAGTAAGTGTGTTTTATTATATCCACCCCAAGCCTGCATGTGCCCCTTCCACTTGACTGGTCACTCGGCCTGGGCACCCACAGAGGAGGGAGGTACCACCTCCTAGAGGGGAAAGAGTCTCCAAAGCAGGAGGCGGGGGTCGGGGGGGTGCAAAGAACCAGATGTGGGGTTGGGGGGTTTGGTTTTGGGTCCAATTTCTGCCACTTCTCACCTATGCAAAGTCAGGCAAGTTCTTAACCTCCCTGAGCCTCAGAGCCTTCTTCATTTGTAAGTGCAAGTGATTATACCCAGCTATGGTGACTAAAGGAGATTGTGTCTGTAGGGAGATGAAAAGGGATGTGGAAACCAGACTAACTCCTAACAACTGCAGGGCCTGGGGCAAAAGTGTAGATGAAGTTCAGCTACATATGTCTAAACACTTAAAGAGCTAAAAAAAAAAAAATCAGCTTTAGTAAACTCGTAAATGAAATGTCTTATCCTCCAACTCTCACAAATATTCTATCACAACACCCTGGAAGGCCGGGTTTGAATCTGGAGTTCCTGGACTCTTTGGAATTCAATGTAGAACATGAATTCCAGCATGGGGAGAAGCCAGCCTTTGGCCCTTCCTCACGGCCCGTTCTCCCCTTGCCTTCCTCCTGCCAGCTCCGAACTGCACAGCAAGGGCTTCAGGCAGATGCGTGAGGATGCCCTAGCCCTAATGTCTAACACACACACACCCCCCTCAGCCCAGAGGTGCACACACTGGGGGTGGGGTAGCGGGGGCCTGGGGAGGATGGATTCCGGGAAGAAGCCCGTGCAGATCCTGGAAGTGGGCTCAGGGCCATTGGGGCAGGACATTCCAGGGTTCAGGCACATCCAGCACGGTGTATCAGTGGGTGCTGGCTCCAGATGGGCACATCCCTTCCCCGAGGACTCCTCGCATCATGGAGAGGGACGTGACTGGCAAAAGCAAGAGCAGTTATAAAGTGAAGACTCAGGCCAGGGGCCTCTCTTGTCTGGTCTAGGACAGTAGGTTCTGCTCTACACTATAAAGTGATGATGAGTAGGAGGAATAGTTATTCTCTTCCCAAGGGTTTGGTATTTCTTTCCTCTCTCTCTCTCTCTCTCTCTGATTCTCCACTCTTCTTTTTTATTTTCCTCAGGGAGAATTTGGGGATAATGTACACACCAGCCAGTCAGAGAGGTGGGAAAGTAGGTTTCTTTGGGGACAAATGAACCAGGATGCCAGGAACTCTTGGGTTAGATCCAAGGCCTCTTCAGGCCTTGGAGCTGCTGAGCATCTGCCTTCCCACCTCTCTGGAAGTCTTAGGAACTTGTTATTTATTATCTGAGAACAGAGAATCCTTAGAGCCCTGGACATGAGCATGGCCAAAAACCTGGGGGTGGGAATGCTGCAAGCACTCACCAAGCACAATGAAAAATGGAGTGCTGGACAAGGAGAGTAAGGGAGACACAGTGACGCCCACCTGGACACAGATCCAGGCCACAGGCTGAGCTCAAACTCGTCCCGTCCCATGTCCCCATACTGGGTGAGACTGCACACCCAGGCCCTGGGAAGCCTGAAGTATAGAGAAAGAAGCCACAGGGAGTGATGCAGGGAGCGCTGGAGTCTGGGCCAAGAATAAAGAACCAGGTGCCCAAGGCTGGCCAAAGAGAGCCTGGCGAGCATTCTGGGGAAGAAAAGTGGACTAATCCCAGCTACCAGCTGCCTGAGGTCAGGACAAATCCTTTCCTTCTCTGGGCCTCAATATCCTCAACTGTAAAATGGGGATAATGGTGTTTTCCCTACAGAGTAGAGATGAGGATTTGATTCTTTAAAGCACAAGATACTTTTTGCACTGTTCCTGGAATGGAGAAAGGGATCCCTGAATATTAACCGTGCGATGATTACTATGATCGCAGTGCCTGGTAAATATCAGTTGAATGCAAGCTGAACTTGTATGAACTTCCTCAGATCGTGCCCCACTTAGGCGCCTCGGTTTCCTTATCTGAGAATTTCTTTTATTCTTTAGAAACATCTTGCTGTTAATGCCTAGAATTCCCCTGACACAAATATTACCTAACACTTGCAGAGCACTTGCTGGGGGCCAGTACCATCCAGAGCGCTTCACACAATTCCACCATTTCATACCCCAAGTTCCCTTTGAGGGCCTTCTATTAGTCCCTGTTTGGCAGATGAGGAACCCAGGACACAGGAGGGTTCAAGAATTTGCCTCCGGTTCCAATGTTCACATCTATCTTCCTTCCCTGTCCAGATGTGGGCCGTGCCCCTGCTGGAACAACCGGGCAGCCGTTTTGACCAAACCCACGGGTCAACCCAGCCAGCTCTCTGGTTTGGTGGATGTTCCTAGCACCGAACTAACTAGTTATGGGGCCAGATTAGTCATGCTGGCCTTTGAGTCAATGATCCTGCCTCGACTTGTTTAGGCTTTCTGACAGTGACACAGTCCCTCCTGCTCTAGATTTGAAAGAACCAGTAATAGGAAATACTGATTTTGAATTAAAATGGGAAAAATGGCCATTCCCGAAGTCATTTACATCTTAACCCAGGACATTGGCCCACCTTGTCTCAGAGAGCCCTCACGATCATGAGGCGACACAGGTCTGGGGTTGTTACCCTGTTTCACAGATGAGGAAAACTCGGCTGGAGGCAGAGGGGTGGAGTCAGGTGCCTGGGATGGCATAGCCTTCTGGCAATGGGAACAGAAGCTGCATTTGAACCCAGGCCTCCCAATGCACCATCCTGTCTACATCCTGCTGCCCGGAGCCATTCTATTGGTAACACCCTCTTCGGGGCCCCTGAGCCCCCAGCCACTCAGGGCATCACCACAAAGAACGGGAATGGCTGCGGACCATTTGGCCGGCGTCTCCCATTTGCTGTGCCTTTTGGCACTGATCTGCAAGGCTACATTAAGCGTTCTTTTCCGAGTTGTTTGCGGGCAGGAGAAGCCATTGAAATTGCAATGAACAGAGGCACCTGGCTCCCCAGGGACAATTTCTGAGTCCATCTCCCCACCTTGTTTATTTGTAAAATGGGAACACAGACACAACTGGTGTATGTTTTCATTAAACTAAGTAGGAGCTTGTGGCATTTCTGTCTGCACTTGAGACATGTTTATACTGCTGAGTCCATTATGAATCTGTTTAATATCCTTCGAATTCTCCGAGTCCTTCCATCCCTGCAGCCAGGAAGTGGGTAATGTGCACATAGGGAAGAAATTTCCAGGCACTCAAACCTTTAGGTAAATGAGGACTCTTTTTTCTTTCTTTTCTTTAAAGAGGGGAAAGCCTATTGCAAAAAAATTAAATTCTTCCTGTTCAAAATGGTTTTTCCAGTGATCCTTTCCTTGTAGGAAATTGGTTAGGTCCTAGAGAGATGCTGAAGGAGCCACCAGCTAGGGGAGCCTGGGACTGGTGAGAACAGCATCCCTTTGCCCTGGAGAGCCTGGGATGGAGACATGCAGGTGAGTGACTATCCAGGGGCCAAAAAGGACATCAGGGGATCTGTAGCCAGGAGCTCAAGGTCACCTGAGGGCTGCCTTGGCTGCTGGGGGCTCCTGGGAAGCCAGTATCACACTAATTCTATCGGACTGGGAACAGGCTTCCCACTGGAGTGCTGGCAGGAGTAGCTCCCTGCTTGCTGGCAGAACAGAGAGATATTATTTTAAGGAGAAAAATGAGATTCCTGTTATTGCTTTATTCCTCCTGCAGAAATGTTGGTGCGTCCCAGCCAGGGCCAAGATGAGAGGCAGTTGGTGCCAAGAGAAGGATGAGCTCATCGCATGCGGGGACGTGAGGTGATTCCAGCAAGGCACAGTGTGGAAAAAAAAGCTCCATTCTTGGGATCCCAAATCCCTGTCAAAGCAGAACCCTGTGACCCTTCCCTCCCCCACCTCCCCTCTCCATCAGCCAGTCCGTCTGCCACCTTCCTTCCCCATCATCTCCTTCCTCCCTCATCTGAGCTCACTCCCATTTAATCCCTCTCTCTTCTTGCATCTCCAACAAAACACTCCCCCTCAGCACCCTTGAGCACCTGTGCAAGTTCTTGTGTGGAGACTGCATGAAGGAAAGAGCCCAGGCTTTGAGGTTGGAGAAACCAGAGTTCAAATCTCAGCCTCACCACTTACTGGCTGTGAGACAGGGGTCTTCTCCTCTCTGCTGTCTCACGTTACTATATGATCTTGCAGCTAGATGAGAAAGAAAATAGGAAAATATCTAGCACATAATAGATGTTCCCTTAATATTTCTTCCTCCTTTCCTTCCTGTGGAAGCAAAGGCTATAGTATAATTAAGAAATTGTTGGACTGGGCATGAGGGCTCATGCATGCAATCCCAGCACTTTGGGAGGCTGGGGCAGGAGGATCATTTGAGCTCAAGAGGTTAAGACTCAAGACTGCAGTAAACCAAGATTGCACCACTGCACTCCAGCCTGGGTGACAGAGCAAGACCGTCTCCAAAAGACAAAAAAAAAAAAAAAAAAAAAAAAAAAAAAAAAGAAAAGAAAAAGAAAAAAATATTGTGAGACTCTGGGATCTACAAATGTCAAATTCCTGCAGGACTCTGGAAAATATGGGTCACAGGTTATTTCCTGGACTCATCATCAGATTCCTGGCAATGGCCTAGGGATGACACAAGTCACTGTGAATGAAACCCAGAATAATGAAGAAGGGTTCCAGAGACTTAGGGGGAACTTTCTTGGTCTTGGCCAAGAAAGAAATGGCATGGCCAGAAGCCCAGGTCAGAGAGGGCAGGAAATAAGATGATGCGGGTTGGAGGGAAGTAGCCTGAGGTTTGGGGATCAAGCAGCTCCATAAGGTGGCCATGAAATCGGAATAGTTGGAAATTCTGAAAGGTGTGAGTGAAAAGGTGCAGAGTCCATGGGGTGAGTCACCTGTGGTAAGACACAGAGCTCTAACTGGCACTTTGGCTGCCTCAGGCAAGGGTCTGAAACACACCCTCAAGCCAACTTTGGTTTTCCATCTAGGAATCACAAAGGAGGTGTTATTAACCACAGGCCTTCTGGAAGCTTCCTATGGAAGGGCCAAATCCCTTTGTTTCTGTGTCATGCAGGGGTGCATGTGCTGTTAAAATGTTAAAAATGTCATAACAATTTCACTTTCATCACTTTCTGCAATTATTGTTTTAAATTCCATACCCTCTAAATTTCCAGCTCCCTGGGCAAAGCCCAATCAGACTGCCCTGGGTAATGGCCATGATGGGGCGAGGTATCTCTGTGATGGAAATTTGATTGCTTTCTGCTTCATTTCTTGGGTTCTATTTCTCCGTTGACTACTCTTTGTAGTTCACGATTTTTTAAAAACTCCATGCTTTCCCCATTTTGCTAAGGAAAATCAAGAAAAGGGATTTGGGTCCACACTTTGGGGAACAGGAGATAAAAGGTAGGCAAGGGGTCTTTAGGTGCCAGAGCAGGGGCGGCAAAGGGATGACAAGTGAGGGACTTTATGTGAGTTAAGATACAGGCTAAGATGCTGAAACAAACAAAAATATAACACAGAAGAGAATTTTATTTTCCTCTCACATTAGGGACCAGAGTTAGGCAGGCAACCAGGGCAAACACCAAGAGCTTGTGTGGACACCCAGATTCCTTCTGCTGTGTTACTCTGTCATCCTAGAGTGTTGTCCTTGTCTTCATGGCTGAGGCTACCTCACCATCTGTGTGAGCCCACATTCCAGCCCAAGGCAAGGAGGACAGAGGAGAGGAAGACATGCAGCTTCCTCATACAATTGTCATCAGGAGATGCCTGTGGCATTTGTGCATCATCCCATTGGCCACAGCTTAGTCACATGATCACATCTAGCTGCAAAGGAAGCTGGGAAATGTGACCCCTAGTAGGCACCACATACCCAACTAAAACCTGGGGTGTTCTGTTACTAAAAAGAAGAAAGGGGCAATGGGCAATGGGGACAATTGTCACTTTCTGCCATAAACCCCAGGAGGAAAGGGCTATCAGGACAAGTGGCACTCAGGGACCAGCAGCCACTCTTCTAGAGATTCTCACTGGAGGAACAGAAGAGGTTCTGGGTTTTGTTTCAGGGAAGCTGCGGTAGATTGTTCTTCAGCTCTTTGTGACTTACCTTGTGACCTTGGGGCAGGAGAATGGGTGGAATATATTTCCCCACCCAGCAGCACTGGGCTTGGCCATGTGACCGGTTTGGGCCAATGGGATGTGAGAAGCAATAGCATGCCAGTTCCAAGGTAAAGCCTGAAGCGGCACTTTGTTTCCACTCCTGCCATTCACCATGAGAAGGGCACACGCCAAAGAGCAACTTGCCCAAGAAAGGGAAGAAACACACGGAGCATACCTGAGCTTAAGCCCAGAGCCAAGTACAGCTGAGCCCCAGCACAGTCAGCCTTGTAAGTGGCGACTCCCCACTCACAGACTCATGAGTGGGGAAAATATATGAATAAACACTGGTTGATGTAAGCCAGTGTTTTGGGAGGGCTCGTCATGGAGCATGATTGCAGTAAAACTGGCTAGTACGGTGGTTCTGATACCCTGCTAAACCTCGATCCTGTCCCCATCCTTCCTCCTGTCCTCACTTCTTCAGTTCTTCACTCATGCAGGCCAGGTGCAGTGGCTCATGCCTGTAATCACAGCACTCTGGGAAGCCGAGGCAGGTGGATCATTTCAGGCCAGGAGTTCAAGCCCAGCCTTGTCAACATGGCAAAACCCTATCTCTATAAAAACGCAAAAATTTGGCTGGGCGTGGTGGCTCATGCCTGCAATCCCAGCACTTTGGGAGGCTGAGGCGGACAGATTGCTTGAGGCCAGGAGTTCAAGACCAGCCTGGCCAACATGGTGAAACCCCATCTCTACTAAACTTACAAAAATTAGCTGGGCGTGGTGGTGCACGCCTGTAATCCCAGCTATGTTGGGAAGCTGAGGCACAAGAATCACTTAAACCTGGGAGGTGGAGGTTGCAGTGAGCTCAGGTCATGCCACTGCACTCCAGCCTGGGTGACAGAGTGAGGCTGTCTCAAAAATAAAATAAAATAAAATAAAATAAAATAAAATAAAATAATAAGATAAAATACCCACTCATGAAGTCAATGGTCATTTACAAGACACCTGTTATGTGCCAGGCACTGATCTAGGTGCTGGGACTAAAGAAACCTTAAAGCATTTCCAGTCTAGGGGGAGGGACAGACATGGAAATGCATAATAACACTCTAACACAGCAAATGCTGGAACCAGGGTCGTGCAAGCTGCTGGGGGAGGGGGAAGCTTAGCACAGGGCTACACAGAACAAAGAACCAAATCAGCTTTCCTTTGTTTTCTTTTGTTCCCAGCCAGCCCTCCTACCCATCAAGAAACTTGGGTCTGGTTCCAAGTGAGTGCGGGACTCCAGGAAGTGCTATGGAAGCAGCTGTGAATCAGTTACTGCTCTTTCACAATAACAACCAATGCTTATTGGGCATTTACTAGGTGCCTTCCAGAAAGGAAAGGTACATGCCCTGTCCTCAAGGAGATCAGAGTCTCCTGGGGGAGACATTCAGGAGAAAAAGTGGTGAGACCTACCCAATAAACAGTTTTTTTGGATAAACATAGAAATTGCCCCTTCTGGTCTTAAAGCCTGAAACTTACATTTGTTTTTATCTGAGTTCCTTCCTCAGGAAAAGACCTTCAGGCCTCTAAAGAAAAAGTATCAAAGAACTGAAACTCACCAGATTGCCACATCCAGACATTGAGATAGATACTTATCCCTTATTCATTATGATTGCTTCCTTGCTCCTCCCTAGTTCCTGCTAGTTCCTGTTATCTTGCACATTGTTACATTTCTTCCCTGCTATATAAACCCCTAGTTTTAGTCCACCGGGGAGATGGATTTGAGACTGAGCTCCCAACTTCTCAGCTGTAGCACTTGATTGGATTGTAGCTTTTTTCCTTGGTAATACTCATCATCTCAGTCATGGGCTTTCTGTGTGGCGAACAGCAGGACCGAGACGAAATGCCCGGTGTTTTGGTAACAGTGGCACTTCTCTCTGCAATGGCACCAGGGCTGATGGCATGGAGTTCTGACTCTGTGGCCTTGGGCAATTCATTTAGCTTTTTTTTTGAGACAAAGTCGCACTCTGTCACCCAGGCTAGAGTGCAGTGGTACGATCTCGGCTCACTGCAACCTCCGCCTCCCCGGTTCCAGTGATTCTCCTGCATTAGCCTCCCAAGTAGCTGGGACTACAGGCATGTGCCACCACGCCTGGCTACCTTTTTTTGTATTTTTAGTAGAAATGAGGTTTCACCACGTAGGCCAGGCTGGTTTTGAACTCCTGATCTCAGCTGATCCCTCCACCTTAGCCTCCCAAAGTGCTGGAGTTACAGGCATGAGCCACCGCACTTGGCTTTTTCTTTTCTTTTCTTTTCTTTTTTTTTTGGAGACAGAGTCTTGCTCTGTCACCCAGGCTGGGGTGATCTCAGCTCACTGCAACCTCCACCTCCCAGGTTCAAGAAATTCTTGTGCCTCAGTCTCCTGAGTAGCTGGGACTACAGGTGCACACCACCACACCCATCTAATTTCTGTATTTTTATAGAGATGGGATTTCACCATGTTGGCTGCGCTGGTCTTGAACTCCTGGCCTCAAGTGATCTGCCCACTTCCACCTCCCAAAGTGCTGGGATTACAGGTGTGAGCCACTGCGCCCAGCCTATTTAGCCTTTCTGTGTCTCAGTTTCTGCCTAAACAGAAGGGTGATGTGGCCCCTAAATATCCATCCTCCCCTTCTTCCATTAACGACAGACTAGAATTTCAGCTGAGCACGTGGCTGCCCAAGACAGACTACATTTCCCAGCCTTGCTTGCAGTTAGGTTTGGTCATGTTGAGGTAGGAGGTGGGACTTGACTCCAGAGGTGGGGCTCAGCGATGGATCAGACTGAGTAACATTTAGCTAAAACAGGGAAGGAGGAGAAAGTACCTCTTTTTAAGATATGGCCTCCACTGTGCCATGTTACTTTACCATTGCCATGGCAACACCCAGAAGTTACTGCCCCTTTCCATGGTAACAACCTGACAACTTAGAAGTTACCACCCATTTTCCAGAAATTTCTACATAATCTGCCCCTTAATTTGCATATGACTAAGGTGGGTATAAATATGACTGCAGAACTGCCTCTGAGCTGTCACTCTGGGCACACTGCCTACGGGGTAGCCTTACTCTGCAAGGAGCAGTCTCTGCCGCTGCTGTACACCACCACTTCAGTAAAAGTTGCTATCCAAGGCTGGGTGCAATGGCTCACGCCTGTAATCTCAGCACTTTGGGAGGCTGAGGAGGGTGGAT
>NW_012103032.1:240845-247944 GCF_000951045.1 Mandrillus leucophaeus | reverse complement strand
TGAATCTGGGAGGCGGAGCTTGCAGTGAACCGAGATTGCGCCACTGCACTCCAGCCTGGGCGATAGAGCGAGATTCCGTCTCAAGAAAATAAATAAATAAATAAATAAATAAATAAATAAATTAGCCAAGTGTGGTGGCACATGTCTGTAATCCCAGCTACTCGGGAGGCTGAGGCAGGAGAATAGTTTGAACCCCAGGAGGCAGAGGTTGCAGTGAGCCGAGATCATGCCATTGCACTCCAGCCTGGGCAACAAGAGTGAAACTCTGTCTCGAAAAAAAAAAAAAAGAAAAAGAAGTTGCTATCCTACACCACTGGTTCACCCTTGAATTTTCTTTGGTGAAGCTAAGCACCATCCTGGTCTAAGCCCCAATTTGGGGGCTCACCTGTGCTGCATTTTTATGGTGGACGTAAAATGGTGGTGGGGGTGGGGCTGGTGTGAGTGATCAAGTTTGTGACTCAAACTTCCTGCTGACACCAAAGAAAGGAACTCCTGGGATTTCTTTGTTTTGAAATGGGGTCTCCCTATGTTGGCCAGGCTGGATTCAAACTCCTGGGCTCAAGCAATCCTCAGCCTCCAGTGTACCACCATGCTAATTTTCCTGGGCTTTTTCAGCTTGCTAGACATGGGGCACAAAGGGAAGAGAGAGGGGTAGGGCTTAAAAGCTGTCAGCAGTTGCCGGGCGCGGTGGCTCACACCTGTAATCCCAGCACTTTGGGAGGCTGAGGCGGGTGGATCACGAGGTCAGGAGTTCAAGACCAGCCTGGCCTAGATGATGAAACCCCATCTCTACTAGAAATATGAAAAAATTAGCTGGGTACAGTGGCAGGTGCCTGTAATCCCAATTACTTGGGAGGCTGAGGCAGGAGAATCACTTGGGGGGTGGAGGTTGCAGTGAGCCGAGATCGTGCCACTGCACTTCAGCCTAGGGGACAAAGTGAGACTTCATCTCAAAAAAAAAAGAGCTGTCAGCAGTCAAATATAAAAAATAGAGTCAGACTTTTTCCTACACCCTTCTTTTATCCTTGCTTGGGAATACAGAAGTGGTGGAGAGCTGTCCTGGGCCATGCAGACAAAGGCAATGCTTTAAGGCTGACTGAGCAACAAGAAAGAAGGAGCCTGGGCCCCCATCGCTCTGGAGCCACCATGTTAATCCCAGGAGCTTGACTGTGAGATGGGAGAGTTGTTAGCAGGAGTAAGTGACACAGTACCTGGTCTATTACAGAGGCTCAAAAGATAGTCCCACCCACTTTCTACCACTTTGTAGAAAATCCTACTTTTAAAATGTTAAAGAGCTTACTATTTAAGTAGCTTCTGCTACGATTAGGTAGAGATTGCTTCAGTAATCATTCTTAAATTCCAAATAGCTGAAAGTTCAAATGGCAGAAAATCAGAGGCCTGCCTGATTCAAAGGCCTGCCTGACAGTCCGGCCTGCCACCCAAAGCAGAGCCTTCTCCACCACTTCCCTGACAGGGCATCAGCTTCTGCTTGGATACAACCAGTAACAGGGAGCTCACTATCTACCTAGGCAGTCCTTTCCATTATTGGGCAGTTCTAACTGACACACAAGCTGAATAGGCCTCCTTGCCATTTCTCACTCATGAGTTCTCCCCTCTATGTCCACAAACCACATTCAATTCAACAGGCGCCCCTTCTTAATAAAGAGCATGTCTATTCTCTGTTCTCCCCTCCCACCTCGTATTCCCTCCTCCCCTATGGTAGGCAGCCTCTAAGGTGGCTTCCAAGGAGTCCAACCTCTTGTACCCCCTCCTCTTGAGTGTGGGCTGGACATAGTGACTCACTTCTGACAAACAACAGGGTAAAAGTGGTGGGCTGTCACTTCCAAGATTAGATGACCAGAAGTCTGTGATTTCCATCTTGCTCACTCTCTCTTCCTGTCCCTTGGAGCCATCACTCTGGGAGAAGTCAACTATCATGTCGAGCTGCCCTATGGAGAGCACAGGGCAGGAACTAATGTCTCTGGTCAACAGCCATGAGAATGAGCTTCGAAGCGAATCCTCCTCCCCTGAACCAAAGCCCTGACCAAAGCCGTGACTGCAGCCTTGTGAGATGCTGAGCAGAGCACTCATACCAGATTCCTGATCCACAGACATTGTGAGATAATAAATGTGTATGGTTTCTTAAGCCACTAAGTTTGGGGATAATCCATTACACAGCAATTAATAACTAATACACAGCTCAGCATCTCAGTTCCTTCAGCCTCCATTTGTTTCCAGACCCTTCTGTAAGAATTAAAGAAAGAGGAAGGCAACACGAAAGGTGGCTCACCTGTCAAGACAGGTTTATTTTAGAGAAAACAAACCTGAGAGGAACTTCTGGCTGAGTTAGGTTGGAGACACACTGTCTTACAGACTAAGAGTTTTTAAGAATTCAGGGTGGGAGAGTTTATCAGAGGCTTGGACTGCTTCTGTGTCTCGTTGTGCTTATCTCGGATAGAGAGTTGTGTGTCTGTTCCCATACATCTTTCTGCAGCTGCAGGCATACCCCCGAGTCTGCTTTTAGTTTCCCTATCTTAGTACACCTGAAGGGAAAGGAATGTGCTTATTAAGGCCCACTGTTTTACTGGGGTCCCATTGTATGAGGGTGAAGTTTGGCAGTTACCCAAGAGACTTTCCCCCACCTCCCTCTGTGCCCGAGCTGTCTTATCTGTTTTACTGTCTGCTCTTTCTGGCTGTTTGTAGTTAGAAAAGAAGTGATTTCCTTGAAATGCATCAGGCTAGAAAGGGAGCTAGAACTTAAAGTGATGGTGTTTGTCTGAGATGACAGTGCTCCTGCTCTGTCACCTTTCCCATCCTTTCTCTGTATATACTCCAATATATCAGTGTCCTTCCTAAAATATGGGCCCTAGAATGGGTCACAACACTCTAGATGTGGTTGTGCAGCAGGACTGTTTCCGCCTGTATGATGGACATTGCCCCTGATTCCTGCCCAAGATGCCATTAGCATTTTAATGGATGTATCTCACAGATGATTTTCTTTTGATCTTGTGGTTGACTAAAACCCCTAGGTCTATGCCTAGTCACCCACCATTGCATAATTGTGCCATTTTGTTTGTTTGTTTGTTTGTTAAGACAGTCTCTCTCTGTTACCCAGGCTGGAGTGCGGTGGCACCATCTCAGCTCACTGCAACCTCCGCCTCCCAGGTTCAAGCAATCCTCCTGCCTCAGCCTCCCCAGTAGCTGGGACTACAGGTGTGCACCACCATACCTAGCTAAATTTTGTATTTTTGGTAGAGATGGGGTTTCACCATGTTGGCCAGGCTGGTCTCAAACTCTTGGCCTCAAGTGATTCTCCTGCCTTGGCCTCCCAAAATGTTGGGATTACATGGGTGAGCCACTTTGCCCAGCGGTGCCACTGATTTTCAAAACCCAAATGTAGGACTTTACAGTAGCTCTAGAAAACAGTCATTCTGCCTGTCCTGGCCAAGTGAAGACCCTGCAGACGCTATTTTGCATCTGCTGTATTCATTTACTCTCCCAACTCTGAGCCATCTGCATACGTGGTCAAGCATCCATCCAGCCCTGAACTATCCTGTTGACTAAAATGATGAGCAAATACAGAAGCTGCTCTCAAGGGTCCCAAAAGGAAGGCAGGAACCCCGCACTGATGGAGACTCATTAAATGCCAATCTTTGCCTGCTCCTTTTATATAGGGTACCTCACCTCATTCTCACTATAATCCTACAGAGTAGTCACGATTTGCAGATAGACTGAGGCTTAGAGAGGAGAAATAATTTTCATTTATTCCAAAGAAATAATTTTTAAAAAGAAAAAAAGTCAGCCAGGTGCGGTGGCTCACACCTGTAATCCCAGCACTTTGGGAAGCCAAGACGGGCAGATCAGTTGAGGTCAGGAGTTCAAGACCAGCCTGACCAACATGGTGAAACCTGGTCTCTACCAAAAATACAAAAATTAGCTGGGCGTGGCGGCGCGTGCCTGTAATCCCAGCTACTTGGAAGGCAGGAGAATCACTTGAACCCGCGAGGTAGAGGTTGCAGTGAGCTGAGATCACAACACCGCACTCCAGCCTGGGCGACAGAGTGAGAGTCCATCTCAAAAAAAAAAAAAAAAAGAAAGAAAGAAAGAAAAGAAAAGAAAAAAGCTGGAGGTGGGGCGCAGTGGCTCATGCCTGTAATCCCAGCACTTTGGGAGGCTGAGGCGGGTGGATCACCTGAGGTCTGGAGTTCAAGACCAGCCTGACCAACATGGAGAAGCCTCATCTCTACTAAACATACAAAATTAGCTGGGTGTGATGGTACATGCCTGTAATCCCAGCTACTCGGGAAGCTGAGGCAGGAGAATCGCTTGAACCCGGGAGGTGGAAGTTGCCGTGAACCAAGATCATGCTGTTGCACTCCAGCCTGGGCAGCAAGAGCGAAACTCTGTCTCAAAAAAAAAAAAAAAGAGGGTCCAGCTTGGTGGCTCACACTTGTGATCCCAGCACTTTGGGAGGCCGAGGCGGGCAGATCACAAGGTCGGGAGATTGAGACCATCCTGGCTAACACGGTGAAACCCCGTCTCTACCAAAAATACAAAAATTAGCTGGGCGTGGCGGCGCGTGCCTGTAATCCCAGCTACTTGGAAGGCAGGAGAATGGCGTGAACCTGGGAGGCAGAGCTTGCAGTGAGCCAAGATTGCACCACTGCACTCCAGCCTGGGCGACAGAGCGAGACTCCACCTCAAAAAAAAAAAAAAAAAGAAAGAAAGAAAGAAAGAAAAAAAAGCTGGAATCAAAATGTAATCATCATTGTGATAGTTAAAATAATCAGACAAAACCTAAAACACATCTGTGATCTGGGCAAATAACTTATCCACTCTGAGCCTCAGTTTCTTCATCTTTAAAATAATATCCATCTCACAGGGTTTGGATAAAGACTTGATGAGAGCGCGTCTGTAGCACATCTGGTACAATGCCCTGCACAGAGTAAGCCAGCAATCAGTAGAAGACATTTGTAACTAACTTAACTTGCATAAAACGAGTGGTTAAATCAGAGGGGGAGAATATCATCAGAGTAGCGTAGTTGAGAGAGCTCAGGCTTAAAGTCTAGCTTGGCTACTCACTCATTGTGTAAACTTGAACCAAGTGCCTACCTAGCTCACGGGGTAATTGTAAGGAGTCAGGCGGAGTAATGTGAAATGCAGGGCAAATGTTGGTTATTCTCATTACTGGACTTCTAGGTTGTTGGTGATTAGTGTCACTACCATACTAGTGGACACCTTCTTGCCTGTAGTGCTTTTCTTCTTTTGAATTATTTTCTTGGGACAAATTCAAAATCCTTTCTCCAACCCTTTCTGCAGTTGTCAGATCCAAGAAAAGCAGGTAGTAGTAAATCCTGCAGCAGCTCAGGCTCAGGACCAAGTTGTTGCTGCTCCCCTGCCAGGAGCAGCCTGCAGTGGGTGACCCGCAGCTGCTAGTTCTAGCTAAGGCCCATGTGCCAGATATGACATCATCGGGAAGGACAGGTTCTCAGCAGTGGGGACGGGAGGAGTGGGGGTAGCAGGAGACTTTTGATTCTCTTGGGACTGCTGCATCATCCTGAGGGGGAGGAGAACTGGTACAAATGCAGAATGCCAGGGTTGCCCAGTGGTCCTTTGAGGACAGTCCAGAAAATTCCCACGGGAGTGTATGTATCACATCTCAGAGTAGAACTAGAGGGGCCTGCGTGTTAGGGGTGGGGGCCTCAGCCCTGGAATCTGTGGCGTGAGAGGAAGTACACCGATGAGAGTGGTTAAAAAAAAAGTGAGAACCAAAAAGAGACAGGATCCAAGATAGGGGCTCTCCACTGCATGAGTTTTGGGAGATCCTGAAATCCCAGAATTGTATCCAGTATTTTGTGTGTATAATCCAGACATCAGCTACGACATCCAACTTTTTTTCTTTTTTTTTTTTTTTTAAGAAAGGGTCTCATTCTGTCACCAAAGTTGGATTGCAGTGGTGCAACCATAGCTCACTGCAGCTTTGAACTCCTGGGCTCAAGCAGTCATCTTGCCTCAGCCTCTTGAATATCTGGGACTATAGGCATGTGCCACCACACCTGGCTAGTTTTTTTGTTTTGTTTTGTTTTGTTTTTTTGTAGAAACAGGGTCTCCTTATGTTGCCCAGGCTGTTCTCAAACTCCTGGCCTCAAGTGATTGATCCACTCCCCTCGATCTCCCAAAGTGCTGGGATTACAAGCATGAGCCACCTACACCTGGTCCTTTGAGTTCAAATAAAATCAGCATCTACTCCATCCCACATGCACCCCACTCTCAGGCCCCCCAGGGATTCTGGGATCTGGCTAACGACTTCCTGGTTACCACTGACTCTACCATCTTCCAAGGTAATTCAGTTTGTGAATCATCTTGTCACCTTGCAGGTACTACTCGTGTTCTGTTCTCTTCTCCATTACTCCCTTGGGGGGGAAAAAAAATCACTCATATACAAGTGTGTTGCAGATTTGGTTAAATGTTCAAGGATCAGTAAGACAGAGTCGACGTTCATGTTGCATTTGTGTGTGTGTGTGTGTTTGTGTGATGTGTTTGTTTGTTTTTCCTGCCCAGTGTCCCTTTCACCATCTGGTAAAAACAGAGAACTGCCTTTCCCCAATTCCATGTTTCTGGAAGTCTTGCCATCTATGATATCCAAGCCCACCCAGCCACAGGGGTTACTAGGCTGGTGTGCAGTAGGCCTAGAGTTATTGGGGCCATCTTCTCAATTGTAGGGAAGAGGCCTCTCTACAAGGAAAGAGACTGAAGCCAAGACCAAAAGAAGCTGAGCCAAGAGAGACAGGGGGACAAGAAGAGAAGTGTCCTTTGAGTCCCTAGATCCACTTGAGCCAGATGTGAGTGCTGCCAGAATGGGAATGGTGCTCCCTTTGAGTTGTGCAACTCACGATCATGGCTCCACTGGCAATTTCCCAGTTAGATAAGACAACTTATTCCATCTGCCTTTCTTTCTTCTTTTTTTTCTTTTGAGATGGAGTCTTGCTCTGTCGCCCAGGCTGGAGTGCAATGGTGTGATCTCGGCTCGCTGTAACCTCTGCCTCTCGGGTTCAAGCAATTCTCCTGCCTCAGCCTCCTGAGTAGCTGGGATTACAGG
>NW_012103032.1:234444-240645 GCF_000951045.1 Mandrillus leucophaeus | reverse complement strand
TTTTTTAAGATACAGGGTTTCACTCTGTCGTCCAAGCTGGAGTGCAGTAAGCACAATCATGGCTCACTGCAGCCCCAACCTCCCAGGCTCAAGCCATCCTCCTGCCTCAGCCTCCCAAGTAGCTGGGACAACAAGCATATGCCACCATGCCTTGCTAATTTTTAAATTTGTTTTTTTGTAGAGATGGAGTTTTGCCATCTTGCCCAGGTTGGCCTCAAACTGCTGGGCTCAAGTGATCCTCTCACCTCAGCCTCCCAAAGTGCTTGGGATACAGGTGTGAGCCATCACGCCCAGTCTCTCACAAGAAATTCGAGTTGAGATTCAATCACTCACTACCAGAAGACTAAATACCTAGGAGGTTCCATCTACTCTGCCTTGCTGGCCCTCAAACCTTTAGCCAAGTCTACAACACAGCTTCTGGTATTGATGTCGTGGAGAGGGGCTGATTTCTGTCTAGGCCAACCACAGCAGAGCAAAGGCAGTGCCTGCAGGGTGGTGAGATAATCTGTGAAGTGAACCATTTTCTTTCGCAGAGCAGCAGGGTCCTCCCTTGGTTCTGCTCCTGCCTTTCATACCCTGCCCTGGGGCCCATAGCTCCATCAAGTAATTTTCCCAGACAAAGAGGTTCTTACTCAAAAGGGATCTCGATGCTCCAATAGTTATATTTTCACAGTATGCATATATATTTTCCTGTGTATATTTTTCCAGGGAGAGGATTGGTAGCTTTCATCAGATTCTCAGAGTTCCATGGCTCAGAATAGTAGACCAAAAAAAAGATGGGAGTAGGAGGGGTGAGGCCCTCCTGCACTAACAGGAAACAGCTGCCAGGTACAAGCAGCGTGAGACACTAAAGGGCAGATCACAGACCCTTCCAGCCAGAAGGATCCTCAGAGGTGTTCGAGCATTTTCAGCCTCAGCACCCTTTGTTCAAACAAAATCTTACAGGAAACCCCAATCTGTGAAACAGACAAAAGGAGGCAGGGAAGGGGGCAGGAGGAGGAGAGCCTTGACCCTCCAAGACTCCTGGGAGGCGCTAAGGAGGGTTTTGTGAAATCCTTAAAACTCCTCAATGTACACCTTGGAAAATCCCTGGTCTAGCCTAATCAACCCATTTTACAGATGGAGAAAGTGAGGCCCACGATGAAGTGAGTTGCTCATGTTGCCCGGCTAATTGTGATGTCATTGAGACTGAAATGCAAGACTCCTGGGCTCCAGTGGCCAGGTCTGTGCTCTTCCTTCTGCTTAGGAAAAGGTGAAAACCACACTTTCTCCCCAAAAGGCTAGGTGCTCAGTCCCTCCCACAGCCCACATGCAGGAGCCTGCCTCCAGTCCCATGAAATACCCCTCATCTCAGCCCTGTGACCCTCCTGGCCTTTACAGGCAGGACACTGGGGATCTCTTTCACCCAGGAGAGAGTTTCGAGGAGGAACTGGAAGACGCCTCCTCCCTTTACTGGCAACAAGGATCCTGGGTGAGGCTGTGTCTTCTCTAACAGGGTCCAAGGAGGAGCCAGCATGAACCTGGGGCCCCAGGGACAGAGATCGGCTCAGGGCAGAGTCCTGAGATGTCTCACTTTACAAGGATGGAATTTCACGACTTGTGTATTTTAATTAAATTTTTATTTTTATGTAATTTTAGCAAGAGTTCCCCCACTCCTGCAGCTCACTCATTGTTATTAAAAACCATGACAAGATGAGGGGGAAAAAAAAAACAACAAAACGCTGTCCAAGTGGCCAAAATGAAGCCGTATTTTAGCAAAGATCTGACCACAGCGTACACTCGAAACCCACTCCCTGCCTTCGGATGCTGATTCCGCCCCCGTGATTTCACAGATCAGATTTTAAGTCTGTGGCTTATTGCTTTCTGAGCCTCCTGGGGCTTATAGGATTATTTTGGATTTAATCCTTTAATAATTTTTCCTCCCTCCTATCTAAGGTCTGGTTTTCCAGCTGAAATCGGCCTGGGTGGAGCCACTTGCTTCTAGCCCTCATGGACTCCCCTCTCAGACAGCTGTTCTCTGTCACTCCTAGAAAATTAAGGAAGGGGCCTGTGTAAAGCTGACCATTGCAGTTGGCCGGGCGCAGTGGCTCACACCTGTAATCCCAGCACTTTGGGAGTCCGAGGCGGGCAGATCATGAGGTCAGGAGATCGAGACCATCCTGGCTAACACAATGAAACCCTGTCTCTACTAAAAATACAAAAAAATTAGCCGGGCGTGATGGCGGGCACCTGTAGTCCCAGCTGCTGGGGAGGCTGAGGCAGGAGAATAGTATGAATCCGGGAGGCGGAGCTTACAGTGAGCTGAGATCGTACCACTGCACTCCAGTCTGGGTGACAGAGCAAGACTCCGTCTCAAAAAAAAAAAAAAAAAAGAAAAAAAAAGCTGACCACTGCTGAGATTTACAAGAGAAAGTTGAAAGTCCTTGTTCGGAAGCTTTGATGAAGAGGGAAAGGTGGCCCATGCCAAGGCCTGTACCTGAAGCTTGGTGTATGTCATCTTTATTCCTTCCTACAGCCTTGGAAGCCACATAATTATCCCCATTTTACAAAAGAAGAAACTCAGAGTCAATAACAACAAATGACTTGCTCAAATTGACACAGGTGGTCAGAAGTAGAACCAGGCTTTGAACCCTCTCTGGCTGGGATCTAGAGGCCTCACTCCCTGAGCAACACCAACTACCTGGCTCTTCCGTCTTTCACCCCAACCAGTTATCCCTTCCAGCTGAGCATGTGGCTAGTAGACAGGAATGGGGAGTGGGGAAGGAGACTCCTTATTCAGCCAAGCAGCTCTGGCAGTCAGAGTGGGAGCAATGCCCCAACCTGATCTACCTCAAACAAGAGCTGCTAAGAAAGATGAGCAGGTGTGATTCACTTCCAAATGCCCTAACTGAACACCCACTGTCAACCAGGCACAGCGCTAGAGGCTGGAGAACAGGCACAAAGAATGAATGAGACAACCCGTCTAGTACAGGAACCAGACCCATGGCAGTAAAGCTGCTACTATGTGAGAGCCCAGAGAAGCAAACGAGCCTCTGAGACCTGCCCAGAAGTGGCCACATTTGGACTCCGTCTGAAGTCAGTGAGTTGGATGTCCACCTGCAAAGAAGCAACATGGGAATGCTGAGCAGGGGAAACAGCATGATCAAAGGCGTGGAAGTGTGAACAAAATGATACATTGAAGGAACTATAGAAAACAGATCCAGACAGTGGGGTGTGGTGGCTCACACCTGTAATCCCAGCACCGTGGGAGGCCAAGGTGGGCAGATTATTTCAGCCCAGGAATTTGAGACCAGGAATTTGGGACCAACATGGCTAAACCCTGTCTCTAAAGAAAATACAAAAATTAGCTGGGAATGGTGGTGCGTCCCTGTAGTCCCAGATACCTGGGTGGCTGAGGTGGAAGAATCACGTGAGTTCAAAGAGGTCGAGGCTGCAGTGAGCCATGATCATGCCACTGCACTCCAGACTGGGGGACAGAGTGAAACCCTGTCTCAAAAAAAAAAAAGGGGGGGAAGAAAACCCACCTTATGTGGAAGGTGAAGGAGTAGTTCCCAAGATTATTAAGACTCAGGTTGTGTCAAGGAGTTCATAATTTGGGCAGGGATTGAGATCTCGCCCTACTGGGTGGCCAGAGCAGAAGATGGCAGGAAAGGGGGCTGGGGTCCAGACCCAATTCAAAGGAAAGGCCGGGGTCCTTGGTATCCTTTCATCATTTGGCATTTCCAAGTTTCGGAGGAAGAAAATCAAGTTAAAACCCTGATTCCCCATTTCTCCTTCTGGCATCTCTGACTGGCATCCTTTACAAGGATGGAATGTCATGACTTGTGTATTTGTGTACTTGTCAATCAGTGACCCTCTTGTTTTGGACTTTCTGGGAGACCTGCATGGGGAGAGGGAGTTGTGCTTATTCACCTGGGGGGTTGGGGTGATCCCCACTTGTCAAAGGTGTTTGAACCAGAACGACTCCATCTTGAATAGCAGCTGGGCAAAATGAGGCTGAGACCTGCTGGGTTGCATTCCCAGGAGGTTAGGCATTCTTAGTCACAGGATGAGACAGGAGATCAGCACAAGATACAGGTCCCAAAGACCTTGCTGATAAAACAGAATGCAGTAAAGAAGATGGCCAAAACCCACCCAAACCAAGATGGCCACGAAAGTGATCTCTGGTGTCTTCACTGTTCATTATATGTTAATTATAATACTAGCATGCTAAAAGACACTCCTACCAGCACCATGACAGTTTATAAATACCATGGCAACTTCTGGAGGAATTTACCCTATATCGTCTAAAAAGGGGAGGAACTTTCAGTTCTGGGAAATCTCTGCCTCTTCCCAGAAAACTCACGAATAATCCACCCCTTTTTAGCATATAATAAAGAAATAACTATAACCGGGCCTGGTGGCTCATGCCTGTAATCCCAGCACTTTGAGAAGCTGAGGCAGGCAGAGTTGAGGTCAGGAGTTCAAGACCAGCCTGGTCAACATGATGAAAACCCATCTCTACTAAAAATACAAAAAATTAGCCAGGCATGGTGGCGCACAGCTGTAATCCTAGCTACTCGGGAGGCTGAGGCAGGAGAATAATTGCTAGAACCCAGGAGGCAGAGGTCGCAGTGAGCTGACATTGCACCACTGCACTCCAGCCTGGATGACAGAGCGAGACTCCGTTTCTAAAAAAAAAAGAAAGAAATAACTATAAGTATGCTCAGTCAAGCAACCCATGCCGCCACTCTGCCTATGCAGTATCCATTCTTTATTCATTTACTTTCTTTTTTTTTTGAAATGGAGTTTTGCTCTTGTTGCCCAGGCTGGAGTGCAATGGCGTGATCTTGGCTCACTGCCACCTCCGCCTCCTGGGTTCAAGCGATTCCCCTGCCTCAGCCTCCTGAGTAGCTGGGATTACAGGCATGCGCCACCATGCCCGGCCAATTTTGTATTTTTAGCAGAGACTGGGTTTCTCCATATTGGTCAGGCTGGTCTCGAACTCCCGACCTCAGGTGATCCACCCGCCTCGGCCTCCCAAAGTGCTGGGACTACAGGCGTGAGCCAGTGCGCCCGGCCCATTTACTTTCTTAATAAACTTGCTTTCACTTGACCCTATAAACTCGCCCCGAATTCTTTCTTCTGCAAGGTCCAAGAATCCTCTCTTGGGGTCTGGATTGAGCCCCCTTTCCGGCAACATACTCATGACCCCAAAAGTCCTGAGAACCAGCCCTTCCACCAGCAGACCTCCTCCCCTAAACTGAGCTCTACAACTAGCAGGTTGGTTCCAAATCCACAATTCATTCAGTCAGCAAACTTCTAGTGATCAACTTCACTGTTTGCCAAGCAGTAGGATAGAGAAATGGCAAAGACAGTCCCAGCCCTCCCAGTGGGAGGGAACAAAAAATAAGCAGGTGCCGGGCGCGGTGGCTCATGCCTGTAATCCCAACACTTTTGGAGGCCGAGGCAGGTGGATCACTTGAGGTCAGGAGTTTGAGACCAGCCTGGCCAACATGGTGAAACCCCATCTCTACTAAAAATACAAAAATCAACCGGGGGTGGTTAAAATACAAAAATTAACAGGGCGTGGTGACAGGCACCTGTAATCCCAAGTACTCAGGAGGCTGAGGCAAGAGAATCATTTAAACCCAGGGGCAGAGGTTGCCGTGAGCCGAGATCACGCCACTGCACTCCACCCTGGATGACAGAGTGAGACAGGGTCTCAAAAAAAAAAAAAAAGCAGGTAATGGCAGCACAGCAGGGTACGTTCTACCAATGGAGGTGATCACAGGGGGCTGTAGCAGCATCAGTGTCTCCTGAGATCTTGTTAGAAATTTGCAGGCCCTGCTTCAGACCTATTGATTCTGAAACTGGGAGGGGCCCAGTAATCTGTGTTTTAGCAAACCCTCCACGCGATTCTGATGAGGGCTAGTGCTTGAGAATCAATAAGCTATAGCTATAGGAACACAGACGAGAAAGTGGAATTTTTTTTTTTTTTGAGACAGAGTCTCCCTCTGTTGCCCAGGCTGGAGTGCAGTGGCTCAATCTTGGCTCACTGCAAGCTCCGCCTCCCGGGGTCACACCATTCTCCTGCCTCAGCCTCCTGAGTAGCTGGGACTACAGGCGCCTACCACCATGCCCGGCTAATTTTTTGTATTTTCAGTAGAGATGGGGTTTCACCATGTTAGCCAGGATGGTCTCGATCTCCTGACCTTGTGA
>NW_012103032.1:222141-234394 GCF_000951045.1 Mandrillus leucophaeus | reverse complement strand
TAGAGATGGGGTTTCACCATGTTAGCCAGGATGGTCTCGATCTCCTGACCTTGTGATCTGCCCACCTCGGCCTCCCAAAGTGCTGGGATTACAGACCTAAGCCACTGTGCCCGGCCGAAAGTGGTACTTTTTTTTGAGACGGAGTTTCCCTCTTGTTGCCCAGGCTGGAGTGCAATGGCATGATCTTGGCACACTGCAACCTCCACGTCCCGGGTTCAAGCGATTCTCCTGCCTCAGTCTCCTGAGTAGCTGGGATCACAGGCGCCTGCCACCACGTCCAGCTAATTTTTTGTATTTTTAGTAGAGACGGGGTTTCACCATGTTGGCCAGGCTGGTCTCGAACTCCTAACCTCAGATGATCCACCTGCCTCGGCCTCCCAAAGCTCTGGAATTACAGGCGTGAGCCATCATGCCCAGCAATAACTTTTTATTTAATTAATTAATTTTGTTGTTGTTGTTGAGATGGAGTCTCGCTCTGTCACCCAGGCTGGAGTGCATTGGCGTGTTCTCGACTCACTGCAGCCTCCACCTCCTGTGTTCAAGCGATTCTCCTGCCTCGGCCTCCTGAGTAGCTGGGATTATGGGCACGCACCACTGTGCCTGGCTAATTTTTGTATTTTTAGTAAAGATGTGGTTTCATCATGTTGGCCAGGCTGTTGGCCAGGCCTCGGCCTTCCAAAGTACTGAGATTACAGGCATGAGCCACTGCTTCCAGGCAAGAGAATAGTACTTAACCCTGAATGGAGAGATCAGGAAATGCTTCCTGAAGGAAGAAACTCCTGAGGTGAATCTTCCAGGAGCCTGATGAAGAGGTAAAAAGATGCCCCAGGTGAATGAAGTTGTGTGTGCAAGAGCACGGAGGGTAAGGAGTTTGCAAAGAAACCACAGGGGTGGGTGGTACGTTGGCAGCCAAGTGGCTAGAAATGGGGAAAGTGGCTGGGAAGAGACATCAGGAATCAGAGATTTCAGAGTTTCTGAGAGAAGGAAGGCAAGAGAGTGTGGCTGTGCTGTAGACCCCATTGCAGTAAACAGCCTCACCTAAACCAGGCAGGGCAGATACCCAGTCTCCCCTGGGGCCTACAAGCCTCCCCATCTCACTCTGCAACTCCTTGGGTTAACCAAAGCGGCATGACTTCATGTGTTATGGCTGCAAAGGCGCGGGGGAGGCCAAATCCGGTGTTTGTATTGAAATTAATTGGGGGCTCCTTGGATGATGGAGGCTTTGAGGAATGCACAGGCCCCCGCATGTGATCCTGTGAACAATGGTGTCACTTACGACCACCGAGGCCCCCAGCGGCCAGCATCTGCACGTCCACAGCCTTTCTCAATGAAATAATAATCATAGACAGATATGAATATTTACAATACAAAGCAGATACCCGCAGCAACTTGCGACGGGGAGAACTCAGGCAAGCACCCCAGACCTATTTTTAGCTTTGGAAACGGAGCCCCATTTTACCAGGGCAGCAGCTTGTCAATCAGGAAAATCCCACTGCTCCCCCCCCAAGCCCTGATTTATGATGATTCAGAGGGGAGATGCTGCCAGGAACGGGCTGGGGCCAGGAAAATTTCATCTGTCTGGAATCCGACAGGAAAAAAGAGGCCTGGAAATTTCAGAGGAAGCTGGGATCTGCGCCGGTTACAGCGCCTCTGTTTGTGTTCGCTCAGCTGGCTCCTGTTAGCGAGTGAAGGGTCCGCTGAGGAAAAGCGTCAGGCCAGGTTTTTCCATCATTCCAGAACCTTGAGCCTGATCCCCAGGCAGCCGCTGCTCCTGTGACCCCCGACCCCAAACAACAGGAGCCTTCACCAGGTTTCCCCCAGCCCCCCAGCCCTAGGCTATATCTTAAATCAACATCTTTGTTTTTTTGTCTTTTCCCTTACCACAAAAAATGATAGCAAAGTGATTCTATCTTTTTAGCTATTTGTTTAACCAGACATTTAGCACACTTAAGAAGCAGGATTCAATATGAAAACCAATTAACACAATTTAGTTTTAATTTCCTCCTCCGAAATGGCCCAGCTCTCTCAAGGTGTCCTTCTCACCCTCCTCCCTGGTGCTGGGGCACCAGGAACCCCTCACCTGCAAACCTGATGTTACAAGCTCCAAAATGAGGCCAGGGATTAGGATTTTGCTCAAAATCTTGCTGGCGGATCCTAAAGGGGCAAACAAGATGGTGATGGAGTTCAGGACATGCTACCCAAAAATACAGCACCTTGGCAAAAACAGCAGCAGGAGGAAGATCTCCCTGACCTTCTGCTACTATTCTCCCCTGAAGCAGATCATGAATTTTCTGTCCTTCTTCTAAAGTAGGTCATAAGACCCTCATTCCAGAGGGTCCTCCCTATATCCAGAGGAGAGGAATGAAGATACAGAGAAGAATCTGAAGAAACAGGCCTTGCTAAGCTCCCCCGAGTTGATTACTATTAGATCATGCCCCCTTTCTTCCATTGTATTTCTTTTTTTTTTTTTCTTTGAGACGGAGTCTCGTTCCATCTCCCAGGCTGGAGTGCAGTGGCGTGGTCTCAGCTCACTGCAAGCTTCGCCTCCCAGGTTCCAGCAATTCTCCCGCCTCAGCCTCCCGAGTAGCTGGGATTACAGGCATGAGCCACCACACCTGGCTAATTTTTTGTATTTTTAGTAGAGACAGGATTTCATCCTGTTGGCCAGGCTGGTGTTGAACTCCTTACCTCAGGTGATCCACCTGCCTCGGCCTCCCAAAGTGCTGGTATTACAGGCGTGAGCCACCACATCCGGCCTCCTCCATCATATTTCTACACAATTCTTTACTCCTCATTAAACCTAAGCATAAAATATACACAGTATCCCCTGTTTCCTTGGGTCTTCATCTCCCATGTCACATAAACTTATTATATAAATGTGTATGCTCTTCTCTTGTTAATCTGTCTTCTGTTATAAGGCTCTCAAGCCATGAACTTTGTGACAGGTAAGGAAAAGATATATACCTAGAAGTGCAAATTTAAATTTTTTTTAAATAAAAGTAAAAGATACTGCTCTTTCTCCCCTACAATGGCATCCTTTCCATCCATTCATTTCTTCATTCATTTACTTAGTGCCTATTTTGTGCCAGACCCTGTACTGGGGCAAGGGGATGGGTTTGGGGGGATACAAAATGGACATCACTTGCCTTCAGGGAGCTCACAGTTTGGTGGGGGACACAGACCTGTAAATAGGTTTAACTATGGTGCAGAAGAACAAATGGAGTAACAGCTAAGCAGAGAGGAGTCATGAAGCATGGAGAAGACTCTTAGGGCTGGCTCAGAGGCAGATGAGAGGAGAAAAGGTATCCAAGGGAAGGAACTGTGTGTGTAAAGACAGAAGCAGGAAAGAAAGGGGACACACATACCCCACACCATGAGGAGTCTGGTGTGACTGCGGCATAGGATCCACGGGCAGCTGGTCTGACTCAGGGAGACAACTTGTTCTGTTAAACAAAAAATTATTCTTTTTTTTTGAGACGGAGTCTCACTCTGTCGCCCAGGGTGGAGTGCAGTGGCACTGTGTTGGCTCACTGCAACCTCTGTCTCCTGGGTTCAAGCTATTCTCCTGCCTCAGCTCCCCGAGTAGCTGGGATTACAGGTGCCCACCACCACGCCTGGCTAGTTTTTACATTTTTAGTAGAGACGGGTTTTCAACATATTGGCCAGGCTGGTCTCAAACTCCTGACCTCAGGTGATCCATGGGCCTCGGCCTCCCAAAGTGCTGGGATTGCAGGCGTGAGCCATTGTGCCCGGCCGAGAAAAAATTATTCTTAACACTTATTAAAGACAGCAAGGAAGATCTTATTTAAGGGGTGGGGGTCTGCTACACTGGGGTTTGGTAATAGGGAAAAGAGATTGAAGACAACAAGGAGAAGTGGAGATTTATAGCCAAGGAGCAGGGTGGGGTCAGTGGATGGAAAATCACTAAGGAGAAGCATTAGGGTCAGGGGATTCCTGCTGAAGGCAGGCCAGCGCAATGCGGTATCAAGGGTGGGGGATGAGGAATTTCATCAGATAGGAAGGATAGGGGATTTTTGCTAAATGGGCCTGGCAGGATTCGTGCTACAACTGGACTAAATTGCCCAAGGACACAGCCCAAGGTCAAGATGCCATCAAAAAGAGGACCCAGAGGACCCTGACTCAGGTTTGATCAAGGAGAAAGTCTGTCAGGTCAGGACACTGATGAAACTGCCTTGCATTGGGACTTCATGCCGAGGGCACTGGAGAGTTGAGCAGGGAAACACCAAGGGGAGATGTGCACTTTGTCCAGGTGACCCAGGTGGCACTGTGAAGGCTGGTATGTAAAGGGGTGGGGCTGGAGGCAGGAGGACCAGTCCGAAGAGAGCAGGGGCTGACAAGCAGGGCAGTGGGGATGCAGAGGAGGACAGGTTTTAGAAGACATTTAGAAGCCAGGCTGGCGTTTGTAATTGCAGAACTTTGGGAGGCCAAGGAAGGCAGATCACTTGAGCTCAGGAGTTTGAGGCCAGCCTGGGCAACATGGTGAAACCCTGTCTCTACAAAAAGTACAAAAATTAGCCGAGTGTGGTGGTGCATGCCTGTAATCCCAACTACTTGGTGGGGCTGAGATGAGAGGATCACTTGAGCCTGGGAGATTGAGGGTGCAGTGAGCCATGTTTGCACCACTGCACCCCAGCCTGGGCAACAGAGTGAGAAGCCTCATTCTGTCACCTTTGGTGGCTGGCTGATCACAGCTATTCAACAAAGAGTCTCATGAGATCTGATGGTTTAAAAAAAAAAAAAAAAAAAAAAGCAGAATTTTGCCTGCACGAGCTCTCTCTTTTTGCCTGCTGCCATCAGTGTAAGATGTGATTTGCTCCTCCTTGCCTTCTTCCATGATTGTGAGGCTTCCCCAGCCATGCGGAACTGTGAATTCTCTAATAAACCTCTTTCTTTTGTAAATTGCCCAGTCACTGGTATGTCTTTATGAGCAGCATGAAAACTGACTAATACAATAATACTTTTTTTTTCTTTTTAAGATGGAATCTCATTCTTTCCCCAGGCTGGAATACAGTGGTGCCATCTCGGCTCACTGCAACCTACACCTCCCAGGCTCAAGCAATCCTCTCACCTCAGCCTCCCTAGTAGCTGGAACTACAGGCATGCACCACCACCATGCCTGGCTAATTTTTGTATTTTTAGTAGAGACGGGATTTCACCATGTTGGCCAGGCTGGTCTCAACTCCTGACCTCAGGTGATCCACCTGCCTCAGCCTCTCAAAGTGCTGGGATTACAGGCATGAGCCACTGTGCCCAGCCCAAGATAGATAATACTTTAATGCAATTTTTTAAAATCAAAATTAATGTAAAAATTGATGATGAACAAGATTTCAAATAAACACAAGATCCAATCCTTCCCTCAATACCATGTCTCATCTCACCCTAATCTCAGTCTTGGTTCCAATAAAACTTTGTTTTAAAAAACAGGCAGCCAGCTCACAGACTGTAGTTACTAACAACAAAAATATTGCATTAGGCCAGGCACAGTGGCTCACATCTGTAATCTCAGCACTTTGGGAGGTTGAGGCAGGAAAATTTTTTGAGGCCAGGAGTTCAAGACTAGCCTAGGAAACATAGCAAGAACCTGTCTCTACAAAAAACAGATAAATTAAGGCCAGGCGCGGTGGCTCAAGCCTGTAATCCCAGCACTTTGGGAGGCCGAGATGGGCGGATCACGAGATCAGGAGATGGAGACCACCCTGGCCAACACGGTGAAACCCCGTCTCTAATAAAAAATACAAAAAACTAGCCAGGCGAGGTGGCGGGCACCTGTAGTCCCAGCTACTCGGTAGGCTGAGGCAGGAGAATGGCGTAAACCCGGGAGGCAGAGCTTGCAGTGAGCCGAGAGATCCAGCCGCTGCACTCCAGCCTGGACGACAGGACGAGACTGTGTCTCAAAAAAATAAATAAATAAATAAATAAATAAGCTGGGTGTGATGGCACATGCCTGTAGTTCCAGCTACTCAGGAGGCTGAAGCAGGAGGATTGCTTGAGCCCAGAAGTTCCAGGCTGCAGTGAACCATAATTGTGCCACTGCATTCCAGCCTGAGGCATAGAGCAAGACCCTGTCTCTGAAAGAAAAAAAAAATGCATTAAATTTTATTTATCTCGATTACTGAGCTTCTTGGTGCCCCTTACATTTTGGGCCTGTGGTGAGTGCCTCACCCCCCTCACCCTAAATCTAGGCCTGCCAGAGAAGGCCCCTTCCTGGAATACAAGCTCCAGTGAGGAGACCTACAGCCTTCAGAGAACAATGTGCCCACATGAATTCTGCTTGGGATCACAATCATTCCTATCTATATGTGGAGGGTGAGGATGAGAAAGGAGTCTAGCTTGATTTCTAGTTTTCTGATTTGGGCAATTGTACATGGTGGTAACAGTACACAAATAGGGAAATATGGGAGGAGGCACAAGTTGGGGAGCAGAAGATGTGCTCATCTGTGGATTTGTTGACTCAGACGTGCATGGAAGATTGTTCTGATAAAATGATCAGATGATATATGATATGCTTAGGGTTCAGGGAAAAGTTTAGGCTGGAGATACTGCTGTGTGAGCAGAGGGTATATGAGCCTGAGTGAGCTGACCCAGGGAGAGTTTAAAGGGAGAAGACAGCTGAAGGTGAGAAGCCAACAGTGGAAGGTGGAAGAAATAAGGGAGACCAGGGGGCAGCAAGGGAGATCTTGGAGGAAGAGCAGGAAAGAGTGACATCCAGGAGACCAGGAGAGCTTATAAACTAAAAGAGGAGAAAGGGTTCCACACAGCAGAGTGGGAAGAGCATGAGGACAGGAACCAAGCCATAGTTTGAAGACAAGTTGGCCATTGATGACTTTAACAAGAGCAATTTCAAGAAGGACCAAAGTCTGCACCTCATTAAACCACAGGTCATTTCCATGGAAGGGTGGAAAGAGAGTTGAGGAATCCATGGGATGTGAGGAAGTGGAGGCAGTGAGTGTGGACAGCTCCTTCAATAAGTTCTGGGGAAAGAGGAAAGAGCTGGTAGCATGTGGGAGCCACAAGGTCCAGAGGTAGCGAGAAAAAGAGCAGGCTTTAGAAAGTGACAGAGACTTGGGTAGCATTTTTGATTCGAGACACAATGGAAAGAGAAGTGAGATCCCAACTGGGCAGCACAGGAGCGCCCTCTTCAGACTCCATCCACAGAGCGCCTTGGTCAAAATTCAAGACTCGGCCGGGCGCAGTGGCTCAAGCCTGTAATCCCAGCACTTTGGGAGGCCGAGACGGGCGGATCACGAGGTCAGGAGATCGAGACCATCCTGGCTAACACGGTGAAACCCCGTCTCTAATAAAAAAATACAAAAAACTAGCCGGGCGAGGTGGCGGACGCCTGTAGTCCCAGCTACTCGGGAGGCTGAGGCAGGAGAATGGCGTAAACCCGGGAGGCAGAGCTTGCAGTGAGCCGAGATCCGGCCACTGCACTCCAGCCTCGGGAACAGAGCGAGACTCCGTCTCAAAAAAAAAAAAAACAACAACAAAATTCAAGACTCATTTTCTCTCATGGTGCTTAGGTTCCCCAGTCAGATCCCCAGAACCCATTTCCCCCATAATCCACCAGAAGCATGGTACAAATTACACATGAGAAACACACTCCTTGTTCCAACTTCAAGTTCTAGAGAATATCTCACCATCTGAAGGATGCTGGAAGGTGAGAACAAGGCTCCCAGGAGTGGGCAAGACAGATCTCTATTCTGGCTCATTTATCTACAAGAAACAGAGGTCCCCTTAAGTCACCTCAAGGAAAAGGGGAGCTTGTGGCAAGGATATATGTGGCTAGCAGTTTAGAAATAGAATGGGAATGGGAAAGCCACTGAGAAGGGTGACAGCAGTTGGCCCCTGACTCATGATCACTCTGCTTCTCTTTGGACATCTGTCCTCTTGTTCTCCTCTCTCTGCCAACAGCTTCCTTCACTCTGTTTTCTCACTTTCCTTGTCACTTTGGCTTGCATAAGGCTTTGGCTTTTCATCCTCAACCTCTTGGAATCTCTTTCAACTACTATACCAGCTGCTACTGGGTCCAACTTCTGTTTCCCAGTTGAGACAGGAATGTGACTGACCCAGCTCCTGGTTCAGGGCAGGGCTTTGGGTTACTAGCCAGACTGTAGTTGGCTGTCTTTAGATAAACTGCCCACCTCTGCTCCAATCACTGGGGGCAGTGAGCAGAGACCCAGGGACTCAGGACACTGTTTAGCCTGGCCCCTCCTACAGAGGCTGAAATGAGCAGGCAATACCCTAAAGCATGTCTGGCACAATAAATCTATGTTGCTGGCCGGGCACAGCGGCTCACGCTTGTAATCCCAGCACTTTGGGAGGCTGAGGCGGGCGGATCACTTGAGAACAGGAGTTCAAGACCAGCCTGGCCAACATGGTGAAATCCTGTATCTACTAAAAATACAAAACACTTAGCCAGGTGTGGTGGTGGGCACCTCTTATCCCAGCTACTCAGGAGGTTGAGGCAGGAGAATCTCTCGAACCCAGCAGGCGGAGGTTGCAGTGATCCGAGATCACACCATTGCAATCCAGCCTGGGCAACAAGAGGGCAACAACTCTGTCTCTAAATAAATAAATAAATAATCTATGTTTCTTTCTAAGCCAACTGCCTGATGACATGGTCTGAATTAGGGGAACAACTAGGGATGGGAAACGACAAGGCTTTGAACCACTATTTAAGGGTTCTTATGGCAGTCATCACTTCCTATAGACATATGAGATTATTGCATGAAGATCAGGAAGAGAATCTGTGGCAGAGATTAGGAAGAAGATGGTGGTGAATGCCCATTGCCCCTACTACACACATCATGGCTCCCTCCACCCAGAGATCAAAGGAGTTGCCTCCTCTCCAGAGGGCTCAGGAGATGCCCATGCTCAGTGCCCTCCTGGGGTGCTGACTGTGTGTTGGCCTTTAGGAAGCCGCCTCCTCCAGTAAGTGCCAGGCCTGGGGAGACCTTGGGCGGAAGCCTGCGGGAGTGTCCTGAACCTTGGACTGCAAGCCCACCCAGCAGGGTGTTCTGTCCCCAGCACAGTGGAAAGGTCTTCAGTCCCCTCTCCCTGCCCTCCAGCCTTCAGCTGGACTCTCCCAGATGTCACTGGTTATCTTTTCAAAAATAGGAAGAATTCCAAAACCAAATTCCAAGTGCTATACCTCCCACAACCTCCCATAGCCCCACCAGCCTGCCAACCTTTTGAAACCAGGGCCAGGCGCAGTGGCTCATGCCTGTAACCTCAACACTTTCGGGAGGGCAAGGCAGGAGGATCCCTTGATCCCAGGAGTTCAAGACTAGCCTAGGCAACATAGAGAGAGAATTAGAAGCCAGTGTGTGCGGAACGACATCAGCAGACGTTGTTCAGAGACGTGCAAATCACAAGGGAGCCAGTCTGTGGAGGAGGCCAAAGAGTGGAGACCTTAGCTGACCCATCACCCCTCCTGTATTCCAGCCTCTTTCTCCTCCAGCCCTTCTGGACTCCAAAGACCTAGCTCCACAGGAAGCTTAAAGTGAGGTGGAACGTTTACCACTGTTATTAACAGAATATCCGGTAACATTTTAATTGAAAATTTAACTCTAGTCATTCCAGTTTACCAGGAATGCAAGCAAAAGCAGGACCAACTGTGATGCACCAAATAGATAACATGAAAAGATAGATAAGCAAATAGCAAGAGACAAAGGCTGGGACCAATGAACCAGGGGGCCCCGGTACATTTATTCTACTCACAACTCAAACACCACGTCCCTGCCTCCCAGGGGATCCCAGGCTACTACGTGGAGAACCTTCTACCCCTCAAATTGTCCCCAAATATACATCCTTTCTCACTGCCCCTCTGCTCTTCCCAGCTCTACAGTAGCCAATGATCCCTGCTTCTTGCTCAAATCAGACCCATAGTCAGAGATTTTACTGCTGTGAATACAAAAATTGCCCAGAGTTTGTCTTTTTTTTTGAGATGGAGTCTCACTCTGTCACCCAGGCTGGAGTGTGCAGTGGCACTCCAGATCTCGGCTCACTGCAACCTCAGGTCTCCCGTGTTCAAGCAATTCTCCTGCCTCAGCCCCCCGAGTAGCTGGGATTATAGGCACCCGCCACCACACTCAGCTAATTTTTTTGTATTTTTTTCAGTAGACATAGGGTTTCGCCATTGTGGCCAAGCTGGTTTTGAACACCTGACCTCAAGTGATCTGCCCACCTCGGCCTCCCAAAGTGTTAGGATTACAGGCGTGAGCCACCATGCCCAGCCTGAGATTATCCTTTCAAAACGGTGCTTCACCCTCCACAGGGCATATAGCAGTATGCAGCACAGTCTAAAAAGCCCCAATAAATAAACATGGTGGCAATATTTTACTGAAATGTTTGGCAGGGAGAACCTTTATTCTTACCTAAAAACAACTCGGGTAGGTTATAAGGAAGAAAGCAACACTTGCATATATATTAAATAAAACACCATTTTCAAAATCATGCAGGCTAAATACAATGCTGTATCCAGGATTAGATCCTGAAATAGAACGAAGATATTAATGGAAAAACTAGTGGAATCCAAACGAAGACTGGAGTTAACCAATGTTAATTTCTCAGTTTTGACAAAAGTACCAGAGTTATATAATATGTTACCATGAGGGGAAACTGGGTAAAGGGTATATGAGAACTATGTGCTATCATTGAAGCTTTTCTATAAGTCTAATATTATTCTAAAATGCAACGTTCATTTAAAAAAAAAAAAACAAAAACGGTGGCTCAAGCCTGTAATCCCAGCACTTTGGGAGGCCGAGACGGGCGGATCACGAGGTCAGGAGATCGAGACCAGCCTGGCCAATATGGTGAAACCCCGTCTCTACTAAAAAATACAAAAAACTAGCCGGGCGAGGTGGCGGGCGCCTGTAGTCCCAGCTACTCGGGAGGCTGAGGCAGGAGAATGGCGTAAACCCAGGAGGCGGAGCTTGCAGTAAGCTGAGATCCGGCCACTGCACTCCAAAAAAAAAAAAAGCACGTGGCTGCTTCCAGCTTTCTTTTTTTTTTTTTCCCTTGAGACAGAGTCTCACTCTGTCGCCCAGGCTAGAGTGCAGCTGCGTGATCTCTGCTCACTGCAAGTTCCGCCTCCCGGGTTCATGCCATTCTCCTGGCTCAGCCTCCCAAGTAGCTGGGACTACAGGCGCCTGCCACCACGCCTGGCTAATTTTTTGTATTTTTAGTACAGACGGGGTTTCATCGTGTTAGCCAGGATGGTCTCAATCTCCTGACCTGATCTGCCCGCCTCGGCCTCCCAAAGTGCTGGGATTACAGGTGTGAACCACCGCGCCCGGCCGCTTCCAGCTTTCTGAATCCCCACCGCACCCTCATCACTCCCCTGCACAAGGTCACCGTCCTCCCCAAAAGAGTTCCTTGGGCAGCAACCACTAGAAACCCCACAAAGACCAGCTGGGGCCAGAGGCAGGGTGTGTGGTCCTGGGCAGGTCTGAGCCAGATCAAACACAAGGTAATCAGTCTGCAGAACCACAGACAACATAGACCTACGCCATGGAATTCCAGATCATTCCAGATCTACAGGTCATTTGTTCATTCAATAAGTATTTATCATAGCACACAGTACATGCCAAATACCGTGCTAGGCTCTCTTGAGAATGGAGGTGTGGGGAAAGAGGGATGAGGTACAAAGATGCATACCCAGAGAAAGAGAATCTCCTCCCTTAAGGAAGCAGTGAGGGGAACAGACAAGCTCCTCACACACAAAGGGACTGGAAGAGAGGGATAGACACAAAGCCTGCCAGAGGTGATCAGGGAAGGCTTCACAGAGGAGATGGTATCAGCGCCAGCAATGTAGCCCAGTTGCTCCCTGTGACCCAAAGACAGCCACACCTGATCCCCTGGCTCAGGCAGCTGGAAAGAGGAGCTGAGAAAAAGGAGAGTCATGCTCTCAGCAAACATCAAGTGCTATAAGCATCATAAAATCATCATTATCATCATTACCATCAGACACCGATGGCCCAGTGGGAGGCCCGGGGCCGTGAAGAGAGCCCAGGTAAGGGGCAAACAGGCCTGGAGGAGGCAATTGCCTAGGGCAGTGGGGTGGGGGTGGGGGGCTGCTTCCCTGTACCTGCAACTAGCAGGGCCGCGGGGGCAGGGGCGTGTTGACACAGCTGGTAGGAAAGGCTTTGTCCCTGCCTCATTAATCACTTTTGCACAGGAGCTCCGAGGGAGGGGACGCCCCAGGGGCACTGGGCTAGCTCTCACGGGGGGG
>NW_012103032.1:214940-222091 GCF_000951045.1 Mandrillus leucophaeus | reverse complement strand
GGGGGAGGCCCTCAGAGGCAGAAAGAGGGGGCCTGGCCTCAGGAGCCAGGGGAAGGTCTGATGAGGGCAGGATGGCGTGGAAGGAGGCTGCCCAGGCCCTAGGGACCTGCGGGCCAGGGGATTTCCCAGTCAGGATGTTTGTCGCAGAACATCAGCCTTCCTGCCCAGAGGCTAAAGCACTTCCAGCAGGCAGCCCGCAGATGGTAACCCCCTAACAAGAAGGTCCCAGGAGGGGCATATATATTTTTCCTTTCTCATTTGGCCAAGCCAGTGTCAGCTGCTTGCCATGCGATACCTGACCCTCCTGCCCAGGGAGGGTGTGCGTGTGTGTAAAGGGTCACCAGCCTTTGCTGAGAACAGAGAGGACGTCCATCCACGAGAAGACTTTGCTCTGAATGCAGCAAGGGAGAGGATGGGGAAGCAGTGGAATTGTTTCCACTTCTATTATTTACTATTCACTCCACAAGCACTTATGGAACACCTACTATGCGTCTGGCACTGTTCTAGTGACTGGGAGCAGAGAGAACACAGAACAGAGAGAGGGTCTGCTTTTCTGGAGCTTGCCTTCTAGAGGGGGCAGCACAGAATGGGAAAACATTATGTTCACCGGAGTGGTCAGGAAGGCCAACACCCTTCTGGGCCAACTGAGCCCAGACCTAGTTTCCAGAACCACCCTCCCTGGGCATCCTCTTCCTCCCTCCCAGCCCTCACTGAGGCCTCTCCCAAATCTGAATGTGGAGGCCCCAAGGTGGGCTGGCAGCTGAAAGGCATGAAGAACTCCCCAGGAGCCCCTGTCTGTAATGAAAGAGAGAAGCCAGTCCCGGGCAGCTCGCATCCAGTTTCATTGTAAATCCTCTAGACTATCAGATGGCCAGGTGGCCCAAGGTCTCCTCTGCCCTCTCTCCTCAGCCTGGGGGGTGAGGGGCTCTCTGTCTCTCCCTCTGTCACTTCCTCACTCCTTTCTCTTTCCCTCCTGCATTCTCTTTCATTCTTTCTCCTCCTTTCTTCCTTCTCCTCCCCCTCCCCAGCCTCTGTTCTCTCTCTGAACCCCCCTCCCCTTCTTCCTGTCTTGCATTTTCCTGCCCAGGAATCAGGCCCCAGACAGTACCTAGGAAGTCTGCGGCCTTGCCTAATAGAACCGTAATAGTCCTCAGGGAGGCGCGATAATGACATCCTCCTTAAATAAAAGGACTTAATGGAGATTTCCCAAATTTGAAAACCACATTTCCACTAGCAACCCATTCAGCAAGCGACTGCTCTGGAAAGGAACTCGTGGGAAGCTGCAGTGGGGAGGGGGTGAAGTGGCAGGAGGGAAGGAGTTTGTGCAGAGAAGGTTCTATTCATAGGGGACTTTCTGTGGCAGGACAAAGAAGCTGGTCTCAGGACACAGATCATAAAGGTGGGCCATCGCATCCCTCCTCACCCTATTGGGTCAGTTCCTGAAGAATAGGGGCTCAGCATTCAGGAAGTCCTGGATGAGCTACTTCACCTCTCTGAGCCTCAAGGTCCTCAGCTGGGAGTTGGGTGTAATCTTCTCCCAGTTACTCAACGAGGGTCAGGGGGATTAGCACTCACCTAGTTCCTAATGTGTAGCAGAAGGCAAATGCACCTCAGGCTGCGCCTCCTTAAACACAGCCCAACGGGGTCCTCCTAATCCTGGGACTAAGAGGACAAACCAGCCCAGCCCACCCCACCCATTCACCCTGGACTTAAGGGAATAACAAGCTATTGCTGGGGAGGGGATGGTAGAGGGGAGAGCATGGGTTTCTCATCGCCTCTGTCACTAGGATACTGATAAACTGTAAGTGAGGTGTGGATATCGAATCAAGATCTTGGGGACTCTGGGATCCCACAATTTATTTCAGGTAATCATGTAAACCTTTTTGGGTCCCATTGGCTCCACTGAAAACAGAGATGCAAAGACTGAACCAAGGGCTCTGCAGCCCCCAAGTAATTCCCCGCCCCATCCCCCCAACCCCAAGCCAAGGATGTGAATGAAGCTGAGGGAAGAGCAGTATGGCAAATACGTGTTTCATGAATAAACTGTCAGGAGTCCTGGATAAAGGGCACAGCTCTGCGACCAACTCATTCTGTGATATTGGACAAAGCTTTTCCCCTCTCTAGGCCTCCATTCCCAAGGTGTAGAGTCATGGAATTAAGTGATCCCTAAGTATTCCCATTCTAAAAATAATTTAAACTGGAGGTAAGATTCTTCCGAGCTTGTAGCAGCGGAGGATGTGGTTTGTTTGCCAACACTGCCACCTTGTGGTGGCAGCACACAACTCCCAACAGACGTCTGGACTTGGCACCCCCAAGGGGCACGCCCCCTGCCCACCCCACCCCCGTTCTACAATGGACACGCATTCCTATCAGCAGAGTGACTGTTTCAAAAAATCCGTCACTCACAGACTGTAACATAGGATGCTCGTTTTTGCAAATAAGATCCTATCTTGGAAGAGTAAAAGAACTACCATTTCCAGCCCAGCGCTGTGGCTCACTCCTGTAATCCCAGCACTTTGGGAGGCCGAGGCAGGCAGATCACAGGTCAGGAGTTCGTAGACCAGCCTGGCCAATATGGTGAAACCCTGTCTCTACTAAAAATGCAAAAATTAGTAGGGCATGGTGATACACGCCTGTAGTCCCAGCTACTCGGGAGGCTGAGGCAAATGAATCGCTTGAACCCAGGAGGTGGAGGTTGCAGTGAGCTGAGATCACGCCACTGCACTCCAGCCTGGGCGACAGAGCGAGATTCTGTCTTAAAATTAAAAAAAAAAAAAACCTATCATTTCCAAGCCCTTTTTTTGTGCCAGTGACCACGATAAATATGTTATACATACCTTGTTTGATCCTAAAAGCAACACTGTGAGGGAGATATTATCGGCCCTCATTTTACAGATGAGGAGACTGAGGCTCAGTGAGGTAAAGTGATGCCCAATTTCACACAGCGAGAACGAGATCACCGCGAAACTCCGAGAAAGCTCCCCTAACTCCAGAGTGCAGGCGGCCTGCCCAGGAATGAGTAGCTCATGATCCTCAGCTACATCAGACTCCATCTTCACAGGCCTCTGCAGTTGAGGGGGTCACTGAGTTGAAGGGGATGAGGGAGCGAGGTCTCTAAGGAACGCCCCTGCCCTACTCCTGGGATGGGAGTGGAGGAAGCCTCACCCTAGCCTCCGGGCTCACCATGCTGACCTGGGGCACATCAGTGCTTTCTGAATGCTCCCTGAAATGCCAAAGAAAAACCACCAGACCCTAAAAAAGGCATGAACCCATGACTCAGAGGAACCAGAGACTCGACTCCTGTGTCTGGGGCATATTTGTCAATTATTCTTTTACCACTAAACCTCCCCCAACCTCCCAGCATCTATGGCCAATCTGAGGGGGTGAATGAAGACAGAGACCCATCTGGTTCTCATACTCTTAGGAAAAGTGATTTTCCTGATGTGTTCCTGTGTTATAGGAACAGGACCAGCCCAGTTCCAAACATTATATATTCATAAAGTTGCTTATAAGCAACCCCCACAAACATATTAGAACATCTTTCACAACCCCCACTGCATTTAACCAATCCTATCCCCATAACAGCTGACATCCCATAAGCAACATGGGCAGCAGCAGGAGAGAAGGAAGGAGGGAGCTGTGAGGATGCCCTTTACCTCTATCTGGGGATATGTATCTGTGATCAACTAATCTTAGCTTAGCTAATCTTAGCTAAGCTAATCTTAGCTGATTCGTGTGAGCTTTGTGGCTTCTTGAAGCATAGACACCCACCTGTGGGCCCTGGAACTGTCCCAAATAGACCAGGAAACTGTCAATATCTCCCCTACAGTCGGCTGATCTAGATGGTGTGAATACCATGGCTCTATGACTCCCCTGCTTCCGAAGAGAGACTGTAAAACTCAAAGATTAAACAATAGCAGTAATAATAATAAAGGGTGGATACAGTCACTGGACCGAGAGTTCACCAGCAAAAGGTTGTGTCCAAAAGCAAATGAAAAGAGGAAAGGCACAAGTCTTGCTCCCTGCAACCCTCTGCCCAAGCCAGGCCCTGTCAAGCTCACCCCAATTCCATATAAACATGTCCCCTTTTTAACTTACTCTAACATTTTCACATTTATTCACAATACATCAGCATGTCCAAATGTCCTTTACCGAAGACACTGTCACTGTCTGTGGTGATGTTCTTTAGCAGCAGCCTTGGCTCTGTGAGACACACTCAGCAGCTACACACACAGACACAGACACAGACAGACACAGAACGTGCAACCTGGTGCTGCTGCTAACAACAGGCATGGCACCGGCTGTGCAGTATTCCCAGAACCAGCGCACACTATCCTGAGAGCTGCTCTCCTGCTGATGTGCTCCCAAGTTTTTCTGTTTAACACAGCTTTACCCTGAAACCCACCAGCCCACCACAGTATCCCTCATTCCCCGCCCTGCTTGATGACAGTGAGCTGGAAGAGTCACTGAAGCAGTGTGCAGGCCAAGAGAAAGCCACTGTGCCTTGCAAACGCCATTGTGCCATGCACTTTACCTTATCTTCAGCTGGTTTCTTGGGGACAGCTTTCGTTTCCTTGTAAATTCTAGAGGAGTGGCTCCTGCTAACTGGCAGGGCAGTGTCAGAAGGCCTGGTCAAGGGCAAGGCATTGACCTCTAGCTCCCAACACCCAGGCCAGAGCAGCTGTTATAACTCGGAAGAAGCTGGGGCAGAGACCTCCAGCTCATTTCTCTGTGGGCCAGAGAGGTGTCATCTCCAGGCAGCACCCCAAACAAAGCTTCAGGCCAGCCCCACCTGCTGACCACTCAGGAGGGAACACATGCACCCCAAAGCACCAGCTTGAACAGGCAAGTAGGACAAAGAAATTAGACAGCATGTACTCCTCAGTACGGTGTGGGGAGACCCAGGGGCCCAGCTATGCTGCAGAAGCTGCAGGCTCTGCCGCCATCTGAGTTGGGGCAGAGGCTATTCTGGGCCTTGAGAGGGTTAAAAACTTGCTCTTGGATCCATGGCTCCATTCCAAAGGGTCTCGTTAACACCAGAGGTCTCCTGATATCTCACTCTCTTTAATAGATTTTTCCCATTGACGTCTCAGTTTATTGACTATCATTTCCTTTTCTGCAGGGGAGCTATTTTCTGGGTCACTGATCCAACCAACTTAAAAGGGGTTGCATTGATTAGGTTTTATTGGTGGTGACTTGCACAGAGATGGGCTGACTTGCTCCTACCTGCTAACAGCTCCTTTGTTTCCCCTCCCAGCCCCCACCCACCCTGTTGACTTATGAGAGGGACAAAGTTGGAGCACTTAGGTGGTGAGCTTTATGAAGTGATGGGGAACTCCTGGCTGCATTGCCTCAAGGTCTCTGCAGAGTTAGGTTAAAGTCCATTCAAAAAAAAAAAACAACTCTAAAGACTTTGTGTTTACAGAGCTGGAGTAAAAATAGAAGCAAATCCAGAAAGTCACCCATGCATTTAGTGAGCCTTTCCTGATCACCTACTATGTGGGATAATCATAAATACACCTTAGTGACGTCTGCAGGTTTCAAAACTCTTTTGAACGTATTATCTCACTTGATGCTTGTAACCCTGAGTGATAAACAGAATGATTATTATTCCCATTTCGTGGATGACAGACCAGAAGCAAAGAGAAGAAACCTGTCCTAAATCACATAGTTAGCTAATGGCAAACTCAAAAATTTAAACAAAGCGTTGTTTGACTCCAGAGTCTCCATCCCCTCTACTAAGAGCTCAAGGGGCTACGAAGAGGAATTAGGCAAAATTCTTTCTTTTTTTGAGACAGAGTTTCACTCTGCTGCCCAGGCTGGAGTGCAGTGGCGGGATCTTGTCTTGCTGCAACCTCTGCCTCCCAGATTCAAGTGATTCTCCTGCCTCAGCCTCCAGAGTAGCTGAGATTACAGGCGTGTGGTACCACGCCTGGCTAATTTTTGTATTTTTTTTTAGTATAGACGAGTTTCACCATGTTGGCCAGGCTGGTCTCAAACTCCTGACCTCAAGTGATCCTCCCACCTCGGCTTCCCAAAGTGCTAGGATTACAGGCATGAACCACCATGCCCGGATGGCAAAATTCATATTTGATGGAAGTATATGATTACTGATGCATGTGCAGTGCATGTACCACTAATTGACAAAGGGGTAATGGGAGAAGTGACAGTGGAAACCCTGGAGGCATCTAGTTCAACCCCCCACAATTTACAGATGAGAAAAAGTGAGTCCCAGAGATGTAAAATAGCGTGTTCAAGGTCAGACAACATTCATTCATTCACTCATTCATTCATTCATTCATTCAATGTGCCAGATACTTGTTTTTGGTCTCACTAGAGCCTAAGAGGGTTCAGCAGAGGAGTGGTGGTTGCCTGCAGGAACACTCATCTTTATAGAGATAGTATCTGTAGGCAGCCTTTGATCCTTCTCTACTCTGAGTCACTGATCTCTTTTCACCACAGGCTCTCCCACCCCAGTCCATTACCACATTCAGAGTAGCCCACTTCCGACCAGGACCCCAAAGCTCCAAGCCCCCCAGCTTGGTCTTGGTTCAACATTGGAATGCCCCCCAGTCCCACTTTTCTCCCTCATCCTGCGCTGCTCAGGTAAATCTTGTCTAAAAGAACAGCTAGGCCGGGCACAGTGGCTTACTCTGGGAGGCTGAGGCAGGTGGATCACTTGAGGTCAGGAGTTCGAGACCAGCCTGGCCAACAAGGTGAAACCCCATCTCTACTAAAAACATAAAAATTAGGCCAGGTGCAGTGGCTCACACCTGTAATCCCAGCACTTTGGGAGGCCGAGGTGGGTGGATCACCCAAGGTCAGGAGTTCGAAACCAGCCTGGCCAATGTGCTGAAACCCTGTCTCTACTAAAAATACAAAAATTAGCTGAATGTGGTGGCTTATGCCTGTAATCCCAGCTATGCGGAGGCTGCAGCAGGAGAATCACTTAAACGTGGAAAGCGGAGGTTGCAGTGAGCCGAGACTGTGCCACTGCACTCCAGCCTGGGCGACAGAGCAAGACTCTGTCTCAAAAAAATAAAAATAAGACTGAATGCGGTGGCTCACGCCTGTAATCCCAGCACTTTGGGAGGCCAGGGCAGGTGGATCATGAGGTCAGGAGATCGAGACCATCCTGGCTAACACGGTGA
>NW_012103032.1:211051-212895 GCF_000951045.1 Mandrillus leucophaeus | reverse complement strand
AGGAAGGAAGGAAGGAAGGAAGGAAGGAAGGAAGGAAGGAAGGAAGGGAAAAGAGTGAAGGAGGACGTTCCAAGCAATAGAGAAAAACATGCAGGGCTGTGGTATGTTCTTGGAAGCAAAGCAGTCAAGTTCAAGGGAGGGAGAGAGAGGAGCCCGCAGAGGTGGGCCAGGAGATCGCAGTGGGCAGGCTGAGACTGGGGGAAGCCCGATCTCCAGGAGGGCCAAGCTGGGTGACAGAGGGTGGAAGGAGGGAATATTATTTCTCAAATCTCGCCAACGAGACCAGTTGTTTTCCATAGAAAAGTCCCAAAGACAGGCCCTTATTCTTTGGGTCACCATAACTAGGCCCAATTTGAAATGTGTTCCCTTGGACAGAAGTCCCCTCCCAGCTCCAGCTGAAATCACCAGATTTCAACCTTCTGCATCCCTCTGTCTTCCTCACTCTCTCCTTCAGGCCCCTGTAATGCAAATTGTGCGTTTTGTTCCTTCTGAATGAGAGAATTAAATCATCTGATTTAAATAAATGTCTTCCCCTAGGCAGGAAGCTTGGCACATTTCAGAGAGAATTCCAGCAAACCCTCCAGAAACAAATAGAGGGCCTGAGATCCACCCAAATGAACAACAGCTAAAAGGGTCGGCCCATTACCAGAACCCATTTTCTCTGCATAAATCTGCAGCAATCAAGGGACGTGCATTACAAAAACACATAAAGGCTGCTCACCGGAGGAGCAGCAGCAAGTGTTTGCCAGGCACTCGCGCCAGAGAGATGAGTCCCTGCATCTCTGCCATACCACACACTACACACGTGTGCCCACATAGGCCCCCAGAAAGTCCCACATCCCAACTCCAAATGGAGAGGAAAGTTTCTGGGCTCTGTTTTAGGGTGGTTCTCACAGACTCACACACACACTCATACCCACTTACACACATCTCACACATCACACATATACACACATATACACAATCACACCCATGCACAGGTACACACACACCCATCCTATCTACATACACATCTCGTACACAACTCATACATATGCGGACACATACTCATACACCTCACGCTCACAAACACAATCATAACCACTTGTACATACACACAGCTCACACCACACATATCCTCACAAATACACCCACTCATGCATACACAAAATTCACACATTCACTCACATACACTTCCCCCTCAAACACACAATACACCCTACACTCAGTCACAGTTGCTCACACACGCACACATTTCACACACGCATACTCACACATAAACACCACACAAACATCTCACACACACACCACACATATACAGTCTCACACACATACACTCACACATTTTCTGTGCTCCAGGGAAGCAGACTTTTTTTTTTGAGACAGAGTCTTGCTCTGTTGCCCAGACTGGAGTGCAGTGGTGCAATCTCGGCTCACTGCAACTTCCACCTCCAGGGTGCAAGTGATTTTCCTGCCTCAGCCTCCCAGTAGCTGAGACTACAGGTGTGCACTACTATGTCCAGCTAATTGTAAAAAATATTTTTAGTAGAGACAGAGTTTCACCATGTTGGACAGGTTGGTCTTTAACTCCTGACCTCAAGTGATCTGCCCTTCTCGGCCTCCCAAAGTGCTGGGATTACAAGCATGAGCCACCGCGCCAGGCCAAACAAAACTGACACTTTCCATGTCAAGGTGCCAGATATGTATGGATGAGAGGACCCTCTGTTCCACCTGCAAGGCTTGTGGGTGATGTCCTTTGCTGATCAGCACAGCAATAGTGCTTGGATGACATCAGTTCTGCTTCCTGTCCCTAAAAGTGAACACTAAAAGTGTACTGCTTCACCAAGATGCCTTTGGGACTATTT
>NW_012103032.1:207812-208775 GCF_000951045.1 Mandrillus leucophaeus | reverse complement strand
GCCACTGCACTCCAGCCTGGGCGACAGAGCGAGACTCTGTCTCAAAAAAAAAAAAAAAAAGAAAAATTAGTTGGCCATGATGGTGGGCGCCTGTAATCCCAGCTACTCAGGAGGCTGAGGTGGGAGAATCACTTGAACCCGGAAGGCAGAGGTTGCCGTGAGCCGAGATTGCACCATTGCACTCCAGCCTGAGTGACAAGAGCGAAACTCTGTCTCAAAAAATACATATAAAATAATAAAGTAAAAAATAAAAATAAATAAATAAATGAATTAAAGGACTGCTACAGCTACCAGAGCTCTTCTGAAAGCAAAATGCCAACGTGTGCAGAACAAGAATCAATTGTTAGAATTCAATTCAGCTGCTGTTAGGGGTGACAAGTATGCGTTTGCAGGAGTGAATATTTGTGTAATGACTCTGGCATAGGAGGTGGGATGGTGAGGAACTATGTGCCTGTCTGTGTGTGCTCATTCATTCATTCATTCAGCAAGCTTCTAGTCCATTATCTCCTGAGAGGCAACGACTGCACTAGGATCTGGTGATTCAGAGATGAATAAGACACAGTCTCTACCCAAGAGAAACTGATGGCTGAATGTGGGAGAAAAACACATGTGCAAAGAATTAGAGCTCAGTGTGGTGAGCACCACAGTCAAGATATTTGCTGGGATGGCTGGGTGCGGTGACTCATGCCTGTAATGCAAGCACTTTGGGAGGCTGAAGCAGGCAAATCACTTGAGGCCAGGAGTTTGAAACCAGCCTGGCCAACATGGCAAAACCCCATCTCTACTAAAAATACAAAAATTAGCCAGGTGTGGTGGCGCACACCTATAATTCCAGCTATTCGGGTGGCTGAGGCACAAGAATCACTTGAATCGGGGAGGCGGAGGCTACAGTGAGCTGAGATCGTGCCATTGTACTCCAACCTGGGCGGCAGAGCAAGACTCTCTCAAAAAAAAAAAAAAAAA
>NW_012103032.1:194076-204717 GCF_000951045.1 Mandrillus leucophaeus | reverse complement strand
AGACAGAGTCTTGCACTGTCGCCCAGGCTGGAGTGCAGTCGCGCAATCTCGGCTCACTGCAAGCTCCGCCTCCCGGGTTCATGCCATTCTCCTTCCTCAGCCTCCCGAGTAGCTGGGATTACAGGCCCCCCGCCACCACGCCGGCTAATTTTTTTTTTTTTTTGTATTTTTAGTAGAGACGGGGTTTCACCGTGTTAGCCAGAATGGTCTTGATCTCCTGACCTTGTGATCTGCCCGCCTTGGCCTCCCAAAGTGCTGGGATTACAGGCATGAGCCACCACACCCGGCTGGGGCTATTTCTAAGTACATTTTATTGGAATAGAACATCTGCGGCCGGGTGCGGTGGCTCCCAGAAATTTCTGCCCAGAAATGTACCCAGTGTAGGTCTGATGCCTTTTCACAAAGACCATCCCCAGATCAAGAAGCAGAACATTTCCTCAAACCCAGAAGCCCCCATGTGCCTCCTTTCAGAGATAACCACTCTCCTGGTTTTTTTTTTTTTTTTTGAGACAGAGTCTCCCTCTGTTGCCCAGGGTGGAGTGCAATGGCGCGATCTCAGCTGGCTGTAACCTCCACCTTCCGGGTTCAAGCAATTCTCCTGCCTCAGCCTCCCGAGTAGCGCCCAGCTGAATTTTTTTTTTTTTTTTTTTTTTGAGACGGAGTCTCCCTCTGTCACCCAGCCTGGAGTGCGGTGGCATGATCTCGGTTGACTGCAAGCTTTGCCTCCCGGGTTCACACCATTCTCCTGCCTCAGCCTCCCCAGCAACTGGGACTACAGGAGCCCACCACCACGCCCGACTAATTTTTTGTATTTTTACTAGAGATGGGGTTTCACCGTGTTAGCCAGGATGGTCTCAATCTCCTGATCTCATGATCCGTCCGCCTTGGCCTCCCAAAGTGCTGGGAATACAGGTGTGAGCCACCATGCACAGCCCACTCTCCTGGCTTCTAATAATAATAGCACAGATTAGCTTTGCCTGGTTTTGAACTTCATGTAATTGTAACTAGAGGTGCACTTGGATGACCCATAATGACATGCACATCAGGAAATTCAGCACACTGCTGCTGCAGGAAACAAGAGCAGAGAGAAGCTCCAGTCTCTCTAGAAGCCAGACTTCGTGCTGCAAGATGTGGGCCCTGGAAAAAGGGATGCCATGTACAACTTAGACTCTTTCCTTCTTGAGCATTTGTTCAACGTGACTTGAGACTCAGGAGATCCAGATGAGAGGCCCAGTTCTGCCGCGAACTCCCTGGTAACCCTGGATTAGTCACTTTGCCCCTCATCTGTACAGTAGGGGTGAGAATGATAATAACTGAGGTCTCTTGAGCACTTGCTATGTGCCAAGGACTGTTCCAACTCATTTATCCTCTAGACCAGGGGTCAGTAGTTATGGCCTCCTACCTGTTTGTGTACAGCCTGCAAGCTGAGAATCATTCTTACATTTTCAAAAGGTTTGAGGCCGGGCGTGGTGGCTCAAGCCTGTAATCCCAGCACTTTGGGAGGGTGAGGCGGGCGGATCACGAGGGCAGGAGATTGAGACCATCCTGGCTAACACGGTGAAACCCTGTCTCTACTAAAAATACAAAAAAATAAAATTGGCTGGGCGTGGTGGCGGCGCCTATAATCCCAGCTGCTCAGGAGGCTGAGGCAGGAGAATGGCGTGAACCCGGGAGGCAGAGCTTGCAGTGAGCCGAGATCATGCCACTGCACTCCAGCCTGGGTGGCAGAGCAAGACTCCATCTCAAAAAAAAAAATAAATAAATAATAAAAATAAAAGGTTTGAAAAAAAATCAAAAGAATAATACTTCACAGCCGGGCGTGGTGGCTCAACCTGTAATCCCGGCACTTTGGGGAGCCTAGGTGAGAGAATCCCTCGAGGCTAGGAGTCGAGACCAGCCTGGGCAATGTAGCAAGACCCCTGTCTCAACAAAAAATTTAAAAATCATCCAGGTGTGGTGGCAAGTGCCTGTAGCACTAGCTACTTGGGAGGCTGAGGCAGGAGGATTACTTGAGCCCATTAGTTCCAGCCGGCAGTGAGCTATGATGGTGCCACTGTGCTCCAGTATGGGCAACAGAATGAGGCCCTCTCTCTCTTTTTTTTTTTTTTTCCTTTGAGATGAAGTCTTGCCCTGTTACCCAGGTTGGAGTGCAGTGGTGCGATCTCAGCTCACTGTAACCTCTGCCTCCCGGGTTCAAGCTATTCTCCTCCCTCAGTCTCCCATGTAGCTGACACTATAAGCATGTGCCACCACACCCAGCTAACTTTTGTATTTTTAGTAGAGATGGATTTTCACCATGTTGGCCAGGCTGGTCTCAAACTCCTTACCTCAAGTGATCTGCCCACCTTGGTCTCCCAAAGTGTTGGGATTATAGGTGTGAGCCACCATACCTGGCCAACTCTATCTCTAAATAAATAAATAAATAAATAAATAAATAACTATTGGGTACTAGGCTTAGTACCTGGGTGATGAACTAATCTGTACAACAAAACCCCATGACACGAGTTTCCCTATATAACAAACCTGCACATGTGCCCCTGAACCTAAAAGTTAAAAAAAAAGGAATATGGCTCAAGCCTGTAATCCCAGCACTTTGGGAGGCCGAGACGGGCGGATCACAAGGTCAGGAGATTGAGACCATCCTGGCTAACATGGTGAAACCCCGTCTCTACTAAAAATACAGAAAACTAGCCGGGCGAGGTGGTGGGCGCCTGTAGTCCCAGCTACTCGGGAGGCTGAGGCAGGAGAATGGCGTAAACCCGGGAGGCGGAGCTTGCAGTGAGCTGAGATTCGGCCACTGCACTCCAGCCTGGGCGACAGAGCCAGACTCCGTCTCAAAAAAAAAAAAAAGGAATAATACTTTGTGACATATGAAAATTACATGAAATTCAAATGTCAATGTCCATAAAGTTTTTTTGGAACACAATCATGCTCATTCATTTACATCTATGGCTGCTTCCAGAGTAGGTATGACAGAGACCTTATGGCCCTCAACCGCTAAAATATTTACCACCTGACCATCTGTAGAAAACGGTGGCTGGGCCGGGCACAGTGGGTTTTGCCTATAACTCCAGCACTTTAGGAGGCCAAGGGGGGTGGATCACCTGAGGTTAGGAGCTCAACGTGGCCAACATGGTGAAACCCCATCTCTACTAAAAGTACAAAAATTAGTTGGGCACAGCAGTGGGCACCTGTAACTCCAGCTACTCTGGAGGCTGAGGCAGGAGGATCACTTGAACCCAGGAGGCGGAGGTTGCAGTGAGCCAAGATCGTGCCATTGCACTCCAGCCTGGGTGACAGGAGCGAAACTCCATCTCAAAAAAGAAAAGAAAAAGGGGGCTGACCCCTTCTCTAAACTGTGTTCTAACTCCCCTCTCACTCTAGACATTCTTTTTATCATCCTCATAGCCCAGATGCAGAGAGGTTAGATCACCTGCCAGGGGAACCCATATTGAGGTGGTAGCAGGTAGACTGGCTCCAGTTCACTCCCTCGAGGAAACACCCTAAGTGAGGCTCTCTGAGGTGGTGGACATGGCATTGCTTTGTAAACTGTAGAGAAGTATACAAATGTGAGATCCGTACCTCCCTTACCTCTTGGTAGGCATCAGTGACTGAATCTACACTGACTCCCCAGATCAAAATGCCCCAACACCCTACACATACCATACCCAGCCCAAAGACCTCCTCATATGATTAATTAGCACTTTTTCTACAAAATTCTACTTCAGAAGGAAAGGGTTGAGTCTACCATACTCTCCATTCATGGCCAGTTGTCATAACTGGTCTGTGTAGTGCCCTGCTCTTGGTTTCATTCATTCATACATTCCCTTTTTTTTTTTTTTTTTGAGACAGGGTCTTGCTCTGTCACCCAGGGTGGAGTGAAGTGGTGAGATCAGAGTTCACTGCAGCCTTGACCTCATGGGCTCAAGCAATCCTCTCACCTCAGCCTCCTAAATTACTGGGACTACAAGGGCATGCCACTTTTTTCATTTTTTTGTAGAGATGGGGTCTCACTGTATTGCTCAGGCTGGTCTTGAACTCCTGGGCTCAAGCGATCACCCTACCTCAGCATCCCAAAGTGCTTGGGATTATACGCATGAGCCACTGCACCCAGTCTGTTTGCTGAGTTCTTTCAAGATAGGTAGTTATTTCATAGGCATGGGGTTTATTTACATAAATAGCATTGTGTTATATATCTCCTTGTTTCCTACAATTTTTTTCCTCTACAGCATTTATTTGCTCTTTCCTTTCCTGTTGAGATATAACACATATACAGTAAAGTGAGTAATGAGCACTGATCTGAAATATGAAACTCGATTTTTAGCCTATATATACATCTGTGTAATCATCACCAAGATCAAAATATAGAACATTTCCAGTACCCCAGCAAGTCTCCCTTGTGTCCCTTCAGTCAGTAAACTGCCCCCTTCCCTGCCTGAGGTACCCACTCTTCCAGCTTCCGTCTCTACCCATTCAATGAATTTTTTCTTGAACATCCTCTGCATGGAATCGTACCTGTCTTTCATGTCTTGCTTCTTTTGCTCAACTTGTCTGGGAGACTCCCCTATGTCGTTGTGAGTAGAGAGAATTTGTATTTTTTGCTGTTGTGGAGCGCTGCGTTTTTGAGATCAATCGCGGAGTTCTGTGTACAGGCGTCAGTGCTTCTTGCTGCTACCTGGCACCCCTTGGTGCTTCCACCCATTTGACCTTTCCACTCTCCCAGTAAGGGACACCCAGGGTGCCTCCTGTGAGGCTGCTCTGATCATCCTCATCCACATCTCCTTACAGAGTCGTGTGAACATTTCACTGGATGAATACCTAGGAAAAGAATCTCTTGGGCACAGGGAATTGACTGTGCCCTACCAACTGACAAACTGCTGGAATTGACCAGCTCTTTTCCACGTCTACCAAGGCAGGAGCAGGGAGAAGGGAAGAAGAGCTGCTTTGGTGATCCTCCTCTGACCCCACTCTCCCCTCCCCCTTGCCCTCCAGGAAAACCTTTCAGCTCCTTCACCACCTTCTTGCAGGACCCAACTAAGCGCTTTGCTTCCTGAATGTCGCTGCCTCCACAGCAGCCCGCACCATCCTGCTGCATTATAACAGGACGATAATCAATGAACTGCTAACTCTATTGCAATAAAGGAGTGAGCCCAACCTTATATAATTCTTTTTAATTGTTTTCTCACATTACAAGGTTTTTTTTTTTTTTCCTAAACTTATTCCGCCGTAAGTTATGTCGTTTAATTTCTCAAAGTGCTAATAATTTAATTGCTTCCTTCCTGCAGACAAAGTGCCTGAACTGTCCTCCCTCCCCGGCACGGAGATTATAAAACGGAGTTGGCAGGAATACCTAAGAGGAGAGTCTTTTTGGCGGCAGGATTTGATGGGAAGCAGCTTTCTCAGAAGTCAGTATGTGGGGCTGGGAACCTGGCTTGGGACTTCAAAGGGGCATGGGGCCCAGCCAAGCCTGCCTAACTCGAGAGGGTTTATGATAATCACAGGGGAGGGGAAAGGGAAGAGCTGAGATTAGAGAGGCTGGACGAGGGTGGGGAGCATTGAACATGGAGCTTCCCGTCCTGAAAGACTGTCAGGGAAGCTAGGCTCCATCTGCAGCAGGAGGGATTTAGATCAGACTTGTAGGTGGGGTGGGGGCATTCCTGACAGTCAGGACTTCGAGGTGCTGACTGGACCGGGGACAGGGTGGGGAGGTGACATCTGATAACAGGAACTAGCCTTTATTGAGCCCTTACTGAAAGCCTGAGCTTCCCTAGAGCATCTCAATTTAGCTGCATACCCAGGTCTCTGAGGCGGGTACTACTAGAATTGCTGTTTTACAGATGAGGAAACTGAGGCATAGAAAGGTTTCAGGTCCCACAGCTTGTTGGTGAATGATGAGTTGAATGATGGCATCACATCTTATGTGGCAAAAGGAAGATTCCAAGGCAGTGATCTCCTTCTCTTGCCTAGGGTCTGATTCAGCCAGAATTGCTTTAACCTACCCATGCTCAGCCACCTGGTCCCCGACCCCAGTGACTCCCATGATCTATAGTATATAACCCAAGCTCCTAAACATAGTCTTTGAAATGCTCACTCCCTAGCCTGAGGGTAGATATTTTGAGGACTTCCCCCAAATTTGTCTCTCCCCTAGGATTTCCTTTCTGGCTCCTGCACCTTGGCAAATGCTGCTTCTTTAAACCTGGAACCTACTCCCCTCTCCTAGGATGAAATTTCATTCATCCCATGAGGACTGGCTCAAATGCTGCCTCCCCACTTCCCCAAGCACAGCCCCTCTCTCAAGTCTCCAGGACACTCCAGAGCACACCTCAGCTGGAGGGAGATCTGATCTGCAGGGTTGCTGGCCTGAGCTTACTCAGTTGACTCCCCTTGCTACTCACCAGCTCTGTGACTTTGGGAAAGTTACTTAGAAACTTCTTTTCTTTCTTTCTTTTTTTTTTTGAGAAGGAGTTTCACTCTTGTTGCCCAGGCTGGAGTGCAATGGTGCGATCTCAGCTCACCACAACCTCTGCCTGCCTCAGCGGAGGTTGTGTTCAAGCAATTCTCCTGCCTCAGCCTCCCGAGCAGCTGAGATTACAGGCATGCGCCTCCACACCCAACTAATTTTGTATTTTTAGTAGAGACAGGGTTTCTCCATGTTGGTCAGGCTGGTCTCGAACTCCTGACCTCAAGTAATCCACCCACCTCAGCCTCCCAAAGTGCTGGGATAACAGGTGTGAGCCACCTGGCCTGGCCACTTAGAAACTTTCTAATAGAGAAGTTAGAAAAAAACTTCTCTATGCTGTACACATATATGATGTGGAATAAATGAGTAGCACATGCAAAACATTTAGCCTGGCACATGATGAATGCTAAAAGGTTTGCTGTTGTTCTTGGCTGTCGTTGACCCTGTATTCTCATCTCCTAACACAGTGCTTGGCATGTAGCAGTTGCTCAATAAATGAATAAAATGGAAACAATTACTAACTACCTCCTCTCTCCACCCCAGCTCCAGGAATATTCCTGTTTGGAACCCTAGTTGAAACTCCAGGTATAACACCTATTTGCAGTTTCCATTACCCTGGTATTTCCTCTGGAAAGCAGGGACCCAAGGGTTCTGTCTAAATTAAATCCCTATCCTCCTCCTCACCTGACCCCAAAGACTCGGCAACAGAGGGCATCTTGAATTAGCAACCACTAAGCATAGAGAAGCTAGAGCTTCACCACCAGCAGTCCCTTTGTTTCTTACCTTCCTTTCTCTGGCTCTAGCTGTCATCTCTGTTACCAGGAACTAGGATTCCTCAACTGGGCCTCTGCCTCCTTGCCCTGCGCCTTTGGACGTGGGTGTCTGGGACAGACCTCAGGTCTCCTGTACTCAGTCCATTGAATCTACTGATACACTAGACAGAAGTTCAGAGGCATTCAGGCTCCAACTGCCATTCTTTTTTTTTTTTTTTTTGAGACGGAGTCTCGCTGTGTCGCCCAGGCTGGAGTGCAGTGGCGGGATCTCAGCTCACTGCAAGCTCCGCCTCCCGGGTTCACACCATTCTCCTGCCTCAGCCTCCGGAGTAGCTGGGACTACAGGCGCCTGCCATCTTGCCCGGCTAATTTTTTGTATTTTTTAGTAGAGACGGGGTTTCACCGTGTTAGCCAGGATGGTCTTAATCTCCTAACCTCGTGATCCGCCCGTCTCGGCCTCCCAAAGTGCTGGGATTACAGGCTTGAGCCACCATGCCCAGCATCAACTGCCATTCTTGATGTGTGAGTCAGACAAGTCACTTAACCTTTCTGAGCCTCCAGGTTTTGGCACAATAACATAGAGAGCTGGGTGAGACTCCATGGTGCAAAGCCGCACAGAGACGATTCTCTTGGGCTCCCTTCCCTGTAGCAGCAGCCTGCCCTGGGAGAGGGAATAGAGCAGGGTCAAAGCTGAATGCCTTGAGGTCTCCAGAGTTTGAGATCCTGAGGGCACCAGGGAAGAGGGGTGGGCTGCAGAGCCATGGAAAAGTGAGTGACTTGGAAGCATGAGCAGACACCCTTCTACCATGGGACAAGCAGGGCACCAGGAGTGTGGCTCAAAGTTGCCGTGGTTCCCCCTCATATGCAGCTGCTGAAATTGGGTTGGGCAAAAAGAACAACTCACTCCCCCCGCCCTGTCTGAGCAGAGAAAGTAAGCTTTGTAACTCCCGGAGGAGGGGCCAGCAGGACCCAAAGTCACAAATGCCCCCTTTCTCTACCCCCAGGAGACCCACATATACCAGTGACCCCTCTGCACGAGGCCATGGTCCTGAAGTCTCCATCCTCAACAGAGAGCAGCAGAGACCAAGTGAGGATCTAGCACCTAGAGCGATGGAACTTGCAGGACAAGCCAGTGCTAAACAGGGAGGGAACTCAGAGCCTCTGTGGGCTAGAACGGGAACGCCTCCAGGAGTGGCTTCCTCTGCCCTCCTGTTGATATGTACTTATCCTGGGTTGCCTTTGGTACTCAAACCTTAGTTATGAAAAATGTTATTATTATAACAGCACAGTACCACCTCCCACCCACCTCCCCGACTAAACAGGAAGTGTCTGGCAGGTAGAGGCCTGTTTTGCACCCCTATGGACAAACCCCTCCCCCAGCACCCACTCACTCATTCCTTCACTCACAAATATTTATTAAGCACTGATGTAGTTGCCAGGAGGCCTGAGGCTTATCCTTTAGGGGTGTCAGCTGCTAAATCTCCAGAACCTTGGCCTCCCAGATTCCCAAAGGTAAAATTTCCTCCACTCCATCCCAGAAGGGAGGATGGGGTCCAGCTAGGGCCTGTAAGAAGCCACCAGCTTCATGCTTGCAAAGGAAAACCACTTCCCCCTTTTTCTTTCCTCAGTTCCAGGGGTGTGATGGCCCCATGGAAAATTCACAGGCAGGACTTGGAATCTCTACCAGGGAGTTAGCCCAGGCTCCATTCAGGGAAAGCCCTGCCCCCGAGACCAGGCCTGCATCCAGGGAAACGTGTCCAAGGCCATCGATGTACAAAGGCTTAGGCAACCAGAGACTCTGACCAACCAGGGCCTCTCACACTGGCCTGGAATTACTCTCAGCTTCGTGACCAGCCGGCAAAGACATCAGGCCTGGGGCCACAGAGCCAAGATTCCAAAGAGAAAATTCCAAGGCAAATATCTCAAGGGTTTCCAAGGACTGTCTCCCCACTTCCCAAAACTCCCTTCCACAGCATCCTAGAGTCTTTCCCCTCCCGTAATTTAACCTTGTGCTTCCCAGACTCCTGCCCTTGGTCCTGATATTCCCTAAGCCCAGAATATCCTGCCTCTAGTCCCACACCCAAATCCTACCCACCTCAATGCTAGCTCCAATGCCACCTCCTCCAAGAAGTCTTCTCTGATCCTCTCAGTGAGGAAGGTCTCTCTCCCTCCTTTAGATACCAAAGTCCAGGCCTCTTCTGTGGCTGTGGACAGGTATTTGTCTTCTGAAAGCAAACAAGTTTGGGTTCACAGGCTAGCTCTACCCCTTCCTAGCAGGGCAACCTTAGACAAGTTCCCTTCCTGCTTCCTGCTGGGCTGCCCTTGCCTCTGCCTTGCCCAGAGACACTTGACCTCCTCCCTTGGGCTGCCCAACCTTCAGTGTGGATTCCTAGTATTTGTGAATTAGGTTCTCTGCCTGCAAACTTCTTCTGTTCAGGGCCAGAGAGTAAATATTTTAGGCTTTTCAAGCCATACTGTCTCTCTTGCAACTACTAAACTGTCCTGCTGTAACACAAAGCAACCTAAAATGGTAAATAAGCATGGCTGTGTCCTAATAAAACTATTTCTGCACACTAAAATTTGAATTTCTTGGCCAGGAGCAGTGGCTCACTCCTGTGATCCTAGCACTTTGGGAAGCCAAGGCAGGCGGAGCCTGAGCACATGAGTTGGAGACCAGCCTGGGTAATGTGGCGAAACCCCATCTCTACTAAAAATACAAAAAATTAGCCAGGCGTGGTAGCGTGCACCTGTAGTCCCAGCTACTCAGGAGGCTGAGGCACAAGAATCGCTTGAACCCGGGAGGCGGAGGTTGCAGTGAGCTGAGATCATGCCAATGCACTCCAGCCTGGGTGACAGAGTGAAACTCCAAAAAGAAAAAAAAAAAATGAATTCCTCATATTTTCACATGTCAAAAAATATTATCTTTAAACATTTTTTTTTTCAATCATTGAAAAAAGCACTTTGTAGCTTACAGGCCATACACGTCCTTCCATGTCTCTCCTGAGAGCACTCCTTGGCTGCGAACTCAGTTCCAGAGGCTGCACAAAGCTGCTCCCTCTGATTCAGCTTCAGCAGGGAGTCTGCAAAGCCCTGACTGTTCCAGGGGCAGGCTTGGGTGCCACAGGGAGCACGCAAGTGAGGCACCCAGCCTGCTCTCTAGGAACTTCTAATCCAATGAGGGGACCCAAGACAGATCCACAGAGGATTTAATGGTAACACAAGGTTGGGGAAGATCAGCATCATGAAAGAGACCGTATCTTTTTCAATGAACAAATACTTTCTTTTTTTGTTTGTTTGTTTTTTTTTTTTTGTGACGGAGTCTCACTCTGTTGCCCAGGCTGGAGTGCAGTGGTGTGATCTTGGCTTACTGCAAGCTCTGCCTCCCGGGTTCACACCATTCTCCTGCCT
>NW_012103032.1:175149-192236 GCF_000951045.1 Mandrillus leucophaeus | reverse complement strand
CACACACACACACACACACACAGACACCCTTCCCTCTTCTGACAGCCCCCTTCTGCCTCTTTAAGTGGAGGCTCCTCTTCTCTGCCCAGTAAGGTGGGACCTCTTGTACCAAAAGTAACTGCAGACTGGGCCCCGAGGAACTCAAAGCCACCTCCCCACAGAACCCAAACGAGTGCAGCCAGCACCACCTCGGTCAGCACCACCTTGTAAATCAGAGAGGTCATCGCCTCTAAACTGACACGCCCCAAACCATGACTAAGCAGTTGTTGATGCTTCCCCAAGACAACATTATGCAGGAGAAGTTGTAACCAAAGGGGAAGGAATGAATTAATGTATGTATGTGAGGTCTGAATTGGCTTGGGTATATATGTATGGATCGTCTCACCAAGGATACACCAGAAACTGAACATAGTGGCTGCCTCCAGGAAGGCAAACTGAGCTGCTAGCGGACAGAGAGGGGAGAGATTTAAAAATTTCACTGGCGAGTGCCACATGAGTTTTGAATTTTGTGCCATGTGGATATCTTTTTTTTTTTTTAGACGGAGTCTCTGTCTGTTGCCCAGGCTGGAGTGCAGTGGTGCGATCTCGGCTCACTGCAAGCTCCGCCTCCTGGGTTCATGCCATTCACCTGCCTCAGCCTCCCGAGTACAGGCACGAGCCACCACGCCCAGCTATTTTTTTTCTATTTTTAGTAGAGACGGGGTTTCACCGTGTTAGCCAGGATGGTCTTGATCTCCTGATCTCATGATCCGCCCACCTCGGCCTCCCAAAGTGCTGGGATTACAGGCATGAGCCACCGCACCCAGCTGCCATATGGATATCTTACCTATTCAAATAAATAAATGTTTTACAACATGCGCAATGTTGTTTTAAGCAAATGCAACATAAAATGTGGATTCAATAGCTTGTTTTCAACTGTGCAGGCACAGCTGAGACAATAAAAGCAGATATCTGGTTACTTACTACCGTTTAGAAAGACAGAGGGGAAAACACAGAGAACAAAGTGCCATTTAAAATCTCACCAGGCTGGGCGTGGTGGCTCACGCCTGTAATCCCAGCACTTTGGGAGGCTGAGGTGGGTGGATCACCTGAAGTCAGGAGTTCAAGATCAGTCTGACCAACATGGTGAAACCCCGTGTCTACTAAAAATACAAAAATTAGCCAGGTGTGGTGGCTCATGCCTGTAATCCCAGCTACTCGGGAGGCTGAGGCAGGAGAATCACTTGAACCTGGGAGGCAGAGGCTGCAGTGAGCCGAGACTGCACCACTGCACTTCAGCCTGGGCCACAAGAGCGAAACTCCGTCTCAAAAATAAACACATAAAATAAAATAAAATCTCACCAAATATCATGCCAAATAAGGATCCTGCCTGGGAAAAGACGGGGGTCAGAGAAGCCAGATGGAGAGAATTGACAGAGAATTAACAGTACTCACTGTGGAGGTGAGGAAGGGGAGCTCCAGAGGCCCATCCCCCTCCCAGCATGAGTTTGCATGGGGAGGGCAAAGACTTTTAAAGAGAGAGGAGTCGGAGCCTGGTGACTCCCACCCTGTGATGCACATAAGTTGAAGTAGGAGAGAGAAGGTGGTGCGCAGGAAAACAAGCCGCAGTGCCTGCCTCCACCTCAGCCACTCATGCATCCCCAGCACTTCCCCAATCTGAGACTCAGTTTCTTTGTCTCTGCAATGAAGGATTTGGCCCAGACAGATCTCCAAGGTGCCTCATGGCTCTAATATTCTCTGATTTGATGGCTGCAGCCTTCGGCAAACGTGCATAAAATAGATTAGTTTTAGCAGTAGTAAAAACAAAACTGAAAATCAGATTTATCATTTTAATTAAATATACTTTACATTCTCAATTTCTAGGGAGTAAAATGCTCCCCTCTCCATCAGTTTTCTCTTTGTGGGAGACATTCATGTCTGACATGCAATTTAAGAAAATACCAAACCACATTGTAAGATACACAATTAACAAGACCCTAACAGGCATTTCTTAACAGGAAAGTGGGGCTTGGTGGGGCGGGGGAAGAACATAAAAAGGAAATGTCAAGAAGGGGAGGGTCAGGTGGGATCAGGAGCCCAGAGAACTGTGTATCAGGCTAGTAAGAACAACGTGCTATTGTTTTTACTCAGCCCTCAGAAGTCACTATCTCTGGAACTCTGTGGAGCTGAGGAGTCTGAAGCGTGTGGTTTGGTTCCCTCTCCCTGGGTGACATAAAGCAAATTGCTCTCTGGACTTTAGAGTGCTCAACTATAAAATGGAACTAAATATACCTACTTTGAGGAACGCTGGGAAAATGTAATAAGATATTTGAAAAGGCTTAGGAAAACAATAAAGGGTAAAGCACACATGCGAACACTGTATTTTATTTTATTTTATTTTTTTTTGAGATGGAGTTTTGCTCTTGTTGCCCAGGCAGAAGGGCAATGATGTGATCTTGGCTCACTGCAACCTCCGCCTCCTGGGTTCAAGCGATTCTTTTGCCTCAGCCTCTCAAGTAGCTGGGATTATAGGTATGCACCACTACGCCCAGCTAATTTTGTATTTTTAGTAGAGAGAGTGTTTTGTCATGCTGGTCAGGCTGGTCTCAAACTCCTGACCTCAAATGATCCACCTGCCTCTGCCTCCCAAAGTGCTGAGATTACAGGCGTGAGCCACTGCGCCCGGCCCAACACTGTATTTTGGAAACTCAAGTTGGGGTCCAGAATGCCTGGTCCCCATCTGGTTAGGCATCATGTCCTCTCAGCCTGCATCCCCCTAATATCCTTTCTTTCTGCCATCCTCTTCTCCACCCAGGCACGTGGTCCCCACAAAGCAAGAGGAAAGCAGTGCCTCTACCCAGAAGGAGCATCATTTCCTGGGCTCTGGGCTCTGTGGCTCCAGATCATTAACTAACAACCGGGGTTGTAAATTACCAGATAAATCTGGGCTGGGGTCGCCAGTAGGATAGATGAGAATCAACAGGAGAAATAAATCTACAGCAGAAGCTCCCTGAGTTTCAGGAAAGCCCTATAGCCTGGGGGCAGTCAGGGACTAGTGAGAGAGGAGTTTCTGTTTTGGATAAAAACAAAAACGAGGCTGGGCATGGTGACTCAGGGCTTGATTGCCTGAGTTCGCGAGTTCGAGACCAGCCTGGGCAACATTGCAAAACTTTGACTCTACAAAACATATAAAATTTACGCGCCGGGCGCGGTGGCTCACGCCTGTAATCCCAGCACTTTGGGAGGCCGAGGTGGGTGGATTGCCTGAGGTCAGGAGTTCAAGACCAGTCTGGCCAACATAGTGAAACCCCGTCTCTACTAAAAATACAAAAAAATTAGCCGGGCGTGGTGGTGTGCACCTGTAATCCCAGCTACACGGGAGGCTGAGGCAAGGGAATTGGTTGAACCAGTGGAGGTTGCAGTTAGCCGAGATTGCGCCACTGTACTACAACTTGGGCAATAGAGCGAGACTCCGTCTCAGAAAAACAAAAACAAAAAATACAAAAATTAGCTGGGAGTGGTGGCACCTGCCTACTGAGATTGCACCACTGCACTCCAGCCTGAGTGACAGAGCGAGACCCTGTCTTTTAGAAAAAAAAAAAAAAAAAATCAAGGCCAGTGTGGTAGCTCACACCTGTAATCCCAACACTTTGGAAGGCCAAGACAGGAGGATCCCTTGAGGCCAGGAGTTCAAGACCAACCTGGGCACCAGAGCAAGACCCTGACTCTGCCAAAAAAAAAAATAATAATAATAATTAAAAATAATTTTTAAAAAATCTCAGAAATAAAACCAGGAATTCTCCCCACCACCCATTACCACCATTCTCCCAAAAGGATTCAGGTAAGAGTCAAGTCCCCAGGCTTCTGCCAGTGCTGACAGAGCTGTCCCTGTCCCTGCCTTATCGAGCTGGGGCGTCCACTCAGTTGCACATTATTCCTGACGACAAGAGCAAATATAGACACTCTCAGAGGCTGAGGAGAGGCTAAGTGGAATAAGCGGTGTTTAATATTTAACGAGAGAAATTGCCTTCCCTTAGCAGAGCCCCACCCAGCAGGCGCTGTGGCCCCTCATAATTCAAGTCCGTACTTAATTAAAAAGGGGAGCATCCTGGACTCTCCCCAACTGGCACCAATTCCATTCTCATCCTTCAGCCTGCTGACATTTGTCTGTTTGTCTCTCTTCAACAGAAAGAGAAAAAAATCAAAAGGAAAAGAAAATGTTATATCCTGCAGCTTTCTGAGAGGTCCCGTCCTTGAGCTGGGGCGCTTCATCTAGAAGCAGAGAGGGTTGAAATCTAACAGGAGGAGACAGAACAGGACAAGGAATGCTTTGCATTTTGGAGAGAGCCCTGAGCTACTGCAAATAGCAAGGATGAAAAGCTAAAGTCACCAGCACCTTCTAAAAATAAAACTTGGTCTCCTTGGGGCATCCTTGATTGCTGGCCTCCAGCACTGGGCTCCAACATTTCCTCCTGGGACAATATTCCAGAAGAAAGGACGATGCATTTATTTAGCCTTGTTTAAAAATATTAAGATGTGGCCAGGTGCGGTGGCTCATGCCTGTAATCCCAGCACTTTGGGAGGTTGAGGCAGGCAGATCACGAGGTCAGGAGATTGAGACCATCCTGGCTAACACGGTGAAACCCCGTCTCTACTAAAAATACAAAAAATTAGCCAGGAGTGGTGGCGGGCACTTGTAGTCCCAACTACTCAGGAGGTTGAGGCAGGAGAATGGCGTAAACCCGGAAGGTGGAGCTTGCAGTGAGCCGAGATTGTGCCACTGCACTCCAGCCTGGGCGACAGAGCAAGACTCCGTCTCAAAAAAAAAAAAAAAAAAAAAAATTAAGATGTTTCTCACTGGGATCCTGACAAGTTCCAATTACAGCTCCCCAAAAGGTAACACTCCACCCTCAATAAATAATTCTAAAACAATCCCTTGTGGACTTGGCTCCACAGAGGTCATTATGTTCATTCTTTTACTCCTGGGAATGTCACACTGTCACACACAAGTTGGGGTGAGGAGGGAATCAGAATCTCCCACCTCAAACTCTTAACTGCAGCTCCGTCTGCTCTGTCTGCCAGAAGAAATCCTTCATGAGTCCGGCTGGACAATCTGATCTTCTCCTTCTGTTTCTCCCAAGGTTCTCGAGGACGTCCAATGCCTGTACCACCCAAGGGAAAAAGAGTCCTCATCTTTAGAACTTTTATATGTAGACTGCTCTTCTCCTCCGCAGGATGCCCCTAGGAATTGAGCAAGACATCAGCTTTATCTATGAGCTTCCTCTTTAGCCCAATACACTCCCAGCTAGCAGGCTGAGGGAGAGCCCCATTTCTTTGGAGTTTCAAGAGAGATCTCAGGCTAAATAGAAGATGGAGAGGAACAAGGGAAGTAGTTGCTTTACCTCCCTGCCCAGCACGTTCTCCAAAAGTGGTGTCTTTCCAACCACGTTGAAGGTAATATATATTGACAAGATATTTGTCTTGATGATTAAAAAATAAAAACCAGGCTGGGTATGATGGATCATGCCTATAATTCTAGCACTTTGGGAGACCAAGGCAAGAAAATCATTTGAGCCCAGGAGTTTGAGACAATCCTGGGCAACATAGCGGGACCCCATCTCTACAAAAAATTAAAAAAATTAAAAAAATTAAAAATTTAAAAAGCCAGTTGTGGTAGCGAGCACCTGTAGGCCTAGCTACTCAGGAGGCTCAGGAGGGAGAATCGCTTGAGCCCAAGAGGTCGAGGCTGCAGTAATGAGCCATGATGGTTCCACTGCACTCCAGCCTGGGTGACATAATGACAACTTGTCCCTGCGCCTCCCCCACACACAAAAAAATCTGCTTAGTTCTATAACATTAAAATAATAAATAAATAAATAAGAAAAAGAAAAATGGGCACCAGGCATTTTGGTGTAGGCAGTTAATTTCAGGGGTACATATCCATGTACCCATCATTCAGAAGCCCTGCAGTTTAGAGGAAGCAATGTGAAAAGCGGACAGCGACACAAGACAAAAGGAAGTCAAAGAGTGGCATGTTTTGGTTATCCTGACCCACCAGCCCATGGGGAGGACCCCAGGCTCCCCCTCTTTCATCCCCACCACCTGACCTCTCTGTCTGGTTCATTCCTCTAGTGTCTCCAGTCTGGGAGACACTAAGGGGACATAGGACATTACTTGACCCTATTTATCTTGTCCATCTGACCTTGCAGAGCCAAGGTTACCCCACTGGGTTCCACCCTTTAAGGCTCTGGAACTCAGCTCTTCCAGACCATGAGGAAGCCAGGCCTTGAGGATACTTCCATCCTCCTCTCGCAGACACATGGCATAGGTCACCCACAGGATGTCCCCAGCTAACCCAACCCAGAGAACCAAATCCAGCCCTATGCCGCTCATTCTTTGAAACCTGCCCTGGGGAAAGCCTGCTTCTCTGATGGCTCCTGAGCCACCTTGATATCGGATCCAGGTGAATCCAATAGCTTCCTCTTCCTACTCATCACAGTGCTCTGATCTTCCAGCCTCCTGAGCAAGCCACAGCCTGCCTTTATATGAACATTTGCATATCAAAGCCTCACATTTACATTTTATAACTTAGGCTTCTGGGAAACAGGTCAGAGTTCAGCCCCCAGTCTACTAGCATAGCCGGGAAAGAAGCATTTACCTGTGCAACCCCCACCAAAGATGTGTTGGAGGGGGTCAGGGAGTACGCTGCATGTGTCCGTGAAGCTGTGTGTCCAGGAAGGGACTGTGAGCGTCCTGCATCCAAGAGTGTTCCTGTGTATCTCTGGCTCAGGGGTGGGCTCCATCTGGCCTGTTATGTGGTCCTTCAAGGTGTTTGCATGCCTGTGAGTCTGTTTGGGGTATCCTCAGTCTGTTGTGGGAGCCCTTGGGGTAGATGTGTGTTTGTGAGGGCTCTGTTTCCTCATTTGTAAAATGGGAATGAAAATCCTAATACTTACCTCACAGGATCGTTATGAGGTTGCCTTAGTTAATGCAGGTCATACACTTACAGCAGGGCATGGCTCGGTACATGTCAGTTATTGTGACTCAATTCCCAATAGAAATTCCAGCCCCTCTATTCCCTCCTCCCCAACTACTTCCAGTGGTGTAAGAGGCGAGTGTTCCCCTTGGAAATATCACTATTCTGAGCCTGGACATTAAATCAGAGGTCAGTGACAGCAGCAGTATCTTCTCTTACCCTGAGGGAGGAAGGCCCCTCAGCCTCTGCCAAGGCTGGGGAGGATTGGGAATGTGGAGGGGACACTTACTCACCAGGGAGCCAGGGGTCCTCCAGAAGAATGTAAGAACTCAGAACCAGCAGCCTGGGCAACATAGTGAGACCCTGTCTCTACAAAAACAAACAAACAAACACATTAGCCAGGCATGATAGTGCATGCCTGTAGTCCCAGCTGCTTGGGAGGCTGAGATGGGAGGATCGCTTGAAGCCAGGAGTTTGAGGTTACAGTGAACTATGATGGCACCACTGTACTCCAACCTGGGTGACAAACGGAGAACCTCCTGTTTCTCTCTTCAAAAAAAAAAAAAAAAAAAAAAAAGCCTGGGCTTGGTGGCTCGTGCCTTTAATCCCAGCACTTTAGGAGGCCAAGGCGGTGGATCACCTGAGGTCAGGAGTTCGAAACCAGCCTGACCAACATGGTGAAACCCCGTCTCTACTAAAAATACAAAAAATTAGCCAGGCATGGTGGCGGGCACCTGTAATCCCAGCTACGCGGGAGGCTGAGGCAGGAGAATTGCTTGAACCTGGGAGGTGGAGGTTTCAGTGAGCTGAGATTGTGCCTTTGCACTCCAGCCTGGGCAACAAGAGTGAAACTCTGTCTCAAAAACAAAAACAAAATAACTCAGAACCAGAGGGGCACTGGCACCCCTAGAGAGGCCCCATCCTACTGAAGTGCCCAGTACGAACTTAAAGACCCACTGGACTCTTCTTCGTTGTCATGGAGATCACACCAGAACTGCCTTCCAGGAAGAACCCTGTCCTCCTCTCCACCTCTCTTGGCCAGAACTCACACTTGTCTCTAAACTGGTTCCACCCAACCCAAAGCTGGGATTTGCTTGGGCTTGTTTCTCCTTCCTTGGGCAGGGTTCCTGCTAAGATCAATTAGTTTGGTCTTTATTGTACCTATTCACTACACAAGCATTTCATGCCACCCTCATAAGCATGCAGACAGGCTGAGGAGGACTTACAGAGGCAAATGAGCTCTGGAGAGCTCTCCATAGATAAGGATGTCTACACCATGAGGCAGAATGAAAAACGTCCACACCAGAGATAGAGTTAAGAATGTTGTATGGGGATAAAAGGAACTGATTGAGGTTATCATGGAAGGCTTCCTGGAGGGGAGGGACAATAGACACGAGTCTTATAGAATATTATAGCACCTATAGAAAGGGAAGTTTATTTTCATTTGCCCAAGCTGATCTCATGGAATGAGCCCTTAAGAACGCTAAACAGCAATTTTATGTTTTAGCCCCAGTTCTAGCCAGACAGGCCCAAAGAGCTTACATGTGTCATTTCCTTCTCTGAAACTCCACTGCCTCATCTGTAAAGTGGCGGGTGTTAGGTTAGATGAATTTGGGAAGCCACTCCTGCTGGCCTGGCATTTGAACATTCTTTTGTGTTTATCACAAACAGGCAGGACGCAAAATCAGGCTGTCCTCAAAGGAGTGCATAGGCTGGAGACACAGAGAATTGTCTCAGAAAAAAGGCCTTTGAGGATTCATGTCCTTTGTGCCCCCATGGCCACAGCCCAAGCACCTCAGCTCCCCTCAGATGTCTGTCTTGGTCATAGCTGCTTGCCTGGAACCCAGCACTGTATCTGACACAATAAATGCTTATTGAAAGAAGTGATGAATGGATGAGATGACAGAGACTATGACCAGCTTCTTAGCTAAAACTGAAACCCATCCTGCCACCAGATCATCCTCAGATAAGAGGGAAGATGGTAGAGAGGGAGCTACACTTTCAGAAATCATCTACCCTGGGGCTTCTGGTTTCTGCTGCAATCAATAGAAAGTGGGTCACAAAACAGCTCTGCAGAGAACAGACCCTTGAGGAAAAGCCTGGTTTCTGTGCCAGTTTACATTTATTGATCACCTACTGTGTATCAGTTGTTACATAGCTTAACTCATTTAATCATGGCTTCAGAGGGGTGTACAGGAGAGTGTGAGGGATTTGAGGTTCTAAACCCCAGAGGTGCTGACTAGCTGAGTGACCTCAGGCGAGTTACCATCCCTCTCTGAACTTTCAATTTTAATATCTGTAAGATAAAAACGATCCATTCCGCCGGGTTATGGGAACGAAATGAGCACGTGGAAACGGAGCGCTTCATAAATGCCAGTTATTATTGTTCCTCTGGGCACACAAGCCCGGTCGCCTCCCTCCTGGGCACACACAGACATGTTCATACTCCCACGTACACGCAGATGCAGAGACATGTGCAGACGCCAGCCGGAGGAGCTCGCGGCGCATCAGACCCAAGACCGTGGCGGAGACGGGGGAGAAGCCGCGGGGTCCTCGGCTTCTCTTTTTCTCTCGGTTCTTTATGAATGAACTCCGGCCGCGAGTTTTATTTTTTTATGAATGGGAGCCGGAGCCGTGAATGAAGCCGGGAGCCAACCCCTACATTCTGATTGGCCCCCGCGGCTGGGAAACTCCGCCCCCCGGCCAGGCCGGACGACTCTCCGGATTGGCGGGCGTGCCCAGCCCTGGGGTTCCATTCACAAAAGTCAATGAAACAAAGGGAACCGGGGGGCGGTGGGGTGGGGGGGAAGAGACGAGGCCGAGCGAAGGAAATGCACCAATCAGCTGCTCCCCCGGGCTCACAACTGTCTGCGGCGCCCGAAAAACAAGTCGGTGCGCTGGGGACCCGGGGCCGGGGCCGCCTTGCTCCGGCCTAGCCCCGCGGCCCTCGGTGCGGGCCCCAGGGCATGCTCGGGACCCCCCGCGGCTCCAGCCCAGAAGCCCCGGCCTCAGGTGAGGCTGCGGGAGGGAAAGGGAGGGAGAGTGTCTGTGATTCCCCGCCTCGCCTCCAACGCACACCACACTCACTCTCACCATCCGCCTCCGCAGATTCCAGGGCGGGGGTGGGAGGCTCTGGGATTCGGGGTTGGAGGGGGCGCGGGAGTTGTGGGCATGCGATGGTGTGCGCCTCGCCTGCTTCGCGCGCGCGCACACACACACAAACACACACACACACGTCTTATGTAACCGAGCCCGGGTAGCGCAGGGCTGCAGAAAGCAGAAACCGCGAGCCCGGCTCCTGGGAGCAGGTGGGACCTCCTTTAGCCTTTGGCGGGAGGGGAGTGGTGGTGGCGCTCGGCCTGGCAGGCGGAAACCTCCCCATCGCCCCAGTGAGTCGGAGAAGTTTCGCCGTCGGACCCAGAGCCTTGGGACTGCCCCCTCCCGCCACCCCTCCCCGCCCCCATCGCAGCCCTCCCTGGACGGTGTGCGAACGCAGACCCCTCCCCCCCAGGTCTCGGCCCCCGCTTGGGGCCCAGGCCGTGCGGCCGGAGGGAGCGGCCGGATGGAGCGGAGGATGAAAGCCGGATACTTGGACCAGCAAGTGCCCTACACCTTCAGCAGCGTGAGCGCCGCGCCAGCCTCCAATCCCGCCCCGCCCCGCACCCAGCCCCTACTCTCACCACAGTCCCCCTCCCTGCGGTCCCAGCGGAGTCCTGGGCTGCCCCGCCCCTGAGTCACCCGCGGACCCCAACCTCGTCCCCCAGACTAAGCGCCTCAGGGTGACTCGGGGGTATTCTCCCCGCTTCTCGCAGAAATCGCCCGGAAATGGGAGCTTGCGCGAAGCGCTGATGGTCCCGCAGGGGAAGCTCATGGACCCGGGCTCCCTGCCGCCCCTCGACTCTGAAGGTAAAGAGCAAGAGAGACAAACCGCGACCCTCCCCCGCCACACACACACGCGCGCACACACACACACACACACACACACACACAAGGCCGATCCTGGAACCCCTGCCTGTTTCCCCAAAAAGCTCGCCCTCCAAGGGATTCTGGTCATTCTTCTTGGTCCCTACTCCCAGGGCAGGGGAGTCACTGGGGCTTGCTAGGGCTCCTTCTCTCTTACCGTCCCCTCCACCTCACCTCCAATCCCACTATTTACCCCTCAGATCTCTTCCAGGATCTAAGTCACTTCCAGGAGACGTGGCTCGCTGAAGGTGAGTAGTTTTGTGACCGTTTCTATTTTGGGAGGCTTGACAGGGGAACACTCCGTAGCCCCTGGTGTTCCACCCTAGCCGTGTAGGGCTCCTCTCCCTTCCCTGCCTTAAGGAGTTCTCCAAGGCCCTTTCCCCAGGTCCCTTGCCACTCTACTCACCCCAGCACCCAGCGTGGATACTTATATTGATATTTATTTTCTCTACCCTGAGCCAGGCTTGTGTAACTAGGCTTGAGGATGAATCAGACCATTGTGTGGGGTATTTGCTTATTTGAATGGAACTTGGCCTCAGGCCCATTTTCCTGGTTGAAATTTTCATTTGCAAAGTTTGTTTTGCAGAAGCCGCCAGGCCAAGGTGCGTGTTGGGGTGTTGTTGGTGGGGGCGGGGGGCAGCAATTAATTTGTCACCTATCCTCCGGAGTTGCCCAAGCATTGATTCTTATCCCCTGAGTTTCTCTTCTTCCCAACCCCCAGTACCAAACAATTTACTGTCCAAGCCAAAAAAACAACAAAAGTTTAAATAATTCTTTTCGGCAGTCCTTTGGCACGGAGAGCCCAGGGCTCCCTCCCCAAATAGCCTTGATTGTAATTCTAATAGCAAGTGTTCCTCCCTCTTCCATCCCGCTTGAATACCTCCGCCCCCAGGCAAATTCCCCCCTTCCTGTGTGCTGGCCGGGGTGGGGACCGTGGCTGGGCCTGATGGGGAGTTGGTGTGTTCGGGAGGTTTCCTGGTTGGATTCTTCGGTGCGTTTTGGTGGGGCCTGAGGGTGTCGCTGGTGGGGCTGCAGGTGGGAGGGAAAATGGTGGTTTAGACAGTCTCAGGGAAGGGTTAACTACCCCCATCTTAGGGTTTATTTTAACGCTATGAAAATGAAGAAGCCAAAACACTAGGAACTTCTTTTTTGAGGTCTTTTTAAGGTCTTTTCCTTAGGATCTCCTCATCCCTCCACCCTGGGTATATAATTTTTTTAAAGCTCAAATCCGACTGCCCTGGAACTCTCCATAGAAGCTTGGAGTAAAAAGAAAATGACCCCTGACTAGATCCTTGGAGTGAGACTAGGTCTGTCTTGCCCACTATGATATTTTAAAAATATATATGTTGACAGAATGACTATTTAGCATAGAGCAAGCAGTCAAGACATTTTGTGGAATTAATGGCTGAATGGCTGTGTGAGTGCTAGAGGGATCTGGGGGTTCTGTGGGTATTGTGTGCCTCTTCCCTGACCCTGCAAGTCCTGTCTGCCCAGCTCCAATTTACAGGCAGAGCTTTGCCCCGTCTCCCCATCCTCCTCCTGAGGTTCCAGAGCTGGGCTGAAGAACGCAGAGGTGTCAGTTTCCATGGGCTCTTAAAGACTTCCTTTCCCAGCGCCTGATTTCCCTCTGGCTCACCGGGCTTCATTCCTTGCCTGTCAGCTGAGAGTCCCCACAGTGGGCAGCTCCTGGGGCTGTGAGCTAGGGGTGGGCTGAGGTTGGCATTTTGGCAGCAGCTGGTCCATCTGTGCCTGGGTTTGAGATGGGAGGGGGAGGAAAATGCTCTCATCTCTCTACTTTGGAAGTCCCACCCCTTGGCCAGGGGTCTGGAGAGGGTAGGCATGCCTGTGGCAGTGTCAGTGTGACAGCAAGTGTGTGTGTGTGTGCGCGAGAGAGACAGAGTGTGTGTGCATGTGTGTGTGTCAGTTACATGCTGCTGCCCTGTACATTTAAATTCAGTGGGTGGGGAGGTGGGGGTGGGGATTGCAAGGCGGAGGTGGGGGGGGCGTGCTGGGATCTCCTTGGTTCCCTCTGCTTCCCTCTGAGGGAGCAGCTCAGGTTCCCAGCTGGCGATGGATGGCCAGGCCTGAGGGGGGGATGCTGAGGCCGATTGCTCCTTCTCACTTTCTCTGCGGAGACAGATGCAGCTGCCGGGGCCCTGTCCCCCTGCACCATCCCAGCACCACCCCAGTCTCCTCTCCTGTCTCTTCCCACCAGGTCAGTGACCCCGGCAACCCATGGGGAGCTTTGGGGTGGCAGGGAGGGACTAGCTTCTTTGGAAACTTGCCAGTGGTGGGATGCATTAGGAGGAATGGGGACCAGAGCCCAACCTCCCTCTCTCAGTTTGGTTTTTTCCAAACCCCCAGTGTGGAGAGAAGCAGCTAGTGTGGGTGGGGCTGTGAAGACTTAGCATTTGGAGGAGGCACAGGTTGGAGCCAGGCAGGTATAGGGAGATTCCGATGTGGTTGCAGGTTCTGTGTCCGTGCGTTGAAGGGTGAGTGTGAGTGCGGTTTTATGGAGGCATTTCACATACCCTTGGGGTTGGGTTTTTGTAGATAGCAGGGAATGATGTGAGGCTCGGAGGGCGTGTCTGATTTGGGGGTGCCTGGAATCTGTTGAGATGTTGGGGAAAGAATCAGGCTGCTACAAGGAGACCCAGGCTCAGGCAGGCTGAACCCAAAATGTGTCTGGCTATGGTAAAAGACTTGCTGGTTTCTTGTTGAAGGTTCCTTTCCAGGCTTTTCAGGAGCCCTGAACCTTTGGGGATAAAGACTTTGTTGTCTATTTGGTAGTAAGGGCCATTGACTCTAGGCCATGACTCCTTTGTGTGAGGCTGGGGTCTGTGGATTCCCAGAAGCTCTGTGGATAAGTTGCTGGGATCATGATCCCTCTGATACTGTGTGTAAAATTGCTGGAAGTGCACCATACATAAAGGTGTATGGATTTGTTTAGGAAGAAAATGACCCATAGCTTTTATCAGATTCTGGAAGGGATCGATCTGGGCTGCCCTTTTCACAGGAATCACTGCTCCCCAACCCTCCTCCAAGGGCTCCAGTCCCTTTGCCCTTTGACTTTCCCAATCATATTTGTAGGTCCAAAAAAAGACCCCATGTGTGGAGGGCGTGCATGGAGGGCACATTTCACCCTGTGCTGTTGTGCTGCCGCAAGAGTGAAGTAAAAGGAATTAGGGTGTGTGCGTCCCTGAATATGTGTTCAAGTGCATGTACACTGGTGCTTCGGCATGTCTGTGGGGAGGGATGAGGTTAATCCCCTCCCCAATCTTTCCCAGCTACAATGCCTCCTTCTCCATCTTTCTGTCTCTTCCCTTTCCAGAAGACTCCTGGGGACAAATGTGTCCCCTCCACAACTAGAGAACTGGTTTCTTCCAGTACAGAGGCTGCCAGGGTGGGGGCAGGGTAAGGGACAGCGGTGACACAATGGAGCAGAAGCTCTGAAGAATGCCTCTACCCCCTTCACCCTATGACTGGATCCTGGGAAGAGGGTGACGGAGCATATATAGTGTGGGTGGCTAACCTATGGTGGGCTTCAGTGTGTCTCTGTTTTAACCTCTCAATTCTTCCAGAATCCAGCTTGGGAGGCCCCCAACCCCTTCCTCTTTTTTTTACTGACCCCCATTTTGAAAGGAGAGTCCCTAAAATTCTTTCTCTCTCTCTGAGCATTATGCTGTCTTCGCACTTTTCCCACCCCCTCCTTAATCATCTGCCTCATCCCCAGACAGATAAACTCCATCTTAGTACCAGGATGGAGCTGGGGACAGACCCTGGCACACTGGCTTGGCAGCCAAGACTCAGCCAAGTTAACAAATAAATAGAGAGAGTGGTGTACACTCAAGACCAAACATGGTAATTAAAAATTCTCCTGCTCTCCAGGAACGCGAGGCTCAGTGTTCCTATTTCTATCCTGTTGACAGTCTCTGGATGACTGAGGGCCCTGGCCTACCCCTTTGGGAGAAGGCCAGTGTTTGGGGGAGGGGCTGAGCTAGGACCGATTTCTCCTGGCTCTGGGAAGAGGATGGCACCACCTCTTTTGGGGTGTGGTCTGTGGGCTGGAGGAAGCCGCCTCCTGGACTGCTGGGCCGGAGAGGTCCCTGGTTAAACTGTCAGGCCCGAGGCAAGAAGAAAGGCAGGATGATGCTGAGGGCTCTCTGCTCTCCAGCACCATTGACGGCAGCAGGAGATACCCCCAGCCCATTACCTCAATGGAAAGTAGCAGTTAATGAGGCCCCAGCGGTGGGGCTGGAGTGCGTCAACCACCCCTGAGTTCTGCACCACCCTTTCCCTTGGGACTTTTCTTGTCTAGTAGGAGGGAGGGAAATGTTGGTGACTCTGCTCCCATCACCCCTGCTTCCTGCCACCCTGGGGAAATGTTGCCTCAGAATGGACCAAAGGGCACAGCAGGGACAAGCCTGGTTTTGCATCCCTGGGCAGGTGGACGGATTTGGCCTCCTACCCTCTATCCAAATGTGCCTTTTTTTTTTTTTTTGAGACGGAGTCTCACTCTGTTGCCCAGGCTGGAGTGCAGTGGCGCAATCTCAGCTCACTGCAAGCTCCGCCTCCCGGGTTCATGCCATTCTCCTGCCTCAGCCTCCTGTGTAGCTGGGACTACAGGCGCCCGCCACCGTACCCGGCTAATTTTTTGTATTTTTAGTAGAGACGGGGTTTCGCCATGTTGGCCAGGCTGATGTAGAACTCCAGACCTCAGATCATCTGCCCGCCTCAGCCTCCCGAAGTGTTGGGATTACAGGTGTGAGCCACCACACCTGGCTGTAATCGTGTTTTTAACAATGCCCTGATGACTCCTGAATCAGGCCAGTTTGGGAATGGTTGTCTTTTTGCTGTGTTTGTGTTCCTGAAAAGATGTGTGCTGGCTGTGTGTTTCTGTTTGTTCTTGCCATCGGATTTCATGTCTCATTGATATCTTTGGTCACTTCAGACCAAAGTATTATTATGTTGACTCCTCTTAAGTTCTCGTTTAGCTGCTGGTGGCTCCTGATTCTTAAACTCCCTCTCCGTAATGCTTCTGTCAAGAAACCAACTATCTATTAATATAAGCCTATGTTTATAAACACTTGGCAGCTCTGATATTTAAAGCAAATTGTTGAAGAGTATTCTTGCCAAGCAACATATCACAACCTAAAGTATCCCCTGTGAGATGTGCTTTCCTGAAGAGGACCTGCCTGTAGTGTTGCTTTGTGTGTGGAGAGGGGGAAGCTGCAGGGAAGGGCTAGGATGGTCAGGATCTCTTCAGTGCATGCCCCCAGGCCCACAGTGCTGACTCCTGCCAGCCTGAGGACAAACGAGTATTGCATGTTTATTCATGTAGTCCAGAAATAATGCACTGAGCATCTACTCTAACACCCTGTCTACTCTGACCCTGTGCTGGGTGCTGGGGCATCAGATGACAAGAAAGATAAAGCTCTTGCCCTCATAGAGCTTAACTTCCTGGTGGAGGAGATAGATAGATAATAAACAGGTAAACATAATATGTTCAGGTGGAAATATGTGCTAGGGAGAAAACAAAACAGAGATGCAGTAGAGAGCCAGGAGGAACCACTTTGGTTTAGGGGTGGTCAGAGAGGGCCTCTCCAGAGATGTCAAAGTGAGCTGAGACTCTGATGGCCAGGAAAAAAAGAAAAAGGCAGGAAAGCATCTGGTGAAGAAGAAACAAGCTCAGCAGGTTTGGGGGCTTGAAAGGAGACCAGAGCGCCGCAGACTCACAGGCAAGGAGAGGCAGGTCAGAGAGGTAGGCAAGGCCAAGTCATGCAGAGTCTTGGAGGCCAAGGGCAAGCGTTTGGGTTTCATGCTTTAAATAACAGAGAGAAATGATTTGATTTCTGTTGTAAAAAGATCACTGTGACAGCTAGGTGGAGAGCAAGGGACTACAGAGGATAAGAGTGAAAGTAGGGTATCCTGGTAAGAGGCTGTGGGTGAAATCCAAATAAGAAATGATGGAGCCTTAGCCTAGAGAGAAGCCTAGAGAGAAGCAAAAGAGATGGGATGTGTATTTGTATAGGCCAGGGGTGTGGAGGTTTTCTCTAGCCATCTCATACCTCTCACCAGCCATTTTGACCTCTCTGGGCATTTTATCAATCCGTTTCCCCATTGTCCAATCTGAGAGCAGTCTCCAGGGAAGGAGAGTCCAGCCTCCTTG
>NW_012103032.1:172573-173959 GCF_000951045.1 Mandrillus leucophaeus | reverse complement strand
TGCTGGGATTACAGGCATGAGCCACTGCGCCCAGCCACCCCCCATGTGATTTTATTTATTATTTAATTTTATTTTTCTTTTGAGATGGAGTTTCACTCTTGTTGCCCAGGCTGGAATGCAGTGGCACAATCTCAGCTCACTGCAACCTCTGCCTCCCAGGTTCAAGCGATTCTTCTGTCTCAGCTACCTGAGTAGCTGGGATTAATAGACACCCGCCACCACGCCCAGCTAATTTTTGTCTTTTTAGTAAAGAGGGGTTTCGCCATTTTGGCCAGGCTGGTCTCGAACTCCTAACCTCAGGTGATCCACCTGCCTCGACCTCCCAAAGTGCTGGGATTACAGGCGTGAGCCACCACGCCCCGTTGCTTCCTATGTGCTTTTAAATCCACAGGATCCCACTGCTTGTAATGTCTGCCCATCCTAGATATGACTGCTGTGAGCTTTAAGGGAGTTTTGTAAACTCTGAGGGGCGAGGCTGTTTCACTTCAGAAAAATGGAGGAAATAAAGACAAAGCATCTAGAAAAAGAAAGACTGGAATCTGCTCAGACAGGTTCTGGGAAAGTCTTCACTTCTGGGTCTTAGTGGAGCCCAGAGCTGGAGGGCACTAGGACCTAGGGTGGAGCAGCCTTTAGTCTCAAGCAAGCTTGTCCAACCGGTGGGCCTGCGGGCCACTTGCAGCCCAGGGTAGCTTTTGAATGTGGCCCAGGCCCAACACAAATTCCTCATGAAATTTCTTAAAACATTATGAGATTTGTTTGAGATCTGTGATTTTTTTTTTTTAAGTTCATCAGCTATTGTTAGTGTATTTGTGTATTTTATGTGTGGCCCAAGACTATTCTTATAATGTGGACACCCCTGGTCTAAAGGCTGTTGGTCCTTTCTTGGCCATTGCTAATCTGCAGGGCTGCAATAATGGAGCCTCCCAGGGGACAACTAGGGCCCCGCCCCAAACTCACCTCTCACCTCTCTCTGCAGCTCAGGTACCAGACAGTGATGAGCAGTTTGTTCCTGATTTCCATTCAGAAAACCGTGAGTAGAGGTCCCTGGGGAGAGGGTATATGGAGTGGAGGATGGCAGGAAGTGAGTCATAGGATAATGGAGAATCACAGGAGATCAGCTTGTTCTCTCCTAAAAAACAGTGGGGGTGAAGGTCAGGGCTCCCATTCTGGGATTTGATCTCAAAGACCAAGGCAATAACTGGAATGAAAACCTTGGTTGAAATCTGGGGCTTGCCATGTTCTTGCTGTGTGACCTTAGAGCAGACACTATCCCTCTGGTTCTCCATTGCCTTTTATCTGAAGTGAGGGGCCTGGGCCAGTTCAGCAGAGTCCAGTTCTAGTGTTTGTTTTTTTTTTTTCTCCCCCGAGACAGAGTCTTGCTCTGTC
>NW_012103032.1:156895-168493 GCF_000951045.1 Mandrillus leucophaeus | reverse complement strand
TAGAGACGGGGTTTCACCATGTTGGCCAGGCTGGTCTTGGACTCCTGCCTCCCAATGTGCTGGGATTACAGGCGTGAGCCACCGTGCCCAGCCTAAATGTTGAACTTTAGATGGTTTCTTTGGTTAATAATCAGACACTACTCTGATGTATAAACTAGACATAATGTAAATAGCCAAAATGTTCTTGTCTCACTGCGGATCTCAGAAAATTGATACCCAGAGAGGGAAGGAGGCTGTACCAGTCACCCAGCTAGTCTTCAAAGTGCAGAAGGTATCAGGAGCTCTGCCTGCTTGTGTGACAGGCTCTGGCCTTGCTCTGCCCCCTCCATCCCCACAGTAGCTTTCCACAGCCCCACCACCAGGATCAAGAAGGAGCCCCAGAGTCCCCGCACAGACCCGGCCCTGTCCTGCAGCAGGAAGCCGCCACTCCCCTACCACCATGGCGAGCAGTGCCTTTACTCCAGGTGAGTCCCAGCCCGGACCTGGTGAAGGGTAGGGGAAGGGTTCCTGAGGAGGGAGGCAGGGGGCACCCATCAGCAGAGGTAGCAGCTGAGATGCAAGTTAGACAACAGAAAGGATTTTCTAGCTCCTGTAAGGAAGCGATACAGCTAAGGATTTCCTCTAAAGAGACGGAAAATGCAGCAGAGGGCCTCAGGAATAATACATACTGAGGCCACAGCAGATTCTGTTTCCACCAAGAGGCCCACTGTCCCACCTAAACCATTGCTCTGAGCAACGAATCCCCCCTGTATGAATCCCAGGGGTTCAAGACCAGCCTGGGCAACAGAGGGAGACTGTCTCTGAAAAAAGAAAAGAATTGGCTAGGGCTGAGTCTGTGGCTCCTGCTGTTCCCTTCTCAGCCCCCTCTATCCTTCCTTCTCCCGTAATCCCTGTGACCTCACTTTCCTTGGAATGAAGGGTTCAAAGATGCTTGCCAGCTTCTCTGCCCCCTCACCCCTGTTGCCTTCTCAACTCCAGTGCCTATGACCCCCCCAGACAACTCGCCATCAAGTCCCCTGCCCCTGGTGCCCTTGGACAGTCGCCCCTGCAGCCCTTTCCCCGGGCGGAGCAACGGAATTTCCTGAGATCCTCTGGCACCTCCCAACCCCACCCTGGCCATGGGTACCTCGGGGAACGTAGGTAAGGAGACAGGGAAGCGCACTGCTCATGGGCCCAGGTGTTTTTTCTTTAATTCCCGAGTGTTCTCCATAAAGACTTGAGCTGTGGGGTGGTGCAGGCGGGGGGCGGCGGAATAGAGAGGGAGAGATACTGACGCCCCAACCCCCTACCCCCAATTCCAGAGCCCACTCTAAAAGCCTAGGAGTAACAGGCTCGAGGAGGGATTAATTTAAAGTTCTCTTCTTTTCTCCAACCACATCCAGCTCCGTCTTCCAGCAGCCCCTGGACATTTGCCACTCCTTCACATCTCAGGGAGGGGGCCGGGAACCCCTTCCAGCCCCCTACCAACACCAGCTGTCGGAGCCCTGCCCACCCTACCCCCAGCAGAGCTTTAAGCAAGAATACCATGACCCCCTGTATGAACAGGCGGGCCAGCCAGCTGTGGACCAGGGTGGGGTCAACGGGCACAGGTACCCAGGGGCGGGGGTGGTGATCAAACAGGAACAGACGGACTTCGCCTACGACTCAGGTAAGAGACTAGGGTGGGGCAGGGTGGCATGTGATCAAGTGAAGAATTCAGTTAAGCCCAGAATGTCTCCCCAGTTTTTTACATTGCTGTTTACCATTTCATACATCCAACCCACCCACACACTTTTTTTCTTCACAATTTCAAAAGAACTGTTATTTTTCTTTCTTTCTTTTTTTTTTTTTTAGACGGGGTCCTGCTCTGTGGCCCAGGCTAGAGTGCAGTGGCACGATTTCTGCTCACTGCAACCTCCACCTCCCAGGTTCAAGTGATTCTCGTGCCTTAGCCTCCCAAGTACCTGGGATTACAGGCACCAGCCACCATGCCCAGCTAATTTTTGTATTTTTAGTAGAGACGGGGTTTCGCCATGTTGGCCAGGATGGTCTCGAACTCCCAACTTCATGTGATCCATCCGCCTCGGCCTCCCAAAGTGCTGTAATTATAGGCATGAGCCACCTCACCAGGACAAATTGTTACTTTTCAATGAGCAAACCTATATTCCGATTAAAAGATAAGGCCCCCACCCCCACCCCGGGACATGGTGAGTCATCTGTAATTCCAGTACTTTAGGAGGCCATGGTGGGAGGATCACTTGAGCCCAGGAATTAGTTCAAGGCCAGCCTGGGCAACAAAGTGAGACCCCGTGTCTATTTATAAAAAAGTAAAATAAAACTAAAATAAAGGGGGATGTAGAGCCTTCCCTCAGGTAGCTTGTGACTTAATAGGAAAGTTAAGGCATTTATTTCTATTTAACAGGTGTTTGAGGTTTTAATTACCTATTAAGACCAAACTACTGTGACAGGAACATGAGTGTGCAGAGTTGGGAAATACAAAGATGAATAGGATGTGTCTGGTCCCTATCCCCATAGAGGCTTAAAAATACAAAGGGAATTGAATGAAGAGAAACATGAATTTGAAACTAGCCAGGCTCATGGTTCTTGCTAGTTCTCAATAGGAGCGCAGGGTTTTTTGTTGTTGTGTTGTGTTGTTTTGTTTTGTTTGTTTTGAGACGGAGTCTTGCTCTGTTTATTTTGAGACGGAGTCCTGCTCTGTCGCCCAGGCTGGAGTGCCACTGGATTCAAGTGATTCTCATGCCTCAGCCTCCCGAGTAGCTGGGGTTACAGGCACCCACCACCACGCCCAGCTAATTTTTGTATTTTTAGTAGAGATGGGGTTTCACCATGTTGGTCAGGCTGGTAGGAGCACAGGTTAATATGTGGTTTACACATCCTATTTGAGCCTCCCAGTTGATGTTTGCCCTGGCCAGAGGCTGGGCACTGGAAGTAGGAACTTCTTTAAATTCTAGTTCCACCTAGCTGTTGACTGGAGTGAGATGCACTCAGCTATGTTCATAAATAGCTATAGTTCAAAGCCCCAAGAGCCGAAGGAGGGCCAGTCCCAGGAAGGGTCCAGAAAACCCTGCCTTTTTTCCTTTCCTCCTAGCTTTTGTTACATTACTAGCCCCAGAGTTTATTAGAGTAGGCCCAGAGCTAGCTAGAATGTTAGAATTTCCCTTTTTGTGGTGCCCACAACCGTTCAGGGGCAGGGGGATGAACCACAAACCCCCAGGCTGTCCAACTGAGAACCGGATGGTGCTCCTGTCCTCAAATCCAGGGCATAAGCCTGAGCCAGGCTTGGCAGTGAGCTGGGGAGAGGAAGAGGGAGCCACTCTTTGCTGCTGACCTTCAAAGGCTGTAGACCGGAGGGGATTGTGTTACATGCCCTTGAACTCCTGCCCCTCCCCCCAGCTACTCCTGAATGGAGTCAGGAATTCCATTCACAAAATGGAGGCATGAATGAGCCCACCCTCCCGCCCTCTCCCGGAGGTGTCAGGTTTCACCATCTTCTCATTCATAGGTGGGAGTGGAGTGGGGGGAGGGCGGGAAGGGGTTGGAACTTGAACGGGTGGCTTCACACAGCCACCTCCCCGATGTGGAGTGGGGAGGTTCCTATCCTATGGAATGGAATGAAATGAAGTGGAATGTGCTCTGTTAGACCTGAAAAAACAAGGCCCAGTGCCCACTGCCTCTTTGCCAGGCTCATGCAGGCGCATGCTCTCAGTTTCTGTCCCACAGACACACACACACACACACACACCCCCCCCGCCCCGCCCCTCCCGGGCTGGGAACCTGACCTGCTGACCGGACATTTGTCCATTCTGAGGGAGTCTTAGGCGTGGACACCGAACCCTTTCCCCGGACGTTCATCTCACCCTCCCTCCTCCCCCTGAACTCGCAGGAAACAGCTGCTCTCTGGCAGCTTGGGCCCTGCCGAACAGCTTGCCCGACCCCCGCTGCTGCCTTCCACGGCCTCTGCCCCAGCCCTCAAGTTGAGGAGGGGTTCCAGTGTCACACTCCCTCTAGGTGAACTTTCCCTGGGATTTTGTGGTTGGCAGGCAACTTGGGCAAAGAACAGGAAGCAGGCTGGAAGGAAGAACTTCATGAATGTGGATAGGACTTCCTCCTCTCCTGCTCTCTAGCTCCACCCCAAGCCACCTCACATCACCCTTTCTTCCCCCACAGATGTCACTGGGTGCGCATCAATGTACCTCCACACAGAGGGCTTCTCTGGGCCCTCTCCAGGTGACGGGGCCATGGGTAAGGCAGCCCCCCTTCCCCTGCAAAGCCCTCGATGTTGGGGGAGGGAGCACTGCCATTGGGGAGGGTCTCCCTGGCCAGGAGTCCCTCTGGACTCTCTGGGGTCTCGTCGGTGAACCCCTAGATCTGAGCAACCCCCAACTTCCTCTACAAGGCTATGGCTATGAGAAACCTCTGCGACCATTCCCAGATGATGTCTGCGTTGTCCCTGAGAAGTTTGAAGGTCAGAGAAGTGACTGTTCATGGGAGGGTCAAGGTCTTATCATGCTGTGTCCCTGCAGGAGTCACATCACATTTCATTGTTGCAAGAGGGTGGGACCCATAGAAAAGTACCTGGGAAGACCCCTTGGAGAAATCCCTGGGGTGGGAGGCGGTTGCTTGGGGGACCAAAAGACACAAACCCCACACCTCCTATTTTCGTGTTCCCCAGGAGACATCAAGCAGGAAGGGGTCAATGCATTTCGAGAGGGGCCACCCTACCAGCGCCGGGGTGCCCTACAGCTGTGGCAATTTCTGGTGGCCCTGCTGGATGACCCAACAAATGCCCATTTCATTGCCTGGACAGGCCGGGGAATGGAGTTCAAGCTCATTGAGCCTGAGGAGGTGGGCCTCTTGGATGTCCCCAGCCCTCCTTTCCAAAGTTTAGGGCCTGGAGGTGGGAGAACCTGGGAAATGGCGGCACGTGCCTCCACCATGATCCTTGCTTTACCTAACCGGAATTCTTGCCAAGCATAAGTTTGTGGGCTAATGCTTTGTTGCAGGGCTAGCTTAGCACTTTGCACCAAGAATCTCAAGTGCTCTTTCTGACCTTACCCCATTTTTTCCTCTGCTGAGGTAGCATCTCTACCCCAAAACTGTTTTGTCCCCAGGTCGCCAGGCTCTGGGGCATCCAGAAGAACCGGCCAGCCATGAATTACGACAAGTTGAGCCGCTCGCTCCGATACTATTACGAGAAAGGCATCATGCAGAAGGTGGGGGCTGTGGGTCTAGGGACAAGGTGGTGGAGGGCAGTGGCCATGAGAAGTTGATGGGGGGAGAGGGTCAGCGGAGCAGTTCTCAGCAACTTTGTAGGATCAGATAATGAATCAGTCAGAGGGACAAGAAATTGTCAAGGTTCTCCTCTCCCAAAAAAGTGCAACTCAGAAGCCCAAGCATGGAGAAGTTGAGATGAAAAAGGGATAAGAACTGTGAAGGGAGAGTCAGCTTCTCAGGAGAACCAGCATAGGAGAGAAATGCCCCGAGCATCTGCCTGGACTGGTAGAAGGGCCGCATTCCCTGCTCCCCTACCTTACCCCATACAAAGGCTGGGGGGCTAGCCAGGCTGACCAGCCCTTCTCTCTCCCCATAGGTGGCTGGTGAGCGTTACGTGTACAAGTTTGTGTGCGAGCCCGAGGCCCTCTTCTCTTTGGCCTTCCCGGACAATCAGCGTCCAGCTCTCAAGGCCGAGTTTGACCGGCCTGTCAGTGAGGAGGACACAGTCCCTTTGTCTCACTTGGACGAGAGCCCCGCCTACCTCCCAGAGCTGGCTGGCCCTGCCCAGCCGTTTGGCCCCAAGGGTGGCTACTCTTACTAGCCCCCAGCGGCTGTTCCCCCTGCCGCAGGTGGGTGCTGCCCTGTGTACATATAGATGAATTTGGTGTTGGGGAAACCTTCATCTGAAACCCACAGATGTCTCTGGGTCAGATCTCCACTGTCCTACCAGTTGCCCTAGCCCAGACTCTGAGCTGCTCACCAGAGTCATTGGGAAGGAAAAGTGGAGAAATGGCAAGTCTAAAGGTAGAGTCTCAGAAACTCCCCTGGGGGTTTCACCTGGGCCCTAGAGGAATTCAGCTCATCTTCTTCCTAGGTCCAAGCTCCCCACACCTTTTCCCCAACCACAGAGAACAAGAGTTCTCTTCTGGGGGACAGAGAAGGCGCTTCCCAACTTTACACTGGCAGGAGGGTGAGGAGGTTCACTGAGCTCCCCAGATCTCCCACTGCGGGGAGACAGAAGCCTGGACTCTGCCCCACGCTATGGCCCTGGAGTGTCCCGGCTTGTCAGTTGTTGGTGCTCTGTGTTCCCAGAAGCAGGGGGAGGTTGAAGAAAGGAACCTGGGATGGGGGGTGCTGGGTAGAAGCAGAGAGGGATGGGTTCCTGCTCCAAGGGACCCTTTGCCTTTCTTCTGCCCTTTCCTAGGCTCAGGCCTGGGTTTCCACTTCCACCTCCACCACATCTGCCAGACCTTAATAAAGGCCCCCACTTCTCCCATTAGTTCTCCTGTGTCCTCTTTGCTGCCATGTGGGAACAGACCTGGGGGTAGAAAGAGCTCTGGCCTTGAAGCAGAGCTGACTGGTTTGGGGCCAGGCCCTGACACTTAAATCCCCATGTGGATTTGAAAAAAGGCAGTTCACCTGACTATTTCTCTTCTGAAAAATGGGCTTAATGATACCTGCCCTTCCCCTCTCCCAGCATTACTGTGTGAGGATCCAGAAATAATGGACAGGGGGTACTTGATAACCTGGATAGGTACCCCCTTGTGCACTTTGGGCCTGCTTCCGGCAGCAGTCTCCCTGCCCCTGCGGGAGGGGCAGGTGGGCTACTGAGTTGCAAGGCTCTCCCTCCTGGGACTTCCTCAGACAGGGTTTTGGTCTTTGGTTTCTGTGATCCTAATTGTTCCCATGACCCTGCTGCCCCACATAGACCCCAATTGCATGTCCTCCATCCTACTTCAGCTCTAGGTTGCTACTTTTGCTGGGGTTGGGGACAAGTGTTTGTCTGGAGAATGGGGCAAAGGAGAAAGGCTCCCAGGCCAGATGGTACAGAGAGAGGCTAGAGCAGGCCCTGGATTCTGGCCAGTGGAGATTAGATCTTTGGGGGAGTGGGAAACACCTAGATTCTCCTTGCCCAAATTTGGGAGAGATCAGAGTCCTGAGGCTGACTTTTTTGGGGGTAGGTAGAAATGGCAAAGCGGACAACATGGTGACACCGATGGAGGAAGTATAACTGAGTAGATATGACAAGAGGTGGGAGGGGCAGAATGAGTGGTTCTAGAGCCAGCTCCTATGTAAACCGCTGCCCAGGAGACACGCTCAGGTAAAAACAGGTGCTCTCCTGTTAAATAGAAACTGCAGCTGTGCTGAGATTGGGCCAGCCCAACTCTGTTCATGCCTGAACTGCCAGCAGCCTTGGCCTAGCACTAACCTGAGATGATCCATGATCCATTGCAGGAAGGGATGCCCCTTGACCACTACCCACAAATAAAAGGCAACATTACTTCTTCCTAGAAACACAAAACATCAATGTACTGACACAATTTAGTGCAAGAAACAAATTTTTTAAATCAAGTTTTAAAAATATATAATTTAATTCCACATTAAAGCCAAGCTATCTTGGTGGGAAGGTATAAAAGTCAGGTGGAAACCCAGAGGGCCAAGTACACACATGAAGAGAGATTGATTTAGCTGAGAAGCAGCATCCAGGGAAAGAAAGGCCTCCACAAGCTGAGATGATTGCTCTCTGCCCTCTGAACTGTTCATTAACAAGTCACCAGTCCCAGTTCTTTGTTCAAATCCTCAAACTTGGAGAGACACTGCTCCAATGAGACAGCTACAGCAACCACGGGAAGTGCTTTGGGCTGCAGGAGAGACAGTCAAAGCCAAATCACATCCAGGCGGGATGAAGTAAACCTGGACCGAGAAGCCTGACCCAGCAGCGGAGCTCACACATGCCCCATAGGGACGGTCCTCCCATATACACAACAGCACGCTCAGCACGTGTGCAGAGGCAGGCAACTCCTGAGCTTGGTTCCCGCTGGGTCGGGGTGAATAATACACTTTAATGGCCAAGATGATCCCAGGTCTCTGCATGAGACCCATATCCTCTCCTGGGCTGTCACTCAATCTTGGGAAATACTGGTTCAAGGAAGAGAAACAAAGACTCCATTGTGTGAGAGCAGCAGGCAAGCTCCCCTTCTGCATCTGGACAGGACCCCACCCCCTCCCTCAGATCAGACTCAGCTCAGCTGCCGCCATTGCTCTCCTGATGGTCAAAAGGTCAGAACCCAGCTATGTTGTCATAGCAGAGAAGTGACCTCAGCTCTAGGGTAGAGATGGTCAAGGAACACCCACAGAATGGGGATCCTTTTTCCTCACTTGAGCCAGAAAGATAACCAACCCTGCTGTCCCTTATCCTTGGCCCATTCAACATCCCTTTTCAACCTCAGCTTAAAACCCAAACCTCCCTCCCCAGGTGCCAACATTGTCAGTGCTGGGCACTCAGTCAGGACAGGCTGGGCCACCATATCCAGGAGTGTTTCTGAATGGGGAAAATTTAGGCTGGAATTAGGACTGGGAGATAAGTGTGGTGGCATGCACCTGTAGTCCCAGCTACACAGGAGGATGAGGCAGGAAGATCACTTGGGCCCAGGAGTTTGATGCCAGCCTGGGCGACATGGCAAGACCCTGTCTCAACAAAAACAAACAAAACAAGATTGGGGAGGTGGGTGCCCAGTCCCCGTTTCCCCTTTGGTTTCATTTGAAGTTCCTGCACTGTCTCTCCCCAGAAGGCCTTCAAAGTTAACAAACAACAATGCCCTGCCCCTTGATTGTTGGCCTGGGCTTACGAAGGCACATACTCAGACAGAATCAGGAGGCACTCACTCAGCTTAATGAAGGGGCAGGGATCTGCAGTCAGCAGACTGCCTGGCCTATATTCCTCTCCCTGGACTTTTTCTGAATTGTGTCTTTAGGGTGTGGTTTGCTGCCCAGTGACAACATACATTCCTTTATATCCTGGCATGTTGTATAGTCTCTTTTCGTGTCTGGCATACAGTTCTATAGTAGTTCTAGCATTTACATCACTTCAGAACTTACTAATAACATAAGGATGGGAGAAGCAGCACCATAACGGATGTGCCCAATCTCCCAGAGGCTTCTCTACAAGCACTACATCCAGACCAGCTTTCCACAAGTTCTGCAACCTGGCCTGGCAAGACCTGCCTGATGTTCCGCCAGGTAAGGAGCCTCCTCAGTGCCGAGGACAGTGGCTCTCGACTGTAATCCCAGCGCTTTGGGAGGCAGAGGCAGGAGGATTGCTTGAGGCCAGGAATTGGAGAGCAGCCTGGGCAGCATAGTGGGAACCCATCTCTATGGCAAGCAAAGGAAAAAAAAAAAAAAAAAGCCTCCTCAGGAGCTGTGAGGGGAGTACAAGGAGGTGGCCATTCCCCAACCAAGTGCTAGGAAAAAACCACCAAGAACCAACCCTGGAGCACAGATACTGGGCAGCACAAGCCAGCCGAGAGGAGAGGTGTTATGTTTGTTTTCTGTTTGGGGTGGGGAAAGGGAGGCTTTGACCATAAAATCCCTTTGTTAAAGTCCATCCAGGACCTCAGGAGAGAAAAATAAAAACAAAATAAAATAAAAGTTGTGTTGTTACTTAGTATGTTTCAAAAGCAAATGGGACATGCTGCACATTGTGAATGTGGTAGGAGGTGGAGGGAGCAAGGGGAAACCTTCTGCATTTAATATGCGCCATCTGTAACCACTCAGGACTCCAGACTGAAGTGCTCTGTGGAGAGGACATGGTTAATCATGGGGCGATCCCCCAGCATGGCCCGGCTAGTGCTGATGCTGAAAGACAAGGCTGGAGGTCTGGGCTGTATGTTCTGGGCGCAAAGAGGCCCTGTGCTCTGGTTTTAGGGGATTCAGGGGACTCTCATCGTGTGCACCAGAGCACAGATACTAAATCTCCCTCACCCTGAGCCCAGGCCAATATCCTAACCTTTCAGCTAAAAGGAACAGTCACAGAAAACCATTTTTGTTTCCTTAAGAAAATAAATATTTCCAGGAGGTCAAGCCAAAGTACAGGGGCTGGAGAGGGGGTGGGAAGTGGGGCAAACACTTCAGGTGAGCACAGTAGCTCCTGTTAGCTGGGGCATCAGGGCCCTCACCGTGTCCCTGCACAAGATGCTCACCCACTCCCCTTTCCCATCCTGGGGCTACACAAATTGTCCCTTTCTTGAAGTTGATGCAATGTGTTTCTGTGTTAGATATGAGCTCCCAACTGGTCCCAAGGACTTGGGGTGATGGGGGCTGGAGGCTCTTGTGAAAGCCAGGCTTAAATCCCTGTTTCTATTTTACCAGCAGGGAAGAAATGAGTCAAGCTGAGAAAATGCTCAGTTAAGACAGTCAGTCACAGGACAGTTGTATACTCAGGACCAGCCTGTCATCAGTGAGAATAAGTCCAAGCCCCAGGTTACTGCTGCTGGAGAGGCAAATGAACAAGCTCGCCTTTCAGCGCCGTCGGAAGGCCCGGGATATTCTCCAGGCGTTGGGTTCCTCATAGCGGTTGTACAAGGGTTCAAGACGCTGTTGCTTCTTCTGTTTGCTTAGCTTAGTTGGGTCTGAGACCTTGAAGAAGGCTGGAGCAAACTCCACAAGCCACCGAGGGTCGATGGTGGTAACTTCACGCATGTATTCCTTGGTGGTCAGCACCAGCTCATGGTACACCACCCTGAAGAGGGACAGAGATAGGACTCAAGCCTCTGGATATAGGCCCCACTCTACAGTCGACCTGGTCCCTAGTAGGCCTCAGCAGCGCTTACATTTTATCCTCTTACCTCTCCTGTCTGACCCCTACAAGACTGCAGTCTGTTTATGACAGCCACACCCCAATACTGAAGCACCTGCACACCTCTAACCACAAGAAAGGTCTCAGGCGAATGTGTTCTAGTCCTGGCTCTGGCTCTTAACCAGTTAAGTGACATGCAGCCAATCACATCCCTTCTCTAATCTGTTTCTTGCTCTATAAAATGTGAGGGTGGTTTATTAGAATGTTTCCACAGAATTCTAGGGCTCTGAAGAGGGGCCTCACACTGCCACAAGGGATGGAGAAGGCCAAACATGCAAGGAGCCACATTTCTAACCCTTCTACTGTGATAACATGGTGGTTTTAAATCAGTTTTATATTAGGGTTCTAGATAGAGTCCAATTTTTTAAAAATGCTACTTTAAAACAATTTTTTTTTAAAACTACATCACTAGGTAGTTGTTTCTTTTCTCTTTTTTTTTTTTTTTTTGAGATGGAATCTCGTTCTGTCTCCCAGGCTGGAGTGCAATGGTGCGATCTCGGCTCACTGCAACCTCCGCCTCCTGGGTTCAAGCTATTCTCATGTCTCAGCCTCCCAAGTAGCTGGGATTACAGGTGCCTTCCACCACGCCTTGCTAATTTTTGTATTTTTAGTAGAGACAGGGTTTCACTATGTTGGTCAGGTTGGCCTGGAACTCCTGACCTCTGGTGATCCACCCGCCTTGGCCTCCCAAAGTGTTGGGATTACAGATGTGAGCCACTGCGTCTGGCCACTAGGTAGTTTTTTTTTTT
>NW_012103032.1:153990-155100 GCF_000951045.1 Mandrillus leucophaeus | reverse complement strand
AAAAAAAAAAAAAAAAAAGTCCACATCAAGCATTGGAATGGTAACAGGCCAACTACCCCAACTTCACAGCACCCCCATCTAAACTGGATCTGAACTTCCTACCTTGGGCCTATAGAAGACGTTCTGCACAGACAACATGGATACAATGGTCAGCATTTCCTCACTGCAGCCCAGATGCACAGACATGATGAGCATTTTGCATAGCATTGGCTCCAGAGGGAACTCTGCCATCTAGAGGGAGAAAAAAAACTACAACTGCTTCCCTGTGGAAGACACATTCGGATTCACCATAGCAAGACCTTGGTCAGAGTGGGTAACAACACAGATTTTCCCAAAGCATAATGATGCCTTGGGATGCCTTTCACTATCAGAAGAATGCTGTTGTTTATTATTTTCCCAAATAAACTCCAACAGGATGTATGTGACCAAGCACATAACTACTGCCGGGGTAGGTGAGAATTTTGCAGATGCCATTTCTAATTAAGGCCACATTCAGTAATACATCCTGAGGCAAATTAACTGTGAACAGAACACCTTTTTGTATAAAGAAGAAACAGTTTAAAGTGATAGTGGAGAAATTCAGGTTAAAAAAAAACATTTAGAATTCTACTCAAAGCTTATCCATGGCCTCAGCCTGATTTTGTACAGACCGAAGGATGTGAAAGGCTGACCAGGGAATCTGCCCAAAAGCACAGGAAGTTAAGTCTGTCCTTTACCCGGCGGCCCAAGCGAGTAAGCAGGCCCTCGTCATCCAGGGCTCCCAGCGTGTACAGCTGCTCCATGGCTGTGATCAAAGTTTCCATTGGTGGGGCATCCATGAAATCAAAGGACAGCAGATCATTGATACCCATGGCCTAGAACAGAAAGGAAGAAGGCATGTGATAAGGGGGTCAGTCTAGCCAGTGTCAGCATGTGGGGAAGCTACTTCTTACTTTATTTCTCATTTCTTCAATTGCAATTAGGAAGCCACTGGTGAGATTGGTGATAACTTCCAGGGCTGGGCCACATAAAACTCAGACCACTATAATAGAAAGCACATACTTGAGACAGAGTCTCACTCTTGTCGCCCAGGCTGGAGTGCAGTGGCCCAATCTCAGCTCACTGCAACCT
>NW_012103032.1:152408-153940 GCF_000951045.1 Mandrillus leucophaeus | reverse complement strand
TTTTTTTTTTTTTTTTTTTGAGATGGAATTCTGCTCTCATTGCCCAGGCTGGAGTGCAATGGCTCACTGCAGCCTCCGCCTCCCGGGTTCAAGGAATTGTCCTGTCTCAGTCTCCCGAGTAGCTAGGATTATAGGCAGGCACCACCACAGCTAGCTAATTTTGTATTTTTAGTAGAGATACGGTTTCTCCATGTTGGTCAGGCTGGTCTCGAACTCCCGACCTCAGCTGATCGGCCCACCTCAGCCTCCCAAAGTGCTGGGATTACAGGTGTGAGCCACTGTACCCGGCCACTAGGTAGTTTTTTTAAACCACAATTTTTTTTTCAACTAGGTCTCACCCCTATGATTTTAATTCTCTCATAGGGTTTGATACACTGTGCCTAATTCAGGTTTCTGCTGCTCTAGAAAGGCAAGCAATGTTATACTAGGACATACTGGGAGCAGTGAAGACACAATCACAAAATACCAGGAGATTTACAGGTTTTTCTCTGCCCAGAGAAGCCCCTAGACCCTGGGACATGTCCACCTACCATTCTGGCTGTCTGTTGAAGAGAGCACTGGAAGGATGGATATAGACCACCTGCTGGTCGATCAGTGTTCGGTAACCCTCCTGCGGGTCTTTCTTGGCAGCATTACGGAAGAACCCACTGCAGATGGCCTTCTGCACTCGGACTGTGGACTTGCCACAGGAAACAACATCCAGCTTGTGTCTATCAAGATGGGACAAAAGATGTGAGGCCACTCGGCTTTCACAGGTCTATTTTCCACAATGACAGTGCCCAATACGCCCATCTTGGGGTGCCCAGAGTAGTTACCAGGACTTTTCTTCCAACCCTAAGTGTACTACAGAGGCAGTTCTACACAGTGGGCAGATGGAGGCACTCAGAGACGGGTACTTTGTTTACACAGGTATTCAATTCCACAGTAATAATGTTCCAGAGGGTTGCAAACAAAAAGCATTTTTTCAACAACTAACAAATAATCTTCCTCTTAGGAACTTTCTGAGGTAATTCTCAGCCATACCCTTGCTTGGGGAGAAGGAATATAACAAAGATGGAAAAGCTGGAGGAAAAGGGTTATGTGAGGACCAAGAGAAAACGTGCCTATAGCTTTACAGGTACACACAGAGATGAATGGACACGATACTCAAAGTGGTTCAACTCAAACATGGAGTGTCATCAGATTCTGGCTTACCTGTCCATTATGCCTAACATCTGCTTGCGAATGTCCTGGGCCCGGCGCAGGGAACGAGCCTGGATAAAGTTCTCATAGCACCATGGGTTGGAGAACTTGTTGTTCTTCCAGGAGTTGTACACAGCTAGCAGGGTGAGGTGGTCCCCTTCAGTCTGGTGGAATTTGGCCTTCTTCTGATCTGCAAGGGCTTGTTTATCCTGCCAAGCAGTGGGACAGAGGAACATTTCTGATTCAACAGCTACTAACTGAACATGGAGCAATTCTAGGGAGGCTTACAAGACCCTATCAAAAGTGTCCACATCAGGCTAGGCATGATGGCTCAGGCCTGTAATCCCAGC
>NW_012103032.1:143695-150153 GCF_000951045.1 Mandrillus leucophaeus | reverse complement strand
AGGTAGAAACAATCCAAATGTCCATCTGCTGATGAATGGATAAACAAAATGTGGTATATACATACAACAGAATACTATTCACCCTTAGAAAGGAATGAAATAAATGGATAAACCTTTAAAATAACATGAATAAATCTTGAAAACATTATTCTAAGGGAAACAGGTCAGATACAAAAGAGTATTGTATGATTCCACTTAAATGAGGTTATCTAGAATAGACAAATTCAGAGAGGCAGAAAGTAGAAGAGTAGTTACCAACGGATATAGAGGGAGGGGGAAAGGGGAGTTACGGTTTAATGGGTACAGAGTTTCTGTTTGGGACAATGAAAAGTTGTGGAAATGGATGTTGGTGATGGTTGTACAACATTGTGAATGTATTTAATGGCACTGAATTGTATAGTTTAAAAAGGTTACAATAGTAAATGTCGCTATGTATTTTACAATAATAATAATAATATAGTCTACCAGCTTGTCCTGTCTCTTGCATACATCATCTCTACTACACATCTATGAGGGACCTCGTACCATGTTAGGTGGGAGGGATATAAAGATGGCCAAGATATGACCCCTGCTTTCAGAGAGTTCATACTGGGTGAGAACTATGTTCACAACACCACCACAGTACAATCTACACGCCTGGCACGTAGCAGGTGTTCAATACATTAGTTAATTTGATGAATAAAAGAAACGACTGAATGATGCACAATTCAAGTGTGTATAAAGTGTGATGTGGTAGGACCTAAGCTTTCTATTTCTTTCTCATAAAGTGATCGTGACCATAAACACAGCAGGTGTTCAATAAATGTTTATTGTGTGAATAATAACTATGAGGAATTATGTTAGCAATCATCAAGCACTGTGCCAAGTGCCTTTACCTACATTATCTCACTTATCTTTCCAACAAATACTATTAACAGCCCCCTTTTCAGAGGAGAATACAGAGCAGAGGGCAAAGTAAATAAACTTGCCCAAAGTCACACAGTTTGGAGCTGAAGTCCGAGCCACAGATGCCTCTCTGTTGGCACTCCAGAGACTGGAGCACATTTCTTTTTTCTTTCCAAAGCTCTGTTTTAGCCTCTTTTACAGGGAATAAATAATAAATGACAACAGAGCACTCTGCACCAGAATGTGCTAGGGCTCCAGGGTAGCATCAGTGTCGGGGGAAACGCCATCAGCTGGGAAATTACTCATACGGCTCCTCCTGCCAAAAGAGAATGAAGTCCTCACTGGGGACTAAGAGAGGAAGAACAATGATTCAGAATGAAAACCAAGTCCCTCAGAGCCAGTCTGAAATCTGTACTGACAGTTCCCTTGCAAAGTTTTTGAACAGGGTTTTTTTCTCTCGTTCTAAAAGAACAGAATTGGATCTGAGCGCTAAAGTGGTTGAGGTTAGGTGTGTTTGTCCACAGTTTGGCATTGATTATATTTTTCTAATTTCCTTTTAGAAAATGCTCCTAACTAGAACCTTTTACAACCTAATATCCTGCTGGCTGTTATGGTAAGAAAAAATGTGTGTTCACAGCAGACAAGCCAACTTAGCCCCAGACCTGCCGTGAGAGGCTGTTATCAGAGCCATTTGCATTTCACTCAAAGGGACTGGTTTCATGAGGTTACTAAAGTATTTAACAAGGTTCATAAAACTGAGATTCATTTATGAAGGCCAGGATTGGACTGTTCCACCAACCCATTCTAACAAGACAGTGATTTCTACCTTGAGTGACAGCACTGTGCTTGCTAAGTTGGTTCTCTGGATTTCCGGCACGTTTGTGGTCAGCATTTCATCTCGGTAGGCACGTTCTGTGTATAGCCTGTAACACTTTCCTGGGCCTGTTCTCCCAGCTCTGCCAGCTCGTTGCTTTGCCTGAGCCTAGAGGGGTGGGAATATAAAAGCAAACTATCTGTTAAACACTGCTTAACAGCTTTATCCAGGATATCTGTTAAAAGGGGGACAATTAGCAACCGGCAAAATCAGGAATGGGGTTGATTTCACTTCCTTTGGGACCACTTCCAAGATTGCCAATGCTCTTATCTTCCCCTCTCCATATGCAGCACTTTGGGGAAGTTTGTTCAAGGGAGGCAATACAAGCAGGGTTAATGGAAGAAATATTATACAGATCTCAGACATATATCTTCAAAACAGTGTGGCACAATATAAAAGAGAAAGCATAAAACAAGATGACAGAACACCATCCCCACAGTTATGACCAAAAATGTAAGTGAAATAAATAAATTATGTCAATCATACCAATGATGACTCTGCAGTCATTTTAAAAATCATGTTTGCAGGCCAGGCATCATGGCTCATGCCTATAATCCCAGCACTTTGGGAGGCCAAAGTGGGCAGATCGCCTGAGCCCAGGAGTTCGAGACCAGCCAGGGCAGTATGTTGAAACTCCATCTCTACAAAAAATACAAAAATTAACCTGGTGTGGTGGCTCACACCTGTAGTCCCAGGATTCAGGAGGCTCAGATGGGAGGACCACCTGAGCCTGGGGAGGTCGAGGCTGGCTGCAGTGAGCCGTGATCACATCACTGCACTACAGCCTGGGCAACAACAGAGACTGACCCTGACTCAAAATAAAAAATAAAAATAAAAATCATGTTTGCAATGTTAAATGACAGAAGAAAATGTTCACTCACGTTAAATGCAAAATGCAAGTTACAAAACAACATAAAATAATTTTATAAAAAGTCTTTCTATATCAACTACTAGAAGGAAATGACTAGGGGAAAAAAACCCTAAAATGTTAACAGTGGCTAACTCTGATAGTAGGCTTGCAGATGAGGTCTATTTTCTTTAGACTTTACCAAATATTGAACATGTATTATTCTAACGGGAAAATTAAATACTCAAAAAAATACACAAAACTGCATATTTACTTGACTACTAAAATTGCAACCATGAAATAAATAAACATGAAAAAAGACAGGAATGAAAAACAGCAAAATGATGACAGTGGAGGTAGTAGGATGATGGGTAAATTCTTTTCTTCTATTTTTCAAAAATAGTATAACACTACTTCAAAAACACCAATTTTTTTTATTAAAAAAAAAAATGTAGTCTAGCCATAGGTTGCTAGGAAACCATGAATAGCAATCTGAAGAGGGCCGTTTTCTGACAAAACCATCTGTTGTTACAAACAGTACCAGGATTTACAAATTACTATGCCAGCTCCAAACCAAAAGATGGGTTATGAAAGGACAACTAACCACACAAATCCAGGCAGCAATCACACACAGTGACTGGATTCTACAGCATTCTACAGATGTCTCTCTCCAAATCAGGACAGGCATGTGTAATTAATTTTTTGATAACCATCACCCTGACAAGTAGTATAGAGCATACAAGCTGGAGCCAGCTACCCAGGTTTAAATCTTGGCTCCACTAGCTCTGTGATGTTAGGCAAGTCACCTAACCCCTGTGCCTCAGGCTCCTCATCTGTGAAAATAATATCTACCACATAGGATCAATGCAAGAATGCACTGAGTCAATGCATGCATCTAGTACGTTAAGTACTAAAAGTGTTTGCTATTATTGGGCCGGGCATGGTGGCTCACGCCTGTAATCCCAGCACTTTGGCAGGCCAAGGCAGGTGGATCATGAGGTCAGGAGATTGAGACCATCCTGGATAACAATGAAACCCTACCAAAAATACAAAAATTAGCTGGGCATGGTGGCATGCACCTGTAGTCCCAGCTACTTGGGAGGCTGAGGCAGGAGAATCACTTGAACCCAGGAGGCAGAGGTTTCAGTGAGCCGAGATCGCACCATTGCACTCCAGTCTGGGCTACAGAGCGAGGCTCCATCTCAAAAAAAAAAAAAAGTGTTAGCTATTATTATTACTTAAGTTCAAAAAAAAAAATAGCCTTACGGCTTTCACAAATTATGAAAGTAATATATACCCACTGTAAAAGATTAAAACAACATATAAAAGTATAAAAGAAAATGCACATCACCTACTAGCACCACCCATAAATAATCTTAGCTAACATTTAGACTACATGCTTTCAATCTTTGGCATACCTCACTCACACACACTCTGTAGAAATGCTCACCATCTATTTTTAAATAAAAATTGGATTATATCATTCATGTTGTTTTGTAGGCTCACTTTTTCAAATAAAATATTATAGTTACATGCTTATGTCATTAAATATAGATACACACCACCATGTTAATGCCACCAATATTCTATGGCATGAATATACCATAATTTATTAAACTACTTCCCTTTTGGAATACATTTAGAATTTCTTCCAGGTTTCCCCGATATAAACAACGCTTCAATGAACATCCTTTTCCATTACCTTTGGACATGTATTTAATCATTTCTAACTTTCAGATACATTCCTAAAAGCAGAACAGTTAGGTTAAAGAGATGAGAACCTTTAAGTTTTGGATATACTGTTGCCAAACTTCTCTCAAAAAAGTGATCGGTAATTCATTTTTAAATGTAATTTAGGCAGGAAATTACATTTTACCAAATTACCAAAAAACCAGAAAATCATGTAATTTATTATTATCTTAGATATCTATCTCGTAGCTAAGCAAAGTATTTTAGAAAATAAAGTACTGATCTTTCCATCTAAATTAGGTAATATAGGGTACTAGGATCCAAACATTTTTATGTTCTAGTTTTATGGGGCATTTAAAAAATTATTATTATTATTTTAGAGACAGGGCCTTGCTCTGTTGCCCCCGCTAGAGTGTAGTGGCACTATCCTAGCTCACTGCAGCCTCAGATTCCTGGGCTTAAGTGATCCTCCCACCTCAGACTCTTAAGCAGCTGGGACCAGCGGCACATGCCACCATGCCAGGCTAATTTTTTTTTATTATTTTTTGTAGTGACAGGGTCTTGCTATGTTGCCCAGGCTAGTTTAGAACCCCTGGCCTCAAGCAATCCTCCCACTTCAGCATTCCAAAGTGCTGGGATTACAGGTGTGAGCCACAGTGTCTGGCCTTATGGGGGCATTTTAATGGTGAAATACTATTCTAAAGATTAAAAACCTCAAGGATCAATCAGACTTGGGGGATAAAAAAAGATTAAAAACAAATAACAAAAAACTCTTTTATCTCATGTCATTATAGTACCCAGTATCATAAAATTTCATCTTTGAAAACAATAAAGTTTGAAATATATAACCATAAAAATTTTCAGAAAGGCCCTAACCAGGATTATCAGGAAAACTGTTGATACAAGCCATCATACCTGAGAAATAGGCGTTACCACGAGCTGGTCAATCCCTGTCTTGGAATTGTAAACTTTCTGCTTCACAAATCCTGGGTCCACCACATAGTAGATACCATCAATAGTCAGCGATGTCTCTGCAATATTGGTGGCAATCACAACCTGCAGGCAAGAGGGACAAAGCTAGAGTGAGGTGCCCAAGTATGAAATGGTTCTTCATACCCTGAGATATGAAATGGTTCTTCCGAACCCAGATATCTTCCCAAAGGAATATGTGGCTATCTTCCTCTCTAGATGGTTAAAATGACACTTAATCCCAGCTCAGCCTCCAACAGCAGAAGGGAGGTGCCTTCCGCTTAAGGGTTAAAGTTAGAAAAGGGATGGTACCTGAGAGGTGAGTGGAATAGGAAAAAGCTAAGGCCAGTCAAAGCCAATTTCATTTGGTGCAAATAGCTACTGTATATCTCATTTTCTAGATCCAATGTTGATTACTACAGTTTTAATTTTCTAGCACCCTGGGAAAGCAGAGATTTCCTGGCATCACATGTGCCAATGCAAAATGAGATTTTTCTTTCCCCTACCGAGATATCTGGACTAAAATATGGGCTGCTTGTATTTTGTGGAATATGTATGTGGAACAAGAGGGAGATTGCTTTTTTTACTGATCATAAAATGAACCAAGAGATGACACAGGAATTTCAGTTTGTTTGTGTGTAGCAGTGTATGTGATCTGGAGGATTATTAGTCTCAGCTTGGCACTGTCACTGTTCTTCCACCCAGAGGTTCAGCTAATAAAACACAACTGCTTGGAAAAATCATCACTGGGGGCACCGGAATATCACACATCATGCCAGCATCTTACTGGTCCTGAAAGGCTTCTACCTGCTACAGAACTACAGAAGCCCTGCTTAGAAAGAACTCTCATTATTAGGAATAGAATAGGGGAGAAATTCACCATCTTTCCACTCAAGCCTGCTCCTCCTTTCATGTTTCCCTCCTCAGTGCCATCTTCTATCCAGTTGCCCAAGCCAGAAACCTGAGAGTCATGCCTGACTTCCCTCACCCTTCTCTCCTTTACCTGCTAGTACCCACCAAGTCTTGTCCATTTTAACTCTTTAACATTACTCAAGTCTGTCTGCCTTCTTTTTTTTGAGACAGAGTCTCACTCTGTTGCCCAAGCTGGAATACAGTGGTACAATCTTGGCTCACTGCAACCTCCACCTCCTGGGTTCAAGCGATTCTCCTGCCTCGGGCCTCCCAAGTAGCTGG
>NW_012103032.1:141568-142445 GCF_000951045.1 Mandrillus leucophaeus | reverse complement strand
CATCTGCCTCAGCCTCCCAAAGTGATGAAACTACAGGCGTGAGCCACTGCGCTCAGTTCCAATGTTCATCAACTGATAAATGGATAAACAAAATGTGTTGTGCCCATACAACAGAACGGTATTCAGCAAGAAAAAGAAATGAAGTACTGATGCACACTACAATGTTGATGAACTCTGAAAACATGCTAAGTCTGGAAAAATTACTGGAAACAAGCCAGTCACAACTATATGATTTCCTTTATATGAAATGTCTAGAATAGGCAAACCCACAGACATGGAAGGTATAGATTAGTGGTTTCCAAGGGCTGAGCAGAGGAGTAAATGGGGGTAGGAGGTGAATGCTAAAGGGTACAGCATTTCTTTTTAGGGAGACAAAATTGTTCTAAACACAATTGTGGTGATGGCTGCACAATTCTGTGAATATAGTTAGCCCTCTATATCTGCTGGTTCCCCATCTGCGGATTCAACCAACAGCAGATTAAAAACATTTGGGGAAAATACAACAATAAAAAATAATACAAATAAAAAATATAGTAAAACAACTACTTATATAGTATTTACACTGTATGAGGTATTATAGGTAACCTAGAGATAGTTTAAAGTATCACACAAGAAGATGTGCACAGGTTACATGCAAACACTATGGCATTTTATATAAGTGACTTGAGCATAGTTGGATTTTGGTATCCTCAGGGGTCCTGGAACCAAACCCCACATATCATGGGATAACTGTATGCTAAAAGCCTTTGAATTGTACACTTTAAAAGGGTAAATTCTGGCTGGGCGTGGTGGTTCACGCCTGTAACCCCAGCATTTTGGGAGGCTGAGGCGGGCGGATCATCTGAGGTCAGGGGTTCGAGACCAGCCTTACCAACAT
>NW_012103032.1:138053-140773 GCF_000951045.1 Mandrillus leucophaeus | reverse complement strand
TAAACTGTATCTCAATAAAACTGTTATTAAAAATATACCTATATCCATCTGTCTCCGTTCCTATTGTCTCATACACACAGTCATATACTTGGTTCCAGCCACTGGAACTATGCCATTCCCTGAACTGGCCCCTCTTGCTTGCCTCCAGGCCATCATAGACAGTTCTGTGTCCTCAGAATGCTTGTCCCCTTGCCTTTCATGAGTTCTCCAGGACTACCTCAGATCCTTATTTCTCCTAAGAAGACAGGGTTGGGTGCTCCCACCTGGGTATCCAAGCATGAGTGGCATTTTCACACTATATGCTGAAAGTCTGTTGACTGGGGATGCCCCATAGCAGACAGAGGCCTGTTCTCACAATGCAGCTCCCATGTGTAGCCCAAAGCCTGGTAGATGCTCAAAAAATATTTGTCAAATGAAGAAGAAGAGGAAGAAGACGAGAGGTCACATACTAGGCCCTCATTCCTAAACAAATTGGTTGGACCAGTCTCTAAAACCTAACAAACAAGACTTACATACACCTTACGCAATCCCTACTATGGCTGGCAGGTTGCACACAACACATGGTTTCAGGGCGCATGGAAGCTTCATTTTTGCCCATGTTACCTTTCTGCTGCCTGGTGGAGCTGGGTCAAAGATTCGGGTCTGCATCTCACTGGGAAGAGCAGAGTACACTGGGAGGATAATTAACTCTGGAACATCAGGTCCCAGGGATTTCATTCTTTCATACAGGATCTCACAAGCAGTATCAATTTCTTCCTGACCAGTCAGGAAGACCAGGATATCACCTACGAGCAGAATAGAGCATTCATTTACTTTCTAACTGTGTGTTTATGTTCTATACAAAGGCTATGGTGATATTAATAAAACTTCAAATAACAGAACATACACATTCATATTCTGACCAGTAAGTAAACTATAGACAAACCAGTAAAAAAACAATTTATACATGACATTATAACCACCACCATTTCAAACATACAAGCCTGAGGCTTGCAGAGAGATGAATATTTAGAAGGTGTTTTTAAAAAGATTAGCAAAAAAGAACCACATGAGGACTTTTGGGCTAAGGGGGAAAAAATTGCTTTTTCCCTTTACCTGGTGGCTCTGTTAAATGGATCTGCATAACAGTAATCAGGCTGGCATCCAGATAATCTGTCTCAGGTTCCTTTGTGTACAGTATTTCCACTGGATATGTTCGACCTGGGATGGTGAAAATGGGAGCTTCATAGAAGTATTGAGAAAACTTCACTGCATCCAAGGTGGCTGAGGTGACAATCAGCTTCATGTCCTGCCGTTTCTGAACTGTCTAAAGAGAAATATTATGTGGCTTACTGAAAAGGACCACCCAAAAAGACACAGATACTCAAATCCAACTCCCAGAATTCAGTTTCCAACAGGTAGAGGGGTCATTGAAGAGCATCTAGTTACCTTTTTCAACAATCCAAAGAGCACATCAGTGTGAATTGTCCTCTCGTGCGCTTCGTCCAACATGATGATCGCATACTGAGTGAGGTCAGGGTCAATCAAGCACTCTCTAAGCAACATCCCATCTGTCATGTACTTGATGACTGTTTCAGGGCTAGTGCAGTCCTCAAATCGAATGGTGTAGCCCACCTAAAGCAGAAGAGAAGGGGAAAACCTAGGATACAAATGTCTCCTCTTCCCAATCACCAGGGAAGATTTCAGCCCAGTCACTGTTACTCACAATCTTAATAATTTAATCAAGATGTACAGTAATTTCCTTATAGTAAGGTATGTCTTAGACTATACCCTCAATAGACTGATTATGACAGTGGGAACCCTCTCTCCCTCAGGAGAAATCTGAAAAAAGGCAGTATTATTAATATTTCCATTTGATAGGTTAAGAGATCTGGGCCTTTGTTTCTGGTATTTTTACAGTGACTCCACTATCTACTTACCTCTTGGCCTAAGCAACAACCAAACTCCTCCGACACTCTTTTGGCCACTGACATAGCTGCCACTCTTCTGGGCTGGGTACACCCAATCTTGCCCCTGGAAGTGTAGCCTGCCTCTGCCAGGTACTGGGTGATCTGCGTTGTCTTTCCAGATCCTGTCTCACCAATAACAATCAGGATCTGATTGTCATGGACGGCCTGAAAGCAACAGAATATAAATATTGTCATTAAAATCTGCCAGAATATACATATGGTCATTAAACAGAATACAAATATGATCATTAAAATCTACATTACTCTGGAATAAAATAATTAATGACTACATTCTAACACCAAAGAAAAGGGGGATGTACCCATATGGTTAAAGAAGTCAACAATAAATTTAAAAGATAAATAAAAAGTGTTCCTTTCCCCTGTAACTCCCAAATTTCTAGTATCTTTCCCCAAAAATTATTTCTTATTTCTACATTGTTTGTAACACCCAAGGATTACAATCAACTATGGTTCTATGGATACAGGACTAGTTAAATAAACCACAGCCTACCCAAATAATAGAAAAGGCTTTTTTTCTTTCTTTCTTTTTTTTTGTTTGAGATGAAGTCTCACTGTGTCGCCCATGCTGGAGCGCAGTGGCATGATCTCAGCTCATTGCAACCTCCACCTCCCGGATTCAAGTGATTCTCCTGCCTCAGCCTCCCAAGTAAATGAGACTGCAGGCACCCATCAGCACGCCCGGCTAATTTTTGTATTTTCAGTAGAGATAGGGTTTCACCATGTTGGCCAGACTGGTCTTGAACTCCTGAC
>NW_012103032.1:134524-136558 GCF_000951045.1 Mandrillus leucophaeus | reverse complement strand
GACGGGGTTTCACCATGTTGGCCAGGATGGCCTCGAACTCCTGAACTCGTGATCTGCCCACCTTGTCCTCCCAAAGTGCTGGATTACAGACGTCAGCCACCACGCCCCACCAAATTTTTTATTTTTGTAGAGACAGGTCTCCCTATGTTGCCCAGGCTGGTTTCAGACTCCTAGGCTCAAGTGATCCTCCTGCGCCTTGGCCTCCAATGTGCTGGGATTATAGGCATGCACTACCGTGCTCGGCCCCATTTTTTAAAAAAGTATTTAGAAAGTTTTCTCCTTATTTCTTAACCCTTTTGGATGAGCCACTTCAAGGAGGCACATATTTGTGCTGTTAGTTTCAATTTTAAAATATCCCTCTTTTAGAAAACAACCCTACTGCCCACCAATACGTCATAAAAGTCTTCTCACCTGGACCAACTGCTCCTTCAGTTTGTAGATTGGCAGGCTCTCCCTTTGCTCAAGGATTGACATCTGAGTCTTTTTCCCATAAGAGGCTTTATTGCCCCCAAAGGCATGCTTCTTCCACTCGGGAATATCATTGGGCATCATCCCAATACCCCGCATGTTGGCAGCAATCTGTCTGCCTTCCGCTGGAAAGGAAAACAGGCAACTTAGTATTGTCCTCAAGCTACCTCAAGATGTGCCAGAGAAAAAAATAAAATGGCAGGTGGGCACTGAACATGGAGCATCTCTATTCAGCGACCCGTGATCAAAAGTACTCAAAGAAACAAATTAATGTGAAAAAAAGAATATAGAAGGGGCAGCAGGGAGTGGGAAAGAGACTGTAACAAGTGGTGCTACACACCTGTGATGTCAGAAAAAAGGTTAGCTGAGAGAAGTGAAGACCTGATTGACACTGGAATTTTTTTTTTTTAGGTAGGGTCTTGCTCTGTCATCCAAGTGGGTGGGAGTGCAGTGGCACAATCCCGGCTCATTGCAGCCCTGACCTCCAGGGCTCAAGCGATCCTCCTGCCTCATTTTTAAATGTTTTTTGAAGAGAAGAGGTCACTCTATGTTGCCAGGCTGGTCTCGAACTCCTGGGCTAAAGCAATCCATCCATCTCACCCTCCCAAAGTAATGGAATTACAGATGTGGCCACCATGCCCAGCACTCTCCCCTTTTTAAATAACTGCTACATTGAGATGTAATTCACAAACCATGTCACACTTTTCTTTCTTTCTTTCTTTTTTTTTGAGACAGGGTCTTGCTCTGTTGCCCAGGCTGGAGTGTAGTGGCCCAATCATGGCTCACTGCAGCCTCAAATTCCTGGGCTCAAGAAATCCTCTCTCCTTGGCCTCCCAAAGTGCTGGGATTATAGGTGTGAGTCACCAAGCCTGGCCTCCATGTCACTCTTTTTAAGTGTTTAACTCAGTGTTTTACTGTATATTCATAAAGCTGTGCAACTATCCCCACTATCTAATTTTAGAACATTTTCATCATCCCCAAAAAAACTCCGTACCCATTAGCAGTTACTCCCCATTCCTCCCTTTTCCTTCCCCTTGGCAACCATTAGTCTACTTTCTATATCTATGGGTTTACCTATTCTGGGTATTTCTGTTGTGGTCTGTTGTGCCTGGCTTCTCTCAGATTAATTTTTTCTTTTTTTTGACAGGGTCTGGTTCCCAGCAGGTTGGAGTGCAGTGGCGAGATCTCATCTCAGCAACCTCTACCTCCTGGGCTCAAGCAATCCTCCCATGTTAGCCTCCTGAGTAGCTGGGACTACACGTGCATGTCACCACACCCAGCTAATTTTTTTTTTTTGAGATGGAGTTTCGCTCTTGTTGCCCAGGCTGGAGTACAATGGCGTGATCTTGGTTCACTGCAACCTCCATCTCCTAGGTTCAAGCGATTCTTTGGCCTCAGCCTCCCCAGTAGCTGGGATTACAGGTGCGCTCCACCATGTCTGTTAATTTTTCTATTTTTAGTAGAGATGGGGTTTCACTATGTTGGCCAGGCTGGTCTCAAACTTCTGACCTCAGGTGATCCACCTGCCCCAGCCTCCCCAACTGCTGGGATTACAGACTTGAGCCA
>NW_012103032.1:130096-134474 GCF_000951045.1 Mandrillus leucophaeus | reverse complement strand
CTCCACCATGTCTGTTAATTTTTCTATTTTTAGTAGAGATGGGGTTTCACTATGTTGGCCAGGCTGGTCTCAAACTTCTGACCTCAGGTGATCCACCTGCCCCAGCCTCCCCAACTGCTGGGATTACAGACTTGAGCCATCATGCCCGGCCTAATTTTTGTATTTTTTGCAGAGACGGGGTTTCACCACATTGCCCAGCCTGGTTTCAAATTTCTGGACTCAAGCTATCTGCCCACCTCAGCCTCCCAAAGTGCTGGGATTACAGGTGTGAGCCACCTTGCCCGGACCTAGCTTATATTTTCAAGGTTCACCTTGGAATTGTGGCTTGAGGAGCAAAAAAAATGAGCAGAATTTTAGTGGCTCTCTAGAATATGCAAACATTTTACAAATTTGATGCCAAAAGCTGGCTATGAAAAAATACTTGTGCCTACTAACTAAATAAGTGAGCTTTGGCAGAGGTCAAAGGAGGGTCACGGAGAACATTTCACTAAAGGGTAAAAGGGAATGAATGGGTTTATTCTGAGGAAATGGAAGATGACATTGTTAAACAATGAATGAATATTTCCAACCTTCTACTTTAAATCTAATATTTTGGTTTTTATTTTTGTTGTTTTTAAAAATTTAATTTTAAAATGGAGACAAGGGCTGGGCACGGTGGCTCACCAGTAATCCCAGCACTTTGGGAGGCTGAGGTGGGCAAGATCACTGGCGGTCAGGAGTTCGAGACCAGACTGACCAACATGGTGAAACCAAAAATACAAAAAAAATTACTCGGGCATGGTCGCGGGGGCCTGTAGTCCCAGTTACTTGGGAGGCTGAGGCAGGAGAATCGCTTGAACCTGGGAGGCAGAGGTTGCAGTGAGCCGAGACTGCACCACTGCACTCCAGCTAGGGCAACACAGTGAGACTCCATCTCAAAATAAAATAAAATAACATAACATAAAATACATAGCATTAACTTAACATAAAATGAAATAAAATAAAATAAAATAAAATAAAATAAAAAAGAGACAAGATCTTACTAGGTTGCCCAGACTGGTCTTGAACTCCTGGCCTCAAGCAATTTTCCTGCCTCAGCCTCCCAAAGTGTTGGAATTACAGGCGTGAGCCATCATGTCGAACCTAATCTAATATTTAAATCTTTATTACATGCAGCCAAACTGATATCTAAATTAACACAATTCTCAAACTTCTGTCTCCAGCCCAGACCTCTATTCTGAGCTCTCATACTCAATTCTACACTGGATACCTCAACCTAAGACGTCCTCTAGTTGTCTCAGATACAAGTCCAAAACGGAATTCACCATCTTTCCCCACAAACCCATTTCTCCTCCGGTGTTCCCATCATTCATCCTAGTGCTCATACCAGAAACCTGGAAGTTATCTTTGACAATTCCTGATGCCCCACATTCAACGAATCACTTTTCTCAAGTACATCCCTCCTCTTTGCTACCTCCATGTTCAAGCCACCATCCTCTCTCTTCTGAATTATTAGAAAAGCTTCCTAAATCATCACATGTGCCCCATCCAACTCATTCTGCAGGGCAGCCTGAATCATCCTTTGGAAATGCAACTCTGGTCATACCATGTGCCAGCTGAGAACTTTCAACATCTGGCCAGATGCGGTGGCATCTTGTAATCTCAGCAATTTGGGAGGTCGAGGTGAGTGGATCACCTGAGGTTGCGAGTTCGAGACCAGCCTGACCAACATGGAGAAACCTCATCTCTACTAAAAATACAAAAAATTAGCTAGGCGTGGTGGTGCATGCTTGTAATTCCAGCTACTTGGGAGGCTGAGGCAGGAGAATCGCTTGAACCAGGGAGGTGGAGGTTGCAGTGAGACGAGATTATGCCACTGCACTCTAGCCTAGGCAACAAGAGCAAAACTCCATCTCAAAACCAAAAACAACAGCAACAACAAAAGAACTTTTCAACATCTCCCAGTGCTGTAAGAATTGAGCCCAGATTCCTAATGCCACCTACAAAGCCCTGGTCCAATGCTCTTATCTCATCCCCTACCAATGCCCCTTGCTCTCTCTATTCCATCCACACAGGCTTCCCTTCAGTTCCTTCTTTCCCACCCCACAAACCCAACATGGGCTACTCCTCAGGCTGGAACACACCTCCCAACCTCCATCCCATCCCCACTTGACAGACTCCCATTTATCCTTTGGGTCTCAATTTCCCCAGGAAAGTGACCCACCACAGTCAATTACACTGCCTGTACTTCTTCACATAGCACTGATCATAATGTAATTATTTGGTAATTATTTAATTAACATCAATTTCCCCGACTAAGCTGTAGTGTCTAAAAGCAGGGGTCGTATCTGTTTAATTCACATCTGTATCTCCAATTGCCAAACACAAATTAAATTAGTAAGTATTTGTTATGACTACATATAGTAGTTAAAATTTCTGCACAAAGAAATATATGAAAAAGGAAGTTTCAAAGCTGTATTATCTTTAGAATAAATTTTTTTTTTTTTTTTGAGATGGAGTCTCACTCTGTCGCCAGGCTGGAGTGCAGCGGCACAATCTCAGCTCACTACAACCTCCACCTACAGGGTTCAAGCGATTCTCCTGCCTCAGTCTCCTGAGTAGCTGGGACTACAGGCATACACCACCATGCCCGGATAATTTTTTGTATTTTTAGTAGAGACGGGGTTTCACCATGTTGGCCAGGATGGTCTCGATTTCCTGACCTCGTGATCCACCTGCCTTGGTCTCCCAAAGTGCTGGGATTACAGGTGTGAACCACCGTGCCCGGCTATAGTAAAATTTTTAAAGTTATTCAGAAGAAAAACTCAGTCTAATGATTTGACCATGGCTATTAAAACATTTTTGGTTTTAAACATGTGTTTAAGAAAAAAACCAAACATGCTCTAACTGAAGTGAAAAACCAAGGGTAAATTATTTTTTCGAGACGGAGTGTCATTCTATCACCCAGGATGGAGTACACTGGCCTGATCTCAGCTCACTGCAACTTCCACCCCTGGGTTCAAGCGATTCTCCTGCCTCAGCCTCCTGAGTAGCTGGGATTACACATGTATGCTACCACGCCCGGCTAATTTTTGTATTTTTTTAGTAGAGACGGGGTTTCACCATGTTGGCCAGCTTGGTCTTGAACTCCTGACCTCAGGTGATCCACCTGCCTTGGCCTCCCAAAGTGCTGGGATTATAGGCATGAGCCACCACTCCTTACCCAAGGATAAATTTTTAGTGTGTGCTGGGAGTGACCCCTCCCTGTGCTCTGGAAGGCTCAGATTTTTAAACAAGGTCCATACACCCCTCCAAGGGTCCTACCATCAGGCAGAGGGTCAACCCAGTGTTTGTTGAGTCCCATGGGAATAGAATCCATCTCAGCTTCCCGCTGGGCCTGCTTAAGTTCCCGCCTTTCTTTGGCCAAGGCACTCTGCATCATTGCTGCTTGGGAGAGGGAGCCATCTGGGTTCTGGTGCAACAGAAGAAAAAACGACACGAATTAAATGTCCATGAATTAAAATGTAGATGTTAAGCCCCTGTAATCTAAAACATGGGAACACATCTGGAATAAAGTTCCTATCAGTGTAACAGACTATACGAAAGAAATGGATACACTGTAGCACATTCAGATAAAATGAACAAGGACAATAATAAATCATTGAAGGAATTGAATGTTTAGTTTGAAGATGAGAATCCCAAAAGAGATAGGAATGATGTGCTACCTTTAAATGTATGAAGGACATAAGAAAGGGATAAGAATTTTTCTGTATGACCCCGGGAACCAAAATTAAGACCAATGTGGACACTTCAGTGAGCGAGGTTTCAGGTCTGCCTAAAGAAGAAGTAGGGATCAGATCCATCTCATGATGAAAGGTACCTCCTTAAGGGCTGGTGAATTCCCTGTCACTAACAATGTCATGCAGCTATGAGATGACCACATGAGAAGAACCCTACAGAAGAATCGTATGTGTGGATTACAAGCATTACATATGTGCTGGGCTGGGAGACCTTTAATATACCCTTTTCCATACCTAAAATTTTTACCGTTCTATAGATTCTGGTTTAGAGTCCCTTCACAGCTCTGCCCTCCCCAACACCCAGTGCTACAGCTTTCTGTGGTGGCCAGCCCTAACTGCTCAAGTAAATTCTTCAAAATTGCCTTTAAATCTGCAAGATTCAAGACCTAAGGAAACCATACAAAGGCAATGATGGTAGATTAAGCATTCCTATCTATCTCTGCTTCCACCCAAAATACACAAAAGGAGCACAAAAGGATAAAACAGGCAAAAGCAATAAAGCCAACCCAACCTCCGTTTAAAACAAAATTATTCTAGACCCTGGCTAACAGCCAATAATACTTTATGTGGCCTAAGTTCTACTTACGCAGATCTTTTTT
>NW_012103032.1:125673-129096 GCF_000951045.1 Mandrillus leucophaeus | reverse complement strand
CTGAGGCAGGAGGATCACTTGAACCCAGGAGGCGGAGGTTTCAGTAAGCCAAGACCGCGCTAGTGCACTTCAGCCTGGGCAACGAGAATGAAACCCCGTCTCAAAAAAAAAAAAGCTTCCCAGGTTAAAGGATGGCAATACAAGTAAAACTCTAACCTAGGTGACTATTCCCCCTACCATCAGCCATTTCTAGGGCATTTGTGCTCCAGTCCAACAACTGATCAGACCTACTTTCGAAAGAAGTTAAATCTATGAGAAAATACTCTCCTGACATTCTAAATGGTACTAAGGCATTTGCCACCCAACTTCATTATGGAATAATTCTTAACCCATAATAAATTTGCAAAAAATTAGTTGGACAATTGAACAACACCAGGCGGAACTTGCTTACGCTTATGGCAGAAGTATAAATGGTACAGAAACCAATAGAAAACAATTTGGAAATGCCCAGTAAAGTCAAACACACACATTTCTTACTACCCAGTAATTTTTAAGACAGGGTCTTCCTCTGTTGCCCAGGCTACAGCACAGCGGCATGACCACGGCTCACTACACCCTCGACCTCCCAGGCTCAAGCAACCTTCTCTCTTCAGCCTCCCCAATGGCTGGGAGTACAGGCACATATCAGTATACCTGGCTGATTTTTTTTTTTTTTTTGTAAAGATAGGGCATAGCTATGTTGCCAGGGCTGGTCTCAAACTCCTAGACTCAAGCAATCCTATCATCTCAGTCAGCCTCCCAAAGTGCTGGGATTACAGGGCTGAGCCATGACACTTGGCCTACCCAGTCTATGTATTTAGGAAAAAAAAAAGAATGTTTTGCACATAAGCACTGAGAGACAATATAGCAATTTCAAATACTATTATTCACAAAGATTAACCAAAAACCAAGAAACAACTCATATGTCCATCAAAAGTAAAATGGATAAATTATAGACAATTTATATATACTCTATAGCAATGAAAATGGATAAAATACCACTATAAATATCATCATAAATATAAAAAATATGTAAGTCAAAAAAAAAAAGAAAAATGAGTTGAGTTCAAAAATAGACAACACAACATAATGTTTAGGAATAGATATGTAGATGGTAAAACTAAAGAAAAGCAAGGGAGTAATTAACACAAATATGAGATGGTGGTTACTCCTAGGAGGACGAAAGAAGATCTAAGCAGAGGGGAGCACATAAGGGCTTCAGAAGTGCTTGTAAAATTCTACTTCTTAAGCTGGGTGGCGAGCACGTTGGTGCTCACTTACTATTGTAATATAAATTATAGAATTCTATTATAAGACTTCATAATTTCAAAAAAGTCATTATGGGCTGAGTTAAAAGTTGTTTCCAGGGCAACTCAGAGGTAATCTAGGTGGATCCAGGATTTTCAGAATAATTACCAAGAATATGAGATCAAATTTACACCCAAAAATACAATTATAACTTTTTATAACCTGAAAGCTTTTTTTTTTTTTAGATAGAGTCTCGCTCTGTCACTCAGGCTGGAATGCAGTGGCGTGATCTCAGCTCACTGCAACCTCCATCTCCTGGGTTCAAGCAATTCTCCTGCCTCAGACTCCTGAGTAGCTGGGACTACAGCCGTGCGCCCCTACACCCAGCTAATCTTTGTATTTTTTTAGTAGAGACAGGGTTTCACCACCTTGGCCAGGCTTACCTGGCCTCAGGTGATCTGCTGGCCTCGGCCTCCCAAAGTGCTGGGATTACAGGCATGAGCCACCACGCCTGGCCGAGAGATTATTATAAGCAACAAGTATAATAATACATAAGCACTTGTCAGAAAAATGAACTTCTTGCTTCCATCATGGTGAGATCCTTTTATTTGAGAGATGAGTAGTGAGATCCAAAGAACAAGTGATTAATAGCCACTGGGTTAAACTACAAGCAAATCACCCAATCCAATGGCTCAACTTGCCAATTATCCTTCTCAATCCAACTGGACTAGTTACCTTCCTCATCATCCACCTTAGGGAGAATGCCAGTCTCTTCATCAAAGTCTGGAAACTCTTCTTTGGAAAGGACATTGGCAGCAATCATCTAGCCAAAGAAGAGAAGGCAGCATTTGTAACCTAAGATCAAAACTTTTTTTGTTCTTTTTGTTTTGTTTTGTTTTTTTGAGACAGGATCTTGCTCTGTCACCTAGGCTGAAGTGCAGTGACCTGATCAAAGCTCACTGCCACCTCAAACTTCTGGGCTCAACCAATCCTCCTACCTCAGCCTCCTGAATAGGTGAGACTACTGGCGCACACCATAATACCTGGCTAATTTTTAAATTTTTTCTAGAAATAGGGTCTCACTATTTGTCCAAGCTGGTCTCAAACTCCTGGCCTCAAGCAATCCTCCTGCCTTGGCCTCCCAAAGTGCTGAGATTACATGTGTCAGCCACATGCCCAGCCAAAACTCTTCTTTTCTAGGAGAGTTAATTACAGAGGTTTCATGTAAGAAACCCAGTTTTTTTCTCCTCTGACCCACGATGTCGGGACCTCAAATGTCCTATGTCCCGTTCCAGGGTTGGGGAGGTGGTTCTCCAACATGGCGCTGTAAAGTATAAGCTCAAAAGTATCATCTCCAAGAAGAGTTATCTGCTCTTCCCTTGTTTCCACAGCACTCTGGTACATTTATTATATAATATGTAGGCCAGACATAGCAGCTCATGCCTATAATCTCAACACTTTGGGAGGCTGAGACAAGAGAATCATTTGGAGCCCAGGAGTTTTTTGTTTGTTTGTTTTTTGAGACGGAGTCTCGCTGTTGCCCAGGCTGGAGTGCAGTGGCGTGCTCTCGGCTCACTGCAAGCTCCGCCTCCCGGGTTCACGCCATTCTCCTGCCTCAACCTCCTGAGTAGCTGGGACTACAGGCGCCCACCACCACGCCCAGCTAATTTTTTGTATTTTTAGTAGAGACGGGGTTTCACCGTGTTAGCCAGGATGGTCTCGATCTCCTGACCTCGTGATCCGCCCGCCTTGGCCTCCCAAAGTGCTGGGATTACAGGCGTGAGCCACCGCGCCCGGCCTACTTACGCAGATCTAATAACCTGACCCGTTACTTTAGAAAAAGAAGTCCACTTGACATTTCCAGGTTGAAGGTTCAGAAGTTCTCACCTTGACGATTTTAATGGGGCTCATGTCCATGCTTTGCTTAGTGTGTCCTCTCAGGAATGGAGGCTCTTCCTCAACCAATTCAATCTCAAGGTCCTCATCTAAAAGTCCCCCCAAAAGAAGAATTAGCCATAAACAAGAGAGAATAACAATTTTCACCAAAACAATTAATTTCCATAGACACCAACAATCTTTATCAAAAACAGCTTCCCCTGGTGGGGTGTGGGGGTCATGCCTGTAACCTCAGCACTTTGGGAGGCCAAGGCAGGAGGATCACTTGAGGTCAAGAGTTTGATATCAGCCTGGTCAACA
>NW_012103032.1:114647-119793 GCF_000951045.1 Mandrillus leucophaeus | reverse complement strand
CCCAGCTAATTTTTTGTATTTTTAGTAGAGACGGGGTTTCACCGTGTTAGCCAGGATGGTCTCGATCTCCTGACCTCGTGATCCGCCCGCCTTGGCCTCCCAAAGTGCTGGGATTACAGCAGTGAGCCACCACACCCGGCTAAGCCCAGGAGTTTAAGATAAGCCCCGGTAACATGGCAAGACTGTCTCTACAAAAAATTTAAAAATTAGCCAGGCATGGTGGCATGTGCCTGGGGTCTCAGCTAATTGGGAGGCTGAGGTGGGAGGATGGTTTGAGCCTGAAAGGTTGAGACTGCAGTGAGCCATGGTCACGCCAATGCACTCCAGCCTGGGCGACGGTGCAAGCAAGAACCTGTCTCAAAAATAAAGTAAAAAATATGTAACCCCTCACAATTATTTGTTTAGATCTGTCTCCTCTGCTGGACTTTGAGCTCCTTAAGCATAGGAACCATGACATATTCGTCTTTATAGCCCTAGCTCTGCATGGTGCTTGACACACCATGGTTATGATATTTAGTGAAGAAAGATGAAAATAATAGGCTGGGCACAGTGGCTCACGCCTGTAATCCTAGCACTTTGGGAGGCAGAGGTGGGAGGATCACCTGAGGTCAGGAGTTCAAGACTAGCCTGGCCAACATGGTGAAATCCCGTCTCTACTAAAAATTCAAAAAAATTAGCCGGTGTGGTGGTGGTTGCCTGTAATCCCAGCTACTCAGAGGCTGAGGCACAAGAATCGCTTGAACCCAGGAGGCAGAGGTTGCAGTGAGCTGAGATCACACTACTGTCCTCCAGCCTGGGTGACAGAGTAGGACTCTGTCTCAAAAAAAAGAAAAAAAAAAGAAAACAATAATGAAGACTTACATAGTAATTACCATATGCCAGGCACTAACCTAAGAGTTTCACTTTTTTTTTTTTCTTTTTGAGACAGAGTCTTGTTCTGTCACCCAGGCTGGAGTGCAGTGGCATGATCTCAGCTCACTGTAACCTCCGCCTCTCGGGTTCAAGCAATTCTCTTGCCTCAGCATCCTGAGTAGCTGGGATTACAGGTGCGCACCACGACGCCCGCCTAATTTTTTGTAGTTTTAGTGTAGACAGGGTTTCACCACATTGGTCAGGCTGGTCTCGAACTCCTGACAGGTGTGAGCCACCATGCCCAGCGACTTTCACCTTTATTAACTGATTTAATCATCATACCACCAACGCTGGTCCTGTTTTATAGATGAGGGTACTGAGGCACGAGGTAGAGTAGCTTAGCTAAGGATTACACGGCTAGTAAGTGGCTGACATGGTTTGGCTGTGCCCCCACCCAAATCTCATCTTGAATTTTCACGTGTGTGGGAGGGACCCAGTGGAAGGTAACTGAATCATGGAGGCAGCTCTTTCCCACACTGTTGTCATGATAGTAAGTGTCATGAGATCTGATGGTTTTAAAAAGGGGCATTTCCAGCCAGGCGCGGTGGCTCAAGCCTGTAATCCCAGCACTTTGGGAGGCCGAGACGGGTGGATTACGAAGTCAGGAGATCGAGACCATCCTGGTTAACACGGTGAAACTCCGTCTCTACTAAAAAATACAAAAAACTAGCCAGGCGAGATGGTGGGCGCCTGTAGTCCCAGCTACTCGGGAGGCTGAGGCAGCAGAATGGCGTAAAACCCGGGAGGTGGAGCTTGCAGTGAGCTGAGATCCAGCCACTGCACTCCAGCCTGGGCGACAGAGCGAGATTCCGTCTCGGAAAAAAAAAAAGAGGGGGCATTTCCCTGCACAAACTCTCTTCTCTTGCCTATTGCCATGTGAGATGTGCCTTTCACCTTCCTCCATGATTGTGAGACCTCCCCAACCACGTGGAATTCTAAGTCCAATAAACCTCTTTCTTTAGTAAATTGCCCAGTCTCAGGTACGTCTTTATCAGCAGTGTGAAAACAGACAAATACAGTGGCCAAAAATTATCCCAGGCCATTGTGCTCCAGGGCACATCCCTAAGCACCATGCTACATACTGAATGACTATCTGGCCATGAAAACTAATGGCCCCAACCTGTTTGATCTCCCACTTCTCTGGGTCAGAGATTCGGGTGAGGCGCTTGCGTTCCAGTGAGTCGTCCTCTACTTCAGGGGCACTGACAAGGGACAGGTGAGTGGGTCTATCAGGATTCCGCATTGAGGTCTCCTCATTGGTCTCCCCGACAAGATTTCGCCGTCTATTTGGGTTTAGATCTTCTCCAGACTCTTGATCCACATCCTAAGGCACAAAAACAAGGGGGCCAGCTCACTTGCTGTCTTCTTCCATTCCCTTGGCCATCAGATGTAAGAAAAGGCTGACCATCTCACTTACCTTCATGCTCAGGCTGGTCTTGGTCCCAGTGAAGGAGAGTACTTTGACTTTGACCCTCTGGCCTTTGCTCACCACATCAGCTACGTTGGCCACACGACCCTCCCGCCGGAGCTCAGAGATGTGCACCAGGCCTTCCCATCGCTTCCTAAGGGAGAGTCAGACACATCTGGAACATGATAAAAAATACTATCCCCCAACCAATTTCTACCCTTATTGGAACTAACAAAAGAAAATGGCCTCAAACTCAAGAGAAAAGTACCATGAAGGTGGTCAAACAATCAAATAGTATTATCACTCTCTCCATGGGGAGACATGGGGTGTGGAAGCAAATTCTATCTGTCCCAACAAGCAAAGGACAGATCTCCTGAAGACAGAGAAAGGAATAAAAGGCTCTGTAACATTTCAAAAGAGTCAATTTCTAAGAATCGTGTATGGCTGATTTGACTAAAGTGTCATTAATCAAAGTAACTTTTTAGAATGTGAAAATCCTCAGTGACAAAAGAAATTCTGCCCATCACTGGTGTGGATAGAAGAGCACCAGTCATTACCTGAGTCCTTCCAGCTGCACAAAGCAACCAAACTGCATGATGCTGGTAACTTTGCCATTATAAATGTCACCAATGGTGGGCTCTTCTGGAGGAGGGCGGTCCACATGCTTATCCCGCCATCTATCCAGATTCCGCTCTCCATATTTGTCCCGGTCCTTCCGGTCTTTGGGGGGACTCTGACTCCTGCTCCTGGACCGATATCTAGACTTTGCTTTATTCCTCTCCCGGGTCCTGGAACGTGATCGAGAGCGGGATCGGTGTCTCCGCTTGTGGTCTCTCTCTCGGTTTCGTTCCCTATCTCGGTCTCGATCTCGATCTCGGTCTCGATCTCGGCTTCGACTCCGCTTCTTCTTCTTTGTCCTGTCCCTAACAAATCAATAAGCACCTGTCTTAAAAAAAAACCAATCCAATTTCATCTTTGCATCCCCAAGCACCCAGTACAGTGCCATGCACATGGTAGGTGCCCACTAGGTTTTGAGCTGAATTAGTTTCAATAACTATGACATCCCTATAAGCCAATAAAGAATCAAGCCACAAACATATTCAGCCTCTTTCAACCCTGATTTCTATATTCTGAATATCCTAGCATTTGCTAGATACACTTAGCAGGAAGCAATGAAAATAGATCCAACAATATGATATATGACCAGTCCAGATTCCGTAAACTTGCCCAAAATTTTGCTTGGCTGGTCCACAAAATTCAACTGTCACAGTATCCTAAACTTCCAAAGGACAGGACACTAAGGACAAACCGGTGCTCAGTATCTCTCTGCTTCTCCTGGACTGCTGCACTGGGCATTAAAGCTTCCAGTTCTTTCAGGACATCCACAGCAACTTTCACATCATCTTCATCCAACATGGTCTGCAGAGGTAGAGGCCAGCAAAGTTAGGAGAAAGAAAAAAACCACTCAAGAATCAGCTCAGGTACATCTATAAATCACTAACCACTATGTGAGGGAAATGGAAGAGGGGCAGAGATTTCCAGCTTGATTCAAGATAGATGCAGAAGAAATGGAAAGAAGGCTCTTGAGAATCACTGCTACATTTGACAAATCCCCTTTGTCCTTAATACAATTCTATGAAAGGCAGTTAGATATTAATCATCCCTGCCATGAAAGAATGCAAGTGATGATTATATAAAAACAGGTGTTAAAAATTTTAAAAAGCAACTCTCCCTCTGCACTCTCTGCCTCCCTCCCCCCACTCCAGCTTAATGTTTTTCCATAGTCCTTATTGCTATCTGCTATGTTACATACTTATTTGTTTGTTTATTGCCTATCTCCTCCCCACCAGAATGTTTACATGTTTATTTCCTGCTCTGCTCCCTACCCCAAAATTAGGATATAATCTCCAAAGGCAGAAACTCTTGTCTGTTCTGTTCACGGCTGTTACCCAGGTACTTAGAACAGTGTTTGGCATACAGTAAGTACTCAATAAATATTTGTTAAAATGAAATTTAAAAATCAAAACGCTTTAAAAATTAGACCCTTAACAAGTAACAGAGCAAAAAAAGAAATCTAATTTCACACATCTGGCATCTGTTCCAGAACCTTATTTCATATTCCTAATCACTACTTCCCCAAATTCCCAATCTCATTTCCCTTGAATATCATTCTCAGAACCCCTTAACATGTTCAATACATAGTATATGCTCAGGGAGTGATCAAACACTTTCTTTTTTTCTTTTTCTTCTTTTTTTTTTTGAGACGGAGTCTCGCTCTGTCGCCCAGGCTGGAGTGCAGTGGCCAGATCTCAGCTCACTGCAAGCTCTGCCTCCTGGGTTTACACCATTCTCCTGCCTCAGCCTCCCAAGTAGCTGGGACTATAGGCGCCCACCACCTCGCCCGGCTAGTTTTTTTGTATTTTTTATTAGAGACGGGGTTTCACCATGTTAGCCAGGATGGTCTCGATCTCCTGACCTCGTGATCCACCCACCTCGGCCTCCCAAAGTACTAGGATTACAGGCTTGAGCCACCGCGCCCAGGCTGATCAAACATGTTCACTCTTAAAAATAAGTTACAACAAAGGCAAACTTAAAATTAATAAAATTACTAATGAGACAAAGAAAAGGGGTTGGGAATATATATTTATAGTAGACATTCTCAAAATGGTATCAGTACCCGAACAGAAGGGTTGTCCGGTTGGCAAAGGACTGGGAAGAGTTCCTTCAGTTTTTCCTTTTCTGTTTTAGGTTTAACAACTGGATCTTGTTTCATTAAAGAGCATGAAGGGGTTAAAAAAAAAAGATATTTAATATTATTAATGATTA
>NW_012103032.1:108685-113202 GCF_000951045.1 Mandrillus leucophaeus | reverse complement strand
GAACGTGATCGAGAGCGGGATCGGTGTCTCCGCTTGTGGTCTCTCTCTCGGTTTCGTTCCCTATCTCGGTCTCGATCTCGATCTCGGTCTCGATCTCGGCTTCGACTCCGCTTCTTCTTCTTTGTCCTGTCCCTAACAAATCAATAAGCACCTGTCTTAAAAAAAAACCAATCCAATTTCATCTTTGCATCCCCAAGCACCCAGTACAGTGCCATGCACATGGTAGGTGCCCACTAGGTTTTGAGCTGAATTAGTTTCAATAACTATGACATCCCTATAAGCCAATAAAGAATCAAGCCACAAACATATTCAGCCTCTTTCAACCCTGATTTCTATATTCTGAATATCCTAGCATTTGCTAGATACACTTAGCAGGAAGCAATGAAAATAGATCCAACAATATGATATATGACCAGTCCAGATTCCGTAAACTTGCCCAAAATTTTGCTTGGCTGGTCCACAAAATTCAACTGTCACAGTATCCTAAACTTCCAAAGGACAGGACACTAAGGACAAACCGGTGCTCAGTATCTCTCTGCTTCTCCTGGACTGCTGCACTGGGCATTAAAGCTTCCAGTTCTTTCAGGACATCCACAGCAACTTTCACATCATCTTCATCCAACATGGTCTGCAGAGGTAGAGGCCAGCAAAGTTAGGAGAAAGAAAAAAACCACTCAAGAATCAGCTCAGGTACATCTATAAATCACTAACCACTATGTGAGGGAAATGGAAGAGGGGCAGAGATTTCCAGCTTGATTCAAGATAGATGCAGAAGAAATGGAAAGAAGGCTCTTGAGAATCACTGCTACATTTGACAAATCCCCTTTGTCCTTAATACAATTCTATGAAAGGCAGTTAGATATTAATCATCCCTGCCATGAAAGAATGCAAGTGATGATTATATAAAAACAGGTGTTAAAAATTTTAAAAAGCAACTCTCCCTCTGCACTCTCTGCCTCCCTCCCCCCACTCCAGCTTAATGTTTTTCCATAGTCCTTATTGCTATCTGCTATGTTACATACTTATTTGTTTGTTTATTGCCTATCTCCTCCCCACCAGAATGTTTACATGTTTATTTCCTGCTCTGCTCCCTACCCCAAAATTAGGATATAATCTCCAAAGGCAGAAACTCTTGTCTGTTCTGTTCACGGCTGTTACCCAGGTACTTAGAACAGTGTTTGGCATACAGTAAGTACTCAATAAATATTTGTTAAAATGAAATTTAAAAATCAAAACGCTTTAAAAATTAGACCCTTAACAAGTAACAGAGCAAAAAAAGAAATCTAATTTCACACATCTGGCATCTGTTCCAGAACCTTATTTCATATTCCTAATCACTACTTCCCCAAATTCCCAATCTCATTTCCCTTGAATATCATTCTCAGAACCCCTTAACATGTTCAATACATAGTATATGCTCAGGGAGTGATCAAACACTTTCTTTTTTTCTTTTTCTTCTTTTTTTTTTTGAGACGGAGTCTCGCTCTGTCGCCCAGGCTGGAGTGCAGTGGCCAGATCTCAGCTCACTGCAAGCTCTGCCTCCTGGGTTTACACCATTCTCCTGCCTCAGCCTCCCAAGTAGCTGGGACTATAGGCGCCCACCACCTCGCCCGGCTAGTTTTTTTGTATTTTTTATTAGAGACGGGGTTTCACCATGTTAGCCAGGATGGTCTCGATCTCCTGACCTCGTGATCCACCCACCTCGGCCTCCCAAAGTACTAGGATTACAGGCTTGAGCCACCGCGCCCAGGCTGATCAAACATGTTCACTCTTAAAAATAAGTTACAACAAAGGCAAACTTAAAATTAATAAAATTACTAATGAGACAAAGAAAAGGGGTTGGGAATATATATTTATAGTAGACATTCTCAAAATGGTATCAGTACCCGAACAGAAGGGTTGTCCGGTTGGCAAAGGACTGGGAAGAGTTCCTTCAGTTTTTCCTTTTCTGTTTTAGGTTTAACAACTGGATCTTGTTTCATTAAAGAGCATGAAGGGGTTAAAAAAAAAAGATATTTAATATTATTAATGATTAGCAAAATAACTTCAACATTAGATTTGTATCAAACCGAAACAGAACATGGCATTTTGCTATATATTAATCGTACCTGTTACTATAAATGTAATTTAATTTTCTAAACACATTGATCACAAACTATCTCAAAATGTAGCAGAGAGAGGAGTGTAAAAATACTCATTTGGTTATGTCTTATCTTTTTGATTTTGTCTTAAGTTGTTTGAAACTTTTTTTCCCCTTGAAACAGGGGAAAAAAACCTCTGTCATTCAGGCTGAAGTACAGTGGTGCAACTATGGCTCACTACGGCTTCACCCTTTTGGACTCAAGCAACCCTCCTTCCTTAGCCTCCCAAGTAGCTGGAACTACAGAGGCACGCCATCATGCTTGGTTACTTTTTAAATTTTTTTTGTAGTGATGAGGTCTCTCTATGTTGCTCAGGCTAGTCTAAAACTCCTGGGCTCAAGTGATCCTCCCACCTTGGTCTCCCAGAGTGCTGGGATTCCAGCAGTGAGCCACTACGTCCAGCCCGTTTGAAAAATCTTACTGGAACATTTACTTGCTCAGCAACCGCTGAGAGGAAAACAAATGCAATTTGCAGGATGTTCAAAATCTACACCATTCTAGAAGCCAAGCTCAGGTGGAAGCTCTGCTTACCTTTGCTAGTGGAAGGCTTCGCTGGAGGCCGCATGGTTTGTATGAGACGCAGCAAGTTACTAATAAGAGAATCCTTTGAAAAGAAACATAGAACAAAATGGTCAGCTCCTGTACCAGTGCTTAAATACACTTTGAAAAAGGAAAAGGCAAAGAATGTCCTTTAGAGAAGGGTGGTTATGCACTGGAATTTAGCTAATTGGAATAAATGAAACATAGAGTATCAACCTGGTGTAGCATGAACCTAGTATAGCAGCTTCAGAGAAAGCCGATACTTAGGACTCTTTGGGGAGAAAAGTTATTAGGCTCCCTGCAACCATTTTATTTCACAAGGTTTAGAACTACCCCCAAAACTCGTTTCCAACTTCCTGACTTACAGAACAGGAATGTAAATACCTACAAAAACTTAATGATGAAAATCCTGCCCTGTTTTCCTAGAGAGGTATCACAGAAAATCTGGTTACATTACCCCTACCTAATGGCATGAAAACATTACACACTTAATGGCTTATTTAATTGATACGTATAAAATTGTCTCCTTCCTATATCAAACTCCTATATTAAATCCTATCAAAATTTAAATTCAATAGTGACATTAAAACATAAATTATGTAATCCTAGCACTTTGGGTGGTCAAGGCGGGCGGATCACAAGGTCAGGAGATCAAGACCATCCTGGCTAATACGGTGAAACTCCGTCTCTATTAAAAATACAAAAAATTAGCCGGGCGTAGTGGTGGGCGCCTGCAGTCCCAGCTACTTGGGAGGCTAAGGCAAAAGAATGGTATGAACCCAGGAGACCGAGGTTGCAGTGAGCTGAGATCACGCCACTGCACTCCAGCCTGGGCAACACAGCAAGTCTCTGTCTCAAAAAAAAAACCCATAAATTAAAACATTAATATCTACAGATTGTCTTCTCCAGATATACATACCGTAAATTCTGCACCATTTTTGACGAGGGAAGCCTTAAAAGTATCAAAGGTGGTATTTTTCTCAGCAAGACTGATCACAAATTCAGCTGCAAATAAGAAACAGAATTCAGAAAAGAAGAGACATGAGCAAGAAATCAGTTTTAAGTATGGTAAAAACAAAACTAATTAGGTTATCCAACAGTCATAAAAAACAAAGACCACCATCTGATAAGGGTAAAGAGAGAAAATCTGGCCAGGTGCAGTGGCCCATGCCTGTAATCCCAACACTCTGGGAGGCCAAGGTGGGTGGATCACTTGAGATGAGCCTGGCTAACACAGTGAAACCCCGTCTCTACTAAAAATACAAAAATTAGCTGGGTGTGGTGGCAGGCGCCTGTAATCCCAGCTACTTGGGAGGCTGGGGCAGGAGAATCACTTGAACCTAGGAGGCAGAGGTTGCAGTGAGCCGGGATTGTGCCACTGCACTCCAGCCTGGGTAACAGAGTGAGACTCCGTCTCAAAAAAACAAAAAACAAAAACAAAACAAAACAAAAAAGAAAACGAGAGAAAATCTAGACTGCTGAAATTATCCACGCATGTTCTAGTGAATTTATACAAATGAAAGGAAGACATTACTATAAAATGGCTCAATGTAGCCCTTGAGTGCATTTAAACTAGGAAGACCTATTTGCCGCACATCATGGTACCCTCTTCTCACAAAACTACTACCTGGGCACGCTGCCACCTAGACTATAAAGGTGACAATAAAAAGCATGAGCCCGTGCAGACAAAGAGGCACACAACAGAAGGACAGACCCAATCTGTATGTGACAGTAGGCAGCTGCTGGGTGGTGCAATCTCCACATTGATGAAAGACTTACTTTTCCCCCAAATTTTTTTCCACAAATCTGCCTAATTCTTTTTTTTTTTTTTTTTTT
>NW_012103032.1:96678-103540 GCF_000951045.1 Mandrillus leucophaeus | reverse complement strand
TTATAAAAAATTAATTCATAGTTTAAAAAAATTCATTCGTGAAAACAGTAAAAATAACATTAATTTAAATGATAATCCAGTATTACAGCTCTTTCAGAATTTGTCTAGCAGGTTTTCCAGTATTCATCGGAAACTCCCCCAAAAATTAAATATGTAAATTAGTAAGTCATTCATCAGGGTCAAAAGCAAAAGAATCAAGTCAGCAAACAAAACATAAAAGAAGCAAATATATGCCTTTCTGTTATTAAACCCAACTCTGCCAATTTAGTTTCAACAAAAAACAGTCTATCACATTAAACCAATATTAGTACTTTTTTTTTTTTTTGAGATAAAGTCTTGCTCTTGTCGTCCAGGCTGGAGTGCAATGACGTGATTTCGGCTCACTGCAACCTCCGTCTCCTGAGTTCAAGCAATTCTGTTTTCTCAGCCTCCTGAGTAGCTGGGATTACAGGCACCCACCACCACGGCCAGCTAATTTTTGTAATTTTTTTTTTTTTTTTTTTTTAGTAGAAATAGGGTTTCACCATGTTGGCCAGGCTGGTCTCAAACTCCTGACCTCAGGTGATCGGCCTATCTTGGCCTTCCAAAGTGCTGGGATTACAGGCATGAGCCACTGCACCCGGCCAATGTTAGTACTTTTAATGTTACTGGTTTTATAATTCTGTATTTAACAGAAAAAGCATATTTGTGAGTTTTCTGCAAATTAATTGAGATCTTTAGCTATATATAAATTAAAAGAATACGGAGTTTATACCTTGCTCTATTTTTGTACGTAAATGAAGTGAACATCAAAACAAACACTGGAAGATGTCAATAACTTTTTTGTTTCCTCTAAAAGGCCAAGGTATTAGGAGTTAAAACGAAAACAGAGAGAAAAGTAAGCTCCCTGAAAGCAGAAATCTGTCTCGTTCTCTGTGGTATGCCTAACCCCCAGCTCAATATTTGCTGAAAAAAGGAAACATATTAACAAGATAGCAAAACCGACAAAATTATCACCTCATTATTAACTGAAAGAGAAGAATACTGCGGAAAAATTACATATGACAGACACATCTTGCCTGGGAGGCAAGAGAAAAAAGTAAACAAAAATATACTGGCATCACACTTTTGGGCATCTTCCTAAGTGCTACATGGTGACCCTGTGAAGACATTGTCCCACTTCACAGATGAGAAAAACAGCTTCAGAGAAACTATGAATCTTACCAAAGGTCACTCGTCTAACTTTCCTAACCCCTCCTGTCACCGGTCCCTTCCCTTCCATCCCTCCAATTGATGATTTCATCTTCATTTAGAAAACTGAAGAGTGGGCTGAAACTCTCTCACTCATCTTCCTACCACCAATCTCTAAACTCATCTGAATCTGCAACTATATTCTCTGTCCTCGCTCCTGTTACAACTGAGGAAGAAATGCTGTACTTACCAAAGCCCTTCATCTCATCCATCCTTTTTACCTTTATAAGGGCTTCATCTGTCTATGGCCTTAGCTCTAGGACCCTAAACTTTTCTAATTCCTCAGTTTGGGTTCCCCAGATGTAGTTTGCCCCAAAACATCTAGTGACTGGTGTTTAAGGCATAGTACAGGACCCAATGGCTCACTCCTGTAATCCCAGCACTTTGGGAGGCCGAGGCAAGAGGACTGCTTGAGCCCGTAAGTTTGAGACCAGCCTGGGCAATACAGTGAGACCCCCGTCTCTACAAAAAATTTAAAAATTAGTGAGCTTGGTGGCGCGCGCCTGTAGTCCCAGCTACTTGGGAGGCTGAGGTGGGAGGATTGCTTGAGCCCAGGAGGTGGAGGCTGCAGTGAGCCGAGATCGTGCCACTGCACTCCAGCCTGGGCGACAGAGCGAGGCCCTGTCTCAAAAAAGAGTACAGAATGAACGGTCAAAGAACACAGTTAAAAGCACAGACGCTGACTGCTATGTCACAGAGTGGCGTGAAGACCAAATAAGGCAAATGTCAATAAGGAGCTGAGCATCGCATCTAGCACACAGTGAGCACCCAATAAACGTCAGCCATCATCATCGTCATCGCAGCACCTGATGCTGTTGTTAAACATGTTTAATTGAGGCTGAAAAAAAACCCACAAAAAACAATCAAGCAGAGATGATCGCCCCGGACTTCACTGACAGCTCTGGAAAAGTTTCTAAAGTTTCTTGAGGTCTCTCAAGCCGAGGCCACGGCAGCGGGTACCCTGGGTCCGGGTGTCTGCGACAGAGAGAGACAGACTCATACGAACATACTTTCTGTCCACCAACCACCTTTCTCCTTCCGCTTCCCTCAATCCCAAACTGAGGCCACAGGGACCTCCCCGGGCTCACCAAGGTCCTTGTCGTTGATCCCCAAGTGATTGTCCAGCTCAGTGCAAACCTTTGACACCAAAGACAGGTACTCGAGTTTGGCAAGTTCTTCCGCGGGGCCTGGCTCCGACCCGATTATGGCTCCCGCCACGGCTACAGCCACAGCCATGGCTATAGCTTACGCAGGACCCCACGGCCGGCGATCAGAGCTACTCGGGCCGGCTTCCAGCTTTCATTTCCGGGTCGGTGCGCGTCCTCTTTGTTTACGGGAAATTGAAAATTTGAGGAACAAATCAAGTCACAACCGGATGGATCATAGAGAACGGACAGGAAGTGCTTAAAGAAGGGACAGCTAGAGTGGGTTATTCTGCACGCCGACCTGCGCCCTCTACAGGCGAGAAAAATCTCCGCCCGCTCTCAGGCCCGGAAACGTTCACTCAGCGCCCTCCCACCCTGGGTCGGCAGAGGGCGACCCCGGCCTGCACAAGAGAAGCCGGGAGGAAACCGCAAAACAGCCTGCGCCTGCGCTTTAGAACACTTGAAAAAGGAATCTTAATGCACGTCTGGAAAAAGACAAACTTGCTTTACTGTGGATCCGCAAATTCCCGGCCTCACTTCTTTGTGGTTCCTGTCGTCCGATCTCAAGCGACCCTTGACAAGCCAGTAGGCAGTAGATTGACTTCTCTCGTTTTACACAGGACGAAACTGGCACTTCCACTGCCAGCTGGATGCTTGGGCAAATCAATCTCTGGGGCCTTAGTTTTCTCATCTGTAAACTAGAATAATGTTGTTCTACCCTAAATGGAATAACTGCAAGGAGTGTGACACAGAGTAGGCACACCGCAAATGGCAGTTACTGTTAATATTACAAGGCTAGGCCGGGTGCAGTGGCTCACGCCTGTAATGCCACACTTTGGGAGGCCGAGGCTGGTGGATCACTTGAGGTCAGGAGTTCCAGACCAGCCTGGCCAACGTGGCGAAACTCCATCTCTACTGAAAATAGAAAACTTAGCCGGGCGTGGTGGTGGCGGGCGCCTGTAGTCCCAGCTACTCTGGAGGCTGAGGCACGAGAATCGCTTGAACCCAGGAGGCAGAGGTTGATGTGATCTGAGTTTGCACCACTGCACTCCAGCATGGGCAACAGAGTGCAACAGAGTGAGAAAAAAAAAAAAAAAAAAAAAAAAAAAAAATCAAGGCTGAGACGATGGTCACAGTAGAGCTGGTCTCTGGTCTGTCAAGCACGGATCTCCTTAGTCTGGGAACCCACAGAGCCAGCTGCCTCCACTCTCGTGAAAACCTGCGTTTCAATCCCCAGTTTTCCTGAGTCCTCTCAGAACTTATTCCCTGAGGTGCCGGGCGCTGTGGCTCACCCCTGTAATCCCAGCACTTTGGGAGGCTGAGATGGGCAGATCACTTGAGGTCAGGAGTTAGAGACCATCCTGGCCAACATGGTGAAACCCCGTCTGTACTAAAAATACAAAAATTAGTTGGGTGTGGTGGTATGTGCCTGTAGTCCCCCCTACTAGGGAGGCTGAGGCGGGAGAATCGCTTGAACCCGGGAGGTGGATGTTGCAGTGTGCTGAGATCTCGCTACTGCACTCTAGCCTGGGCGACAGAGTGAGACTCCATCTCAAACAAACAAACAAACAACACACACACACACAAACAACAACAACAAACCTTATTCCCCCAAATATCAGCTGTGCTGTAAATCCAAGGTCATAAGCTTAGGTCTCCCAACTTCTGCTTCAGGTCCTTTTTACCTTTGTGGCAACCTTAAAGTGGGATGGAGATTTTTCCCACACTCCAGTGCTTTGTGTGATGAGTAAGGAAACAGAAGCACCCTCAAGTGAATGGGTCTCCAATCAATCAAAAGGAGGAAATCAGTCTTCTACTTTTCACTGTAGCAACATTTTTACACTGGTGTACCTTTGGACTCTGTTTCTTGAACATCTCATCATGGACTGAAAAATGACAGGCAGAGAAAAACCCAGCAGTTGTTCTCTCTGCCTCCAGGAGCTCCATGTTGCCGGGTTCCTAAGGAATCACTACTGTACCCTCTGAGTTCTTCCTACTCCTCCCCATTTCGCTTCTTCTTTTTCCCCATGAATAGAACGGAAAACTCTGCACTTGATCCAATGTGCTCAATTTGCCAGCTTGGAGTTACGATTTCAAGGGCTTATTCTATCTGATGTTCATTCTCTGTGCTTCCTTCCTTTTAAAAATTCATATTTCTTTTCTGCTTTCCTCCAATATTTAACCGGAAGGAGGAACAGATAGGGAGTTTGTTTTGTTTTTAAAGCTCTGTCAGAAAAGGGGCTATGGAACCATAACATGTAGTAGCAGTAGTAGCAATAAATACTAGAATTAATTAATAGTAAATGTTATAATAGGGAATTATTGAACATATATATCAATAGTAAATATTAACAGCAAAACATTACTTTTTATTTACATATGCCATTAACTGCACATTTTAAGAAGTGACAGTTTTTATGCAATATACATATTTCTTGCAACACCAAAAATTTCTTTGAAGCCAAAGGAAAACAATTATGTAGATACAGATAACTTGACAGCCCAAACACAGATGCGCATGGAATCCTCCTACTGTTCCTCCCCATAAGAGACCGTGAATCGAACGCAGAGCAAAAGTAAATGTATCCTAACTGTCCTTTGGATAGAATAGTTTTCAACATAATATCAGATACAGTTAATTTTCATTATTAGGCTGGGTGCAGTGGCTCACACCTGTAATCCCAGCACTTTGGGAGGCTGAAGCAGGCGGATCGCCTGAGGTCAGGAGTTCGAGACCAGTCTGGCCAACATGGTGAAACGCTGTCTCTACTAAAAATACAAAAAATTAGCCGGGCGTGGTGGTGCACAGCTGTAATCCCAGGGCTGAGGCAGGAGAATCGCTTGAACCCAGGAGGCGGAGGTTGCAGTGAGCCAAGATCACACCACTGCACTCCAGCCTGGGTGACAGAGTGACACTCTGTTTCAAAAAATAAAATAATAATAAATTTCCATTATTATTGTATGTCTTTCCATGGACAGCCTCCATGTGACCCTTTAATAGCCCAGTAAACAATTCACCTCTACAAATAACTTATGCTCAGTTACTACCCACACCACCACCCATGATGGATAAGAAATTGTTGCCCACTACCAAACTTGTAGTCACAGGGGTGTTGCTTTTCTGCCTGTTCCTAGACTGATAGATGTGTTTAACCCTACCCCCAATTTCCATGTTATTTCTGCTCTGTCCCAGAGACTGGTCCCAGCTGCTGGAATTTGGGAAAGAACTTGGGGGTTGGGACGAGGTAAGAAGCAGAGAGAAAGTACTGAACCCCTTAGCAACATTAGATTGAGTTGGTGAGGGAGAAGAAATAATCTAAGTATGTGTAGCTGAAAGATAGCATCCTTAGGGAAGTTTGTGAGAAAAATCATAGGGCTTTCTGTCAAAACAGTGTTGCTACAACCCAGACAACCCTGGCTTTTTCTGCTGGGGTAAAATGGATCTTAGGGGAGACATCTCTGTTCTAGAAGGCAAAATCAGAATGATTTGCTTCTAAGTGTGTGACTGCCACTCAACTGTTATTTTCATTCATGCAGGGAGACTTCAGAAAGAGTGGCCCCTTCTTCCCTACTCCACTTGGGCCCTGACCCAACCAGAGAGCCTGGGAGCCCCAGAGAAAGTAAAATTCCTTATTTTTTACTGTTTTACTTTTCCCCAGAATTCATCTCCAAATTTGGACCAACTTATTGAATTTGTATTAAACATCAAGCTTGTGTGGCAGGTTCTAAAAAGGATAGGAGGTCTGAAAGTGAAAAACATCAAGGAAGAACTAGAATACTCTAAATGCCATTCTCAGCCAAGGGATCTCCTGGCAGAGCTGTGTTTATAACTTAGATCTCTGCTGCCTAAACATGAGGGCAGGTGATTGGAAGACAGAAAAAAAAAAAAAAAAGCTGGTCTGTTTCCCGTCATCTGAGGGCAGGCAGGTTGGGGTTGGGGGGCAAGTCCACTTCACAGGGCAGTTTATCCTGTTGCAATCTGTTATTTGTCTGCCTTATTTTCTAATGCCCAAGTGTGGCCTCATTTTTGTTCAAAACATTCCTGACCTACAATTCCCTCTCTTCTTAGGCCATCAACCTGTCATCAGCAATAACAGATGCTTTAGATTCTAAATTCTCCAAAGCTTTATAGTATTAGGGGGGAAAAAAAAAGTGTTCCTCCTAAGCAGATTTTTTTCTTTTTTGGTGTAGTCAGGTTTCCGCCTTTCTCTTGCGTTTTAAGGCTCTTTAAAATGTCAGGCAAACACAAACACAAAGGCAGGCACCCAGACACCATTATGATGTGAACTTGTCAAGAAAATGTTATTCCCCCATCTCGGCCTCTCCACCTTCTGTGGAAATGGTAAGGAATTTTTTCATATTTATTTATTAGTTATTCATCTTTCTTTCTTTCCTCCCCCCTCCCCTCCCCTCCCCCTGTGGAAATGGTAAGGAATTTTTTCATATTTATTTATTAGTTATTCATCTTTCTTTCTTTCCTCCCCCCT
>NW_012103032.1:80783-95683 GCF_000951045.1 Mandrillus leucophaeus | reverse complement strand
CTCCCTAATGATATTTAGCCTCTGCTCCAGGGGACAAGGGATTTTTGTAGCCTCTGGTTTCTGTTTGAGGTAATTTCTTCAGAAATTAATAAGGATTTCCTCAGGAGAAATGCAAAAACAAAAACCAAGCCAAACCAAGAAATGAGTTGATGGGAAAAGATGAGAGAAGAGGAACTGAAGTTCTATTGATGTTCTGTTTGCAAGTCAAACATGTCAACAGCTGTGCAGTGTGGGCTGTGCAGTGAGCCCAGGGCCAAAGCTCTGTCTTAAGCCACAGGCTTGCCACTAACACAGAAGAAGCTGCTCCTCCAGGATCCCCATTTCTCTCAGGTAAAGGAGAATGGGTTCCCAGCACACCCTCCACCCCAAATCTAAGAGTGTCCTGGCAGAACCAGCCATATGCAACTCTTTCCCCAGCTCTCAGGTAGAACAGCTTTGGCAATACCAATAGCTGCTGCCCTTGTGCCAGAATAGCAGCCCCTTCGTCTTGGGATTACAGTAATTTATGGTGATTTATGCCTCCAGAGTGAAAATTAGCAATCTGGCGAGGTAACTAAAAATGAATGCATCTCTTCCCAGAGTTCACTCCACCCAGCTGAGCCACCAAATAAAACCAGCATATGGGGCAATTAGAGAGCCAAGCGCTGCTTTCAAAATGCAGTGTAAAGAGACAGAGTTCAGGGGCCCAGGTTTCCCTGCCCTGTTCAATAATGATCACAAGTTCCTAACAAGCATCCTCTTTGCCTCACAATACCATGTCAAGTCTGAGTCCCCCCATAAACACCAACATGCGGTTCCGTCTTTCAAACAAAGTAATTTGTTCCACGACATTGCCATTTTACCTTTTATTATTATTATTATTATTATTGCAGATTGACTGAGGGAGGGGAAAGGGGGAAGTGAGGATAAACCTCTATCACATGGATACGTGTGAAGCAAAGATTTTTTTTCTTCTTTGTCATACATTTGCTTTTTACATGACACAGACTCTGATCTTACCTAACTTCCACAGTCTACTCTCAAATACTGGTGAGACTAGAATTTATATTAAAAGTTTTGCTGGGCATGGTGGCTCATGCCTGTAATTGCAGCACTTTGTTTTATTTATTTATTTATTTAGAGACAGAATCTCGCTCTGTCCCAGGCTGGAGTGCAGTGGCACAATCATGGCTCACTGCAACCTCAACCTCCCGGGCTCAAGCAATCCTCCTCCCTCAGACTCCTGAGTAATTGGGACTACAGGCATGGGCCACCACGCCCAGCTAATTTTTGTAATTTTTGTAGAGATGGAGTCCATGTTGCCCAGGCTGGTCTCAAACTCCTGGGCTTAAGGGATCCAACCACCTTGGCCTCCCAAAGTGGTGGGATTACGGGTATGAACCACCACACCCGGCCATTCTTAGCGCTTTGGGAGGCTGAGGCAGGAGGATTCCCTGAGGCCAGTTCAAGACCAGGTTGGGCAACATAGTAAGAACCCCCATCTCTACAAAAAAATTAAAAATTAGCTGGGCATGTGGCTCAAGTCTGTAGTTCCAGCTATTTAGGAGGCTGAGGCTGGAGAATTGGTTGAGCCAGGAGTTTGAGGCTGCAGAGAGCTATGATGTCACCACTGCCTCCAGCCTGGGTAACAGAGTGAGATCCTGTCTCAAAAAAAAAAAAATTTTTTTTGAAAGACGTAGAGGTCCAATAGTGATTGATTATCCTTATCACTGAACACAGGCAGAAATTCCTAAAATAGTCCAAGTCTGTTCCCATGGACTTGGACTTGATGGGACTTCACATGTAACAAGGATCAATTGGGGTCACACTGTCAGCCACTTGGAAATTTGGATGTAAGTGCAGTATTCACTCACTCATATTTCTCGTAGAGTTTTAGAGTTGGAAAGGGTTTAAGAGATAATATAATCCTACCCACACATTAGATTCTATCAATATTTAAAGTGGCTCGACTTCTAAATCTCATTCTATGAAATTCCCTCTGACCCAACTTATTCTTCTTTTTCTTTTCTTTTTATTTTTCCTGCCTCAGGTTTATTTGTACAAATAGCACAGGAGGACCCCAGCCCCATGTAGATGGCAGCCCAGCGGGGATCATACCAGTCCTTCTGTCCTCACATTGGCAGACAGAAGTATCTACTCTGAAGTCTTTGTAGGGGCCTGGGCACCTTTGGGAGCCTGAGCTGGAACTGAAACTGGAGCTGCAGCCTGGGCCTTGGTTTGATCCTTGGCCTTGGCCTTTGGCCAGCACAGCCTGAGCCCTTTGGCAATGTGGGCACGAGCCTGCTTCCCAAGCTTGGGGTAGGCAATGTAGGCAAGCCGATCGAGCTAGCAGCTGACACCCTTTGGGATCTTGGGCTTAACCTCCTTGGGCTTTACGAGGGCCTTGATACCCTCAGCACGTGCACTTATGGCCTTGTCACTGTTGGCCTGCATCTTCTTTAGGCCCCTCTTGTTTTGCTTCTTGGCAAAGTACGTGTTCCTCGGGAACTTGGGGTCCATCCCCTTAAGAGATTCATATCTTTGTGATTGGGGTTTCTTGATACCATTTCTGTGCCTTTTTTGGGACTGGTTGTGTGTGTTGTGGTTCTTGGACTTGGCCATGTCGGCACCTTAAGCTGTGGCTCCCAAAGCATCTAGAACTGGAACTATTCTTCTTTTTCTCCACCACTGAACATTTCTCTTTTTTTTTTTTTTTTTGAGATGAAGTGTTTTTAGCTCTTGTTGCCCAGGCTGGAGTGCAATGGCACGATCTTGGCTCACCGCAACCTCTGCCTCCCAGGTTCAAGCGATTCTCCTGCCTCAGCCTCCCAAGTAGCTAGGATTACAGGCATGTGCCACCATGCCCGGCTAATTTTGTATTTTTTTTAGTAGAGACGGGGTTTCTCCATGTTTGTCAGACTGGTCTCAAACTCCCGACCTCAGGTAATCCGACCTCAGGTAATCCACCCGCCTCGACCTCCCAAAATGCTGGGATTATTATAGGTGTGAGCCACCACGCCCGGCCCACCACTGAACATTTCATGGTGTCTCTAAGTCATTCATCTACGCTTTTCTCTCCAGTTATCAACACTTTTCCATTTCACTCATACTTCCTCCTGGCTTAGACCTCATGTTCAGCCATTTTGAAATTTGCTCATAAATGATAAGGATTTCTTCCCTTCACTAGTTTTCTACTGTCTGTGTTTTCCCAGCCCCAGCTGGCTCCTATTGCCCTGTTTCTCCCCTCCCACACTTCAGGGTATTGCTGGAGAAAGTCCCAAGGTCATGCTGGTTTGACCCAGTATAGATTCACAATTCCAAACCTCACCTGGGCTCCACTTGGGCTCTTTTGTTTGTTTGTTTGTTTGTTTATTTGTTTAGATGGAGTTTCCCTCTTGTTGCCCAGGCTGGAGTGCAATGGTGTGATCTCAGCTCACTGCAACTCGCTCACTGCAACCTCTGCCTGCCGGGTTCAAGTGATTCTCCTGCTTCAGCCTCCCGAGTAGCTGGTATTACAGGCACCTGCCACCATGCCTGGCTACTTTTTTGTATTTTTGGTAGAGAGGGGGGGGTTCATCATGTTGGCCAGGCTGGTCTCGAACTTCTGACCTCAGGTGATCCACCCGCTTCAGCCTCCCCAAATTCTGGGATTACAGGCATGAGCCACCGCGCCTGGCCTGGGCTCTTTTTGACAATGGCTTTCTGTACAGTGTTACCTAAGACTTCTCAACTCCCTCAAGCCCAAAATCCACCCCTGCCACACTTATTGTAAGACCTCATTTTCTACTTATAGGGAAGATGGAGGTCATTCAAGACCCCACCCCTACCCTGTCATCACCTTCACCTTAGATTAGTCCATATCTTCACCTTCTGTCTCTAGGAGCATCTCTTCCCCTGCAGAAAGCACAAGCCTCATCTCATCCCCTCCACTGACGACTCCTCTTACCCCTCATGTTCTTACCCTTTTTCTCTCTCCTTACTTCTCACCCTCTTCCCACAAACATGCTCAATTCTGCATCAACCTAAAAATAGAAAATCTTTTCCCGGCTGGGCGCAGTGGCTCACATATGTAATCCTAGCACTTTGGGAGGCTGAGGCAGGTGAATTGCTTGAGTACAGGAGTTCGAGACCAGCCAAGGCAACATGGTGAAATCCTATCTCTAAGAAATATGAAAATTAGCTGGGTGTGGTGTGGTGGTGGGCACCTGTAGTCCTAGCTACTCAGGAGTCTGAGTTGAGAGGATCACCTAAGCCCAGAAGGTTGAGGCTGCAGTGAGCTGTGATTGTGCCACTGCACTCCAGCCTGGGTGACAGAGTGAGACCCTGTCTCATAAAATAATAAAATAAAATAAAAATACAGAAAATCTTTTTCGTATCTGCTTTTCCCTCAGTGTGCCACCCCTTCTCTTTCTCCTGATACAACCGAATTTAGGGAAGAGTAATCTGTACTTAAAGCTCTCCCCCAACCTCCACTTCCAACTTATTTCCTCAACCACTGACTATTCGCTTCTGTCCTTGTGGTGTTATTCATTTATGTATTTGCTCTCTCAACAGACAGTTGTCAAGAACCCTCTGCGTGCCAGTAATTGTCAAAACTTCCCTCTCAGAGGGTTTACCAGTTACCTCCTGATCCAATGTTTCTGAAACTTTGCTGTGCATTGGAATCACTTAGCATCTTTTAAAAATACTGATGCCTGGGTCCCACCCTGAGATATTCTGAGTTAATTGGCCTGGATGTGACCTGGGCTTCAGGATTTTTTTTTTTTTTAGACAGACTCTGGTTCTTTTGCCCAGGCTGGAGTGCAGTAGCGTGATCTTGGCTCACTGTAACCTCTGCCTCCCGGGTTCAAGCGATTCTCTGGCCTCAGCCTCCCTAGTAGCTGGGATTACAGGTGCATGCCCCCAAACCTGGCTAATTTTTGTATTTTTGGTAGAGACGGGTTTTCACCATGTTGGCCAGGCTGGTCTCGATCTCCTAACCTCAAGTGATCTGCCTGCCTTGGCCTCCCAAAATGCTGGGATTACAGGCGTGAGTCACCAGGCCTGGCCTGTCCTAATCTCCTAATGCAGGGTTTTTCAACCTCAGCACAATTGCTATTTTGGGCCAGGATTATTCTTTGTTATTGGGGGTTTTCGTGTGCATTGCAGAGTGTTTAGCAGCACCCGTGGCCTCTAATTTCTAGATGCTAGAAGCACACACATTTCCCTTCATAGTCATTACAAACCAAAAATGTCTCCAGACATGGCCAGATGTCCCTTGGAAGTGGCAAAATAGGCCCTGGTTGAGAAGCACTGCCCTCGTGTCTTCAGTTCTCCTCCTCCCTGATCTGTCTGTAATATTGTGAAACCCCTCCTTCAGAAGCCTCTCGTTATTAAAAAAAATTTTTATAGAGATGAGGTCTTGCTATGTTGACCAGGCTGTTCTTGAACCTAAGCCTCCCAAAGTGCTGGGAGTACAGGCATGAGCCACTGCACCTGCCCTTTTTAAAAAAATATGGAACATTTCACGAATTTGCACATCATCCTTGCACAGGGGACATGCTAATCTTCCTGTATGGTTCCAATTTTAGTAAATGTGCTGCTGAAGCAAGTGCTCTCCTTTCCTTTGGCTTTCACAGCACTGTTCTCTGTGACTCAGTATGGAAGGACATAGTGATATTCAAAAGATGTTTGCAGAATGGATCTAGAAGTTGCTCATGTGTATTTGGCTCACCTCTGATTGGCCACTTATCTGTAAGGGAGACTGGAAATGTAATCTTTATTGTTGGTTTAGCATGAGTTCAGCTAAAGACCAGGGTTCTGGTCCTACAGTACTTCCAGGTCATACTTTTAACTTGTTTTCTCCTTCCCACTGCCTGGAAGTACAGTTACAGTAGTGTTAAGACATCTTGGACAATGTGAGCAAAGGTATGACCCTGGGCTTGGTGAGGCAAAAAGATAGGAGGAACCTGAGTCTCTAACGTCCCAGAGCCACCATACCAACCCTAGACTGCTTACTCTTGAATTATGTGAAAGAGAAAAAAAAGACCAGGTGCAGTGGCTCACGCCTGTAATCCCAGCACGTTGGGAGCCTGAGGCGGGTGGATCACGAGGTCAGGAGTTCAAGACCAGCCTGGCCAAGATGGTGAAACCCCGTCTCTACTAAAAATACAAAAGTTAGCCAGATGTGGTGGCGGGCACCTGTAATCCCAGCTACTCAGGAGGCTGAGGCAGAGAATTGCTTAAACCCGGGAGGCGGAGGTTGCAGTGAGCCGAGATCGCGCCACTGCACTCCAGCCTCGGCAACAGAGTGAGACGTCATCTCAAAAAAAAAAAAAAAAAAAAGAGAGAGAGAAAAAAAAAAACCCTCTGTCTGGTTTAAGCCTACCATTATTTGGGTATCATGATTGCATTAACTGAACCTACATCCTAGTAAGTAGACCCAATCAGGTTCAACTTTCACTTTCAGCAGCTCTCAGATCTATACGTCCACTGAAACACTCCCAAGATCCAATCCCACATTTCAGCTACCTTCTGGACTCTCCAGCTGAATGTCCAACTAGAATCTTAAAACCTAGGATGTACATTTAAAACCAAAGTTGGCCGGGCATAGTGGCTCATGCCTGTAATCTCAGCACTTTGGGAGGCTGAGGTGGGTGGATCGCCTGAGATCAGGAGTTTAAGACCAACCTGGCCAACATGGTGAAACCCCATCTCTACTAAAAATACAAAAATTAGCCAGGCTAATTTGGTGGTAGGTGCCTGTAATCCTAGCTACTCGAGAGGCTGAGGCAGGAGAATCACTTGAATCCGGGAGGAGGAGGTTGCAGTGAGCCAAGATGGCACTCTAGCCTGCGTGACAGAGAGAGACTCCGTCTCAAAAAAAGAAAAAAATTAAATTTAAAAGGGGCAACCCATTTTCCAAGTCATCTAGGCTCCACATCTGTGATACCTCCCCTCTTATGACCTCTACATCCAATAAATAGCCCCCCAACAACCTTAGTCCCCTGCACTCTCTGCATGTCCCATATACTTGAACCAAATCAGACCACTTGCTTATCCCCATTCCAGAACATACCATTCTGCTTCTAGAACTATTGTAGATTCTGTACTTAACTCTACTGAAAGTCCATACCCAGCAGGCCCTTCTCTTTAAAGGCATGTCTGAGTCATCCCCCAGAAGTCCATCTCAAAGCCTTATATGAGGTAGGTATGCAAATGTTTTTCAGATTGAAGAAATAAAGTGGTTTTCCCCAAGTCACATGGCTAGTTACAGATGTTCTGCCATATGATGGAGTCTGCACATTCAGATGAGAGACACTATATTTCCTCCTTTCTTTATTGGGCTTACAATGTCATAAGGATATGGACTTCTTAGGAAAAGGTAGTGATTTGAGGAATTCCAAACTACAATTTAAATAACTGTCCTGCTATTTTGAGCCTTTGGCATACCATGCAGTATAATTTTGTCCCTGTGTCTGTGTAACACCTGCTAACGATATAAGCACTTTATGTATGTTCATGGGTTAGATGTGACTCTATCCAAACATGCTGTAGCCTGCCTGATTCCTTATGGGCCAGGAAAGCATTTAGAACACTAAGATATATTTCAAACTGTGCTTGCTCAGATCAAATCGAGAATCACTGTGGGATCCTCTGGGCGAATTTAAAACAAATCAGAGAGTACCACAGCCAATATTTGAGCCATGTAGCCGGCTCTTACAACGAAATGTCTATAGCCAACCTTGTTTGTGTGCTCATGATTTTTTTTTAAAAAGATGTGTAGAGCCATAGGAGAAAGAAAGCGAAGCAATGTTTATTGAGTACCTACTTAGGCATGTGGCTAGATACTTTGACCATTATTACCATGACCCTAGAAAGTAGATGGGAACTACAAGAAGATACAGGGAGGTGGAGAGACAGGCAGCAAGGCCATTTGGCCAGACCTCAAATGATGGGGCCTCAATTTTGGTTGCTTTTCAGAGGCAAATTTGAGCGGGGCTGGTTTAAGCCTTGAACTATATCCTTCAGTTCTTTCTAAGAGCCATATTGCCCTCAGTTGCCAAGGCCTGATCTAGTCTTTCACAGTACCTGTAAATGCCAGCTGGGTTTGTGATCAAGAAACTGTTCCCTTGGGCATTTAGGAGACAGTGCTCAAAGTTATTATAATTTCTGCTTATGATAACTTTCTTCCTCCAGAACACAGAGAAATATGTTCTTTGGGTGTCATTCAGCTATTTCTATAAATATAAAGGAAAAACTGATTAATTGCATATACTCATATATTATAAATTGCATATATAATGATATCTATTTTAATATGTTGGTTTATTATAGCTTGAAATTCCTGATTTATTTCTTAAATTCTTTATAATTTTCTACATTTCCCCTTTATTAGCTTTAAGCATAATTTACATAAAACAGAAATATTTCACATTAGATTATGTTCTTATATACTTATGCTAGTATTTTTGGGGTTTTTTTTTTTCAATTCTGTAATAATATTATTCAAATAAGTTTGCTTTTTTTGTTGTTGTTGTTTTGGTTTTTTGTTGTTGTTGCTGTTGTTGTTTTTTGAGATGGAGTCTTGCTCTGTTGCCCAGGCTGGAGTGCAGTGGCGCGATCTCAGCTCACTGCAAGCTCCGCCTCCTGGGTCCACGCCATTCTTTTGCCTCAGCCTCCTGAGTAGCTGGGACTACAGGTGCCTGCAACTACGCCCCACTAATTTTTTGTATTTTTAGTAGAGATGGGTTTCCCTGTGTTAGCCAGGATGGTCTCGATCTCCTGACCTCGTGATCCACCCACCATGGCCACCCAAAGTGCTGGGATTACAGGCGTGAACCACCGTGCCCAACCTATGTTTTGTTTTGTTTTTGAGACAGGGACTCACTCTGTCACCCAGGCTGGAGTGCAGTGGCACAATCACAGCTTACTGCAGCCTTGGACTCCTGGGTTCAAGCAGTCCTCCCACCTCAGATCCCAAAGCACTGGGATCACAAACAAAAACCACCACACTCAGCCCCAGGATTTTTGAAACTGGAATGGAGGGAAGAAGCCAGGCCTTCTTTGATAGTGAAGTTAGATCCATGAGACACAAGAGACACCAAAAGCCATGATCCCCTCTCTGGGGAAAAAGCTGGGCTGAAAGAATAAAGCCAACATGTGGGGAGGGGGACAAACAAAACCAGGAGAAAGTATCTTGGGGACATTTTAGTCCTCATTCCAGTTATCCCTTATTCTAGATGCCCTAGGATCCTACCACTACATTCTCCTTTTTGCCCAAGCTGAGTCAAGCCATCTTATATAACTAGTAACTGGCAGAGCAAAGAGGCCTGGATGGGTAAGTCTGACTCCTGAGCCCATGCTCTTTTCGCTGCAGGACACCAAGTTTCATCTAATCACTCAGATCTTATCTCTGACAACATGGGAATGAACAGCACAAAGGTACCAAACCCAGCCCTCCAACTTCACGTGACTCATACCCATTTCAGCCTCAGTCTTCTGGTGGGAAGCTGGTGTTCTCACTGGTGTTGTTCATTTCAAGATGACACGTGCACCTAGGGGCATGGGTTCAGAAGGAAATACTACACTCCCAGCTGTGTGTCTACACTGAACTTAGATGGGGTATGGTGAATAAGCAGCCCCACAAAGCCACACCCAGACAAGCTTGTACATACTTGGAAGAGTGAGAGAATGTGGAAAATCTGAATTAAGGCAAAGGTAACAGGCCTCTACATGGTTATATGCTTTGCGGCTCCCAATGTACTTTCCCACGTTATCTTGTTTTGAATCTTATGGCAATCCCGGAGGGACAAAGAGCAGGTATAGTATCCACTACATTTTACAGAAAAGAAAACTATGAAAAAACAGTTGCCACAGTGCCAGGGGCAGAGCAGATGCTCAGTAAACTCCTTCCTCCATTTCATGCGCTTTGGATGCTCAGTGACCATATGATGCATGAACAAATGTGGCTCAGTGGCATGAAGTGACTCATCCAATGTGACACAGCTAATAAGGTGGGGGGGGGCAGAGGAGGCACTTAAACTTGGATTATCTCGCCCTGGGCCACAGTACACAAAGCTACATCCCAAACTGTGAGCATTTCTACCCACTTCTTGAATTCATGCACTGCAAGTTCAGAGACCTTAATTCCCCACTGCATGAAAGAGGCATTTCTCATGCCTGCCAGCCCTGCAGAAAATTCTTCAAATAAATGCTTGCTGGCCCTAGAAATTATTAGAACTTCCAGCATTGAAAGATCTTGATTCTCAAGCAAGCTGTATCAGAAACCTATGGCTCAAGCACAAAAACGCTCAAGAAAAAAAAAAAAAAAAAGTCAATACCACAGGAGCTAGCAAATAATTTATGAACCAGACACGCGGCCCAGGCTCCTTTTGCTGCTGCCAGTGGCATTTGAAGCTAATTTGAGGAGGCAGCAGGACATTCCATTGCCTGAAACCCATGGAGGGGAAAACCCTGCCCTTCTATTAGTAGGCAATCCCAGCAGTAGAAAAACATGATTTCTGCTGATGAGCACATGAAGATGATTCAGGCTTGTCATTGCTTTATTCCCTTGCCACCAGAAGAATATCAGTTCCGATATCACATGCAGAAATTAGATCAAAATGTAAATGGGGGCGGCGGCAGTGCTGTCACTTGGGGAATCTCCCTCGGCTGAAGTTGCAGAAGCTCTCCCTGCACCCACAGGGAGACATCTGTCATTGACTTTCCTGGCACCTGACAGATGCTCCTGTTCCCTGGGCAGGCAGAATCAGCTGGGTGTGAATATCTAACTCAAATCTGTCTTGGACCATCTGAGTTCCTGGCTAGATTCCAACCAGACCCAATCTTGAGGAAATAAATAGAATAATCCTCATGGGGAGATAATTTGCTCCTTTGGACAGACTCTTCTGAGTCAAACAAGACCAGCCTGGGATGCCTCTCAGTTTGGGATAAATGAGAACTCAAATGTATCCCAGGTCACAGGGTGGCTGGAGGCATTTGGTCATACAAGCAAGCAAGCAAATGAGAAAAGCGAGTGAGCACCCGTGTGTGCTAGGAGCTGTGGAAGATTCAACAGTGGCAAAAAGCCTTTTTTTGAGACAGAGGTCTTGCTCTGTTCCCTAGGCTGCAGGGCAGTGGCACAATCACTGCAACCTCCCAGAAAAGTTTTTTTTTTTTTTTTTTTTTTAGACAGAGTCTTACACTACCACCCAAGTTGGAGTGCGCTGCAACCTTTGCCTCCTGGGCTCAAGCAATCCTCCCATCTCAGTCTCTAGAGTACCTGAGATTACAGACTACAGGTGTGTGCCACCACACCTGACTAATTTTTATTTTTATTTTTTTGTAGAGACAGGGTCTCACTATTTTGCCCAGGCTGGTCTCGAACTCCTGGGCTCAAGTTATTAGCCCGCCTTGGCCTCCCAAAGTGCTGGGATTACAGGTGTGCACCACTGTGCCTGACTGGGAAAAGCCTTCTTTTTATAATCTTCAGAGGAGGTAAATCACATAATGGCAATTAATTCATTTAATAGATATTCTTAGAACATCCACCAAGAACAAGTATTAGGAAAGACGAGAACATGCTGGAAAGGATTTTTTTTATCTTTTGTAGAGACAGTCTCACTGTGTTGCCGAGGCTAGTCTCAAACTTCTGGGCTTAAGCAATCCTCCAGCCTTGGCCTCCTCAAGTGCTCGCATTACAGGCTTGAGCCACCATGCCCAGCCAGGAAAGGATTTTCAAGCAGGGCTTCTTAGGACAGTTAAACTTTGGTTGATCACTCAAGCTTCAAGTAAAGAGACTGGATTTTAAATCATATCAGTCCCCCTACGTTGGTGAGCAGTCTCCAGATAATTTATTGATACTTGCCAAAATCATCAAGAGATGAGCTTAGAAATCAGAAGGCCAAGTTGACCATTTATAATGAGGGCAGAGCTTTCCAGTGCTAGCAGGACTCCAGCCTAAAATTACACAGGCTCGGCCCGGTGCAGTGGCTCACCCCTATAATCCCAGCACTTTGGGAGGCTGAGGAGGGCAGATCACGAGGTCAGGAGATCAAGACCATCCTGGCTAACACGGTGAAATCCCATCTCTACTAAAAATACAAAAAATTTAGCCGGGTGTGGTGGCGGGCGCCTGTAGTCCCAGCTACTCGGGAGGCTGAGGCAGGAGAATGGGGTGAACCTGGGAGGCGGAGCTTGCAGTGAGCCGAGATCGCGCCACTGCACTCTAGCCTGGGCAACAGAGCAAGACTCCATCTCAAAAAATATATATATTACACAGGCTCTAGGACCATGTGTCTGTGTCATAGGGTACTATTTTAAAAGGAAAGACTTCTGTAGAACACTAGAAAAGGAGCCATTTGTAACCCTCTTGTAAAAGACCAGGACAAATGAAAATTAATTGCAAGCCCTTAAGGGTAACCGAAACTCTTACAATACAATAATACCTCTTGGTACATAAAATCATAATGGCGTTCCAAAGAGGCCTGAACACAGATATCAGCACAGCTTCTCCTGCACACTGGGACATCCAACGGGGGCAATTGTTCCCATGTTTTCTCATCAGTCACTCATTAACATCTACTTGTCTGGCCAAGTCACTCAGGGGATGCCTGACTCCTACTAACTCAGAAAAACCCGGAACATGTGGCAAGCTCTGCAGGCAAAAGATGTTTATTGGGCTGGGCATGGTGGCTCATGCCTGTAATCCCTGCACTTTAGGAGGCCAAGGTGGACAGATCACTTGAGGTCAGGAGTTCGAGACCAGCCTGGCCAATGTGGTGAAACCTCTGTCTCTACTAAAAATACAAAAATTAGCCAGGCGTGGTGGCACATGCCTGTAGTTCCAGCTACTCAGGAGGGCGAGGCAAGAGAATCGCTTGACCCCGGGAAGCAGAGATTGCAGTGAGCTGAGATGGTGCCACTGCACTCCAGCCCAGGCGTTGCAGCAAGACTCCATCAAAAAAGAAGAAGAAGAAGAAGAAGAAGAAGAAGAAGTAGTTGTTTACTGATTGCAGGGAAGTAATCTGTTTGGTGAGTGAAAGGAGCAGGCTGGTACTCAGTCCTTATTCTGATTTCCAGTTCAAATCTGAGAAGATTACAGGGCTAGAGAAAGTGTGTCTGTTCTCAGAAATTCTGGAAAAACTGCAAGCAGGCAACACTTTGAAAAAGCTTTTTGAGCCAAGAACAAACCTGAGTCCACATCCCTTTTTCTGATGCCTTTTCTCTTTTTTTTTTGAGATGGAGTTTCGCTGTTGTTGCCCAGGCTGGAGTGCAGTGGTGGGATCTCAGCTGACTGCAACCTCTGCCTCCCGGGTTCAAGCGATTCTTCTGCCTCAGCCTCCAGAGTAGCTGGGATTATAGGCGCCCACCACCACGCTCGGCTAATTTTTTGTATTTTTAGTAGAGACGGGGTTTCATCATGTTAACCAGGCTGGTCTCAAACTCCTGACCTCAGGTGATCCACCCGCCTCGGCCTGCCGAAGTGTTGGGATTACAGGTGTGAGCGACTGCACCCCGCCCCAGCACCTGGTGCTTTCTCAAGTAATCCCCTGCCGAGGTCAGCTGCTTCCTTTGCTGCTAAAAGGATTTGCCTAACCTAACTTCTTTGAGCCTCAATTGTGTCACCTGCACAGTAAGATAATAGTAGGTAGTGCTTACCTCACATGCTGCCTGAGGATTAAATGTGTTAACGCTGGTGAAATGATTGGACAGAATTTAGCACATAACACTCAGCCTGTGTTAGAGATGACACTGCCATCACCATCATTATTTCTGGGATTTCCAACTGTCCTTGCCTCCCTCACAGTCAGTTCTTTGCCAATCCTATTCTTTCTCAGTCACTATTTATTATTCATTTGGAAATATTTTCCATGGCTCCTGTTTTTGTACTCTGCACATATTTTTTCCATATATTATCCATATGTTATTTCCATATATTACTTTAATAGCAAGAGCCTAACAAGGTCATTTTCACAACCCCCTTATCTTGTGTTAGTGATCAGCAAACTGAATGTCACATAGGCTAGAGGTAATTATGACTTTATTTACAAAACAGCTGATGTTGAAAAGCTGTATTTGAAAGACCAAAGTAACCAACTATCTTGGGTTGCCTAGGACTGACTGGGTTCCCAGGACACAGGATCTTCAGTGCCCAAATTGGGGAAGTCTTGTGCAAACTGGGACAAGTTGGTCACCATAGGCAGAAGAGCATAATGTAGGCTCTGGAAACTGGATTCAAATTTTTTTTTTTTTGGTACGTGGTGGCTGAAGGAGTCAGAGCTGTGGAGGAGCCCAGTGTGCGAGCTCTGCCCCCACTCCACCCCGCCTAGTCCTGCCTTCCTGGATCCAAATTCTCACTCTGCTGTTTCCTAACTGTGCAACCTTGGACAAATTACTTAACTTCTCTGAGCCTCTGTTTTCTCATCTGTAAAATGGAGATAATACAAGTACCTACACAGGATTGTTGTGAGAATTAAATGAGTTAATAAATGTAAACAGTTCAGGATATTGTTTGGGACATAGTATCTGCATGACATATGTCACCCACTATTACTGATTCAAAGTTGTGTAGTATCAAAGCACAATCTGAATGTGCTTTGAATTTTATTTTTTACTTTTTTTGAGACAGCAAAATTCAATAAAATCCCTGTTACTAGTTGGGTGAAGTGGCTCACACCAATAATCCCAGCTACTCTGGAGGCTGAGGTGGGAGGATCGCTTCAGGCCAAGAGTTCAAGCCTGCAGTGAGTTGTGATCGTGCTACTGCACTCCAGCTTGGGTTACAGAGTGAGACCCTGTCTCTCTATCTCTCTCTCTGTCTTTTGGAGACAGAATTTCACTTTTGTTGCCCAGGCTGGAGTGCAATGGCGTGGTCTCTGCTCATTGCAAACTCCGCCTCCCAAGTTCAAGCGATTCTCCTGCCTCAGCCTCCTGAGTAG
>NW_012103032.1:79456-79863 GCF_000951045.1 Mandrillus leucophaeus | reverse complement strand
CTCAAAAAAAAAAAAAAAAGAAAGAAAAGAAAAAATATTTACAGTAGGCCAGGCCAGGTGGCTAACATCTATAATCCCAGCACTTTGATCGCTTGAGGCCAGGAGTTTGAGAACAATTTGGGTGACAAAGTTAAACATCATCTTTACAAAAAAAAAAAAAAAATTCTAATTAGCCAGATATGTAGTCCCAGCTACTCAGGAGGCTGAGCTGAGAGGATCACTTGAGCTCAGGAAGTCGAAGCTATGTGCAGTAAGCCCTGGTTGCACCACTGCTCTCCAGCCTGGGTGACAGACAGAGTAAGATGCTGTCTCAAAAAAATAAAAAATTAAAAATAAATAAAAATTTACAAGAAGCATCCTAAAAAAGAGGTTTTTTTTTTTTTCTTTTGGGGGGGTATGGAGTTTTA
>NW_012103032.1:70908-78462 GCF_000951045.1 Mandrillus leucophaeus | reverse complement strand
AAGGAAGGAAGGAAATAGAAAAGAAAAGAAAAAAGAAAGAAAAGAAAAGAAAGGAAAGAGTATGATCTAATGGCAATAGACTGAGGGAGAAAACCCACCAAGATCCATCTGTTCAGATTCTTCCTGGCCTCTCTGTGTAGCATTTCTTCCCCCTTCCCTCCCCAGTTCATATGAGACAGGACCCCTCTGGAGTGAGGGTTTTCCAGGGAGAAGGAAGAGAGTCACTTTTCTAAGTTTTATGTCTTACTTTGGGAGAGAGGGGTTCTACCTTCTATGAGCTGCCATCGGGAAAGGAACTTCTGATTCCTATGACTCACTTCAGGGGAGAAAAAGGGGTGGAAGACAGGAAGGCAGGAGAAAGTCAGACAGACTTTGCCTCTGAGGTCTTCCAGTCTCCTTTAATTCAAAGCACTCAGCATGCCAAAGTGCCATGTTCTGGGGGTATCATTTTCTGAGCCCTGACAATAGCAATAATGGCTATGGCTATTCATTCATTCATTCACGAATCCAGCATTCATTCAAATAAACTGTAGTGAGCATCAACAATGGGCCAGGCACTGTGCTAGGTGTTGGAGACACATCAATGAGCAAAGCCTGACAGAGATCCCTGCTCCCTGAACCTTATGTTCCAGCTCCTAGAGATGACAGAAGTTGTGGGGTTGGAGGTTGGAATCCTATTTTAGAAGCAGTGGACAGGGGATGCTTCTCTGAGAAAGGGACTTTAGCTGAAGGGGGAGCCTCTCCAAGAGCCTGGTAAGGAGAACAGCAGATACAAAGGCCCTGAGGCAGGAAGGCAGCTTCCAGGAATAGAAAGGAGGCTAGTGGGCGGGGTGCAGTGGCTCACACCTATAATCCCAGCACTTTGGGAGGCCAAGCTGGGGAGATCACTTGAGGTCAGGAGTTTGAGACCAGCCTGGCCAACAGGTGAAACCCCGTCTCTACTAAAAATACAAAAATTAGCCGGGTGTGGTGGTGCATGCCTGTAATCCCAGCTACTCAGGAGGCTGAGGCAGGAGAATCACTTGAACCTAGGAGGCGGAGATTGCAGTGAGCCGAGAGCATACCAGTGCACTCTAGCCTGGGTGACAGAGTGAGACTCCATAAAAAAAAAAAAAAAAAAAAAAAAAAGAGGCTAGTGGAGCTGAAGTAATGCTTCGCAGAACTCATGCTTTGTGAAAAAATTCACAGGTCCCCCAAACTTTTTTTTTTTCCACCATATTGGCCAGGCTGGTCTTGAGCTCCTCACCTTGTGATCTGCCCACTTCGGCTTCCCAAAGTGCTGGTGTTACAGGCATGAGCCACCGTGCCTGCCGCCTGTTATTTATTTATTTATTTTGATACAGAGTCTCACTCTGTCACCTAGGCTGGAGTGCAGTGGGATGATCATAGCTCACTGCAGCCTTGATCTCCCAAGTGATGCTTCCTGCCTCAGCCTCCCTAGTAGCTGGGACTACAGGCACGCACCACCACGCCTGGATAATTTGCTTTTACATTTATTTTTTAATAGAGACAAGGTCTTGCTATGTCCCCGAGGCTGGTCTTGAACTGCTGAACTCAAGCAATTCTCCTGCCTTGGCCTCCCAAAGTGCTGGGATTACAGGCATGAGCCATCGCTCCCGCCCCAGGTCCCCAAACTTTCAAACTGTAGCTGGACAGGAGGATCTGGGGGCACTGGGGAGGAGGAAAGCTTTCACTTCCTTCTACTTACCTAGTTTCTGTGCCTGGGACAGGGCTCTGAAAGGAACAGAACAGTTCCCTAATCCCAAACTCCCGGGGAAGTGAGAGTGCTGGTGAGGAGACACTGGTGTGCTACTGCCTGCCATGCTGGGAGCCAGTTATCCCTCTCCAAACTACAGAGGCTTCCTCTGCTGGGTGCATTACCTTTCCCTTTCTGGAGAGAGTAGAGGCACCCAGGCACGTGCTGTAATAGGTACACTAAATTTTTCCAGCAGCCAAACATGGCCTCTCACTTCCCTGCTTTGTTAGAGCTCTGATTTTTTTTCTGCCCCCATGTGCGATAAGCTGGGTTTTGATCTGCTTTTGTTAGGTCTGTTTGTTTTCTCCACTTAGGGAATTCCTCCCACCCCCTAAGCAGCCTAGACAAACCCATTGCCAGTCTTGTGTATTTTCCACCTCTGGGTGTGAGGGCCAACAACTGGCAAAGGCATCTCCATGGGGCAGCCAGTAGCCACCCTGTAAAGGTGCAACATGATGCTTTTGGGGGTAATTTACACTGAAAGGACATGTTGAAAGTTATTCTTAATTTGCAGCTTGCTGGCGTTTCACACAATGATAAAACACAGTGGTACTCCCAGAAAGGGGCCCCTCTAGGCCAGGTCACTGATGCCTTTTGCATGTCTCTCTCTCTCTCTCTCTCTCACACACACACACACACACAACTGTGAATTGCCACTTTTCCGTTTACTTTAGAGGGAAAAAAGAGTTCAGAGTCACACCCCAGAGCTGGCAGGCAGAACGGGGTGGGTCAGGGCCTTCTCTTCAACATTCACTGATTGAGAATGACCCACCCTCCCTCGCCCTAGGGCTCAGCACTTCCTCTGCTTCCCAGCCACTTCTGGGAAGGCTCTCCCTTCCCCAAGGGTGCTGAGAAACTGGCTTCTTAAAGTGCAAGAGAATGTAGGAGAAGCCCCATCTTAAATTAGGTTGGACAGCTGCCTCCTTAGAATAGCAGGTTTTCAGAAGCTAATGGGGTTAGTATCTTCTGTTTCCATGAACAGCTTCGAGAGAGGCTTCTACATAAAGAGGACCCCAGTAGGGCAGGACCCCAATGCCTAGTCCTGGGAAGAGACAATGGGGTCACCAAAAGATGATTTAGAGAGGCTTCCCCCCGTCCTGTAATAAGCCAGCCCTGCCCCCTGACACTGATGGGTGCTATTGATACTGACTGTTCCCCAATCTTTTAAAAAGGGCAAGCCACCCTCCTACCCTACATGTTGTCACCCTTTATGCCCTACTGGATAGAAATTTTGAAGCCACACTAGTACAAATAATAATAGCAATAGCTTGGAAGCTGATTAAGACCGTCTGCCATCCATACTCAACCTCAAAGTATTTTATATTTATAGAATGCTTCATAATTTATACATCCTTTTCCCCTTTAAGTTATTGATTTAATTTCATGATGAACCCATGAGATAATAGTTCAGGGCTATTAGCCCCATTTTACTACAGAAATAAATGTAGTAAAATAAATGGAAAATTCCAGAAATAACTCGCAATTTTTAAATTACGCCTGTTCTGAATAGTGTGATGAAATCTCACACCTTCTCGCTGTGTCCTGCCTGGGATTTAAGTCACCCCTTTGTCCAGTGTATCCATGCTGTAAACTGGACAATGTACAGAGGAAACTGATGCTCAGGGAGGTTAAGTAACTTGTCCAAGGTTATCAAGCTAATACAGGAAGTGGTGAAATAGGGACCCGGATCCAAGCTTCTCAATTCCTAGTCAAAAGGCTGAACCCTGTGTCCCTGCTGCTCCGTGTAACCTCAGCTGCTCCTCCACCCACATCTCTGTGGTTGGCAAACAGAGACCACATGTGCTTAGATTGGCTGGGGGAAGAGGGAGAACTGACTTTCACTTGGAAAGTGGTGGAGCATGCTGTCAGTGACAGCCTCATTAGGATGATTAAATCGTCCTGTGCTGGTGACAGATTGTAGGACTGGAGGCAGGTGGACAATGAACCGAGTGAGCTTCTGGGATGGCTCAACCCACATGAACCATTTATCATCAGGAGCTGGCAGAGCCCACTGGGCTTCTCAGCACCTCTGGGGACGAGACAGTCTGGGGCTCTGATGAGCCAGATGTTATGTCCTGCCATTTGCATCTAAAATTCCTCATTTCCTGGCGTGGATTGATGGAAGGGACATAAAGGGGTGGCATAATGGGGTTGGAACTTTCAGTTCCTTTCTGAACCCCATTTAGGGCAGCCTCAGGGAGGAAGTTCCCCAAAGGTTAAACAACTTTAGGTGACAGCAGGAATACAACTGGACAACTTGGCTAAGAAGTGTTGAAGGCCTGTGGAGGGGCAATTCGGCAGAATCCATCAGGCATTCAAACAAATGAATTTATTCTACAAACATATTCTCTCATGGGCCAAATGAAGCGTTCATGAAGACATTCACTACAGCATTTGTCCAGTTATTGAATAAATGCCTAAGAAGCATTGAAGAAAGCGCAGGGGACATAACAAAGTAGCTGCCCTCATGGGCTTTCATTCAGGAGAGGGATCATTTATTCATTCATTCATTTTTTTTTTTTTTTCCTAGAGACAGGGTCTCTGTTGCCCAAGCTGGAGTGCAGTTGCACAATCACAGCTCACTGCAGCCTCAAACTTCTGAGTTCAAGCAATCCTCCCACCTCAGCCTCCAAAGTAGCTGGGACTACAGGCTTATGCCAGCATACATGGCTAATTTTTTTTTTAAATTTTGTGTAGAGATGAGCCTCACTTTGTTGCCCAGGCTGGTCTCAAACTCCTAGGCTCAAGCAATTCTCCCACTTCAGCCTCCCAAAGTGCCCAAAGGTTTTGAGCCACAGCACTCTGTCTCAATAAATTTTTACTGAGCCCCTACTGTGTACTAGACTTTGTTCTAGGATAGGGTTGTCAGATAAAATACAGGTCTCTCTGTTAAATTTGGATTTCAGATAAATAGCAACATTTTGTTTAGTATTACTCTTCCTCAAATATCCTACCCTCTTGAGTCATAAGTATGAAATGTGTTTATACTAAGGAATTATAGTAGTCCCCTGTTATCGTGGGGGGATACTTTCCAAGACCCCAAGTAAATGCCTGAAACTGCAGATAGTAGCAAACCCTCTATATACTATGTTTTTTTCCCCATACATGCCTATGATGAAGTTTAATTTCTAAATTAGGAACAGTAAGAGAGATTAGCAACAACAATAATAAAATAGAACAATTGTAACAATATGCCAACATCACTACTCTTGCACTTTGGGGTCATTATTAAGTAAAATAAGGGTTATTTGAACACAAGCACTGCAATACTGAAATAGTCAATCTGATAAGCCAGACAGCTACAAAGTGATGAACAGGCAGAGAGCATATACAGCATGGAGACACTGGACAAAGGGGTGACTTAAGTCCCAGGCAGGCCACAGTAGGAAGGTGTGAGATTTCATCACACTAGTCAGAAAAGCATGTAATTTAAAAATTATGAGTTGTTTATTTCTGGAATTTTCCATTTAATGCTTTCACACTTCAGTTGACCGTGAGTAACTGAAATCCCAGAAAGTGAAACTATGGATAAGGGGGTTCTACTGTGTTCCTTGTTGTCTGCATTTCAAATTCAAAATTGAAATTTCAAATTAAAAAATCGAATCTCAAATTCAAAACTGGGCAGCTTGTATTTTAATTTGCTCAATCTGGCCAGCCTATTCTAAGAACATTGTTTATAGAAGGAAAGGTTAGGGAATAACCTAAGTGTCCATCAATAGGGGACCTGTGAAGTGAATCACGGTAAATCCAAACAACAGGAAACTGTTACCAAAGAAATAATGAAGTAGATTTATATGATGACTTGGAATTCTTTCCAAAATGCATAGTTAGGTGGAAAAGAGGAAGGTTCAAAATAGTGTACAACTTATCCCACCATCTGGTAAAGAACAATAAATATGGAGATATGTACATGCATTTCATTCAAAGCATAGACTCTCTGCAAGATGCTCAAAGATGGGTAACAGTACTTGCTTCTGTAGAAAGGGAACAAGAAAACTAGGGAAGAGGCCGGGCGCGGTGGCTCACACCTGTAATCCCAGCAGTTTGCAAGGCTGAGGCAGGCGGATAACCTGAGGTCAGGAGTTTGAGACCAGCCTGGCCAACCTGGAGAAACCCTGTCTCTACTAAAAATACAAAATTAGCTGGGCATGGTGGTGCATGCCTGTAATCCCAGCTACTCAGGAGGCTGAGGCAGAAGAATCGCTTGAACCCGGGAGGTAGAGGCTGCAGTGAGCTGAGATTGCGCCATTGCACTCCAGCCTGCAACAAGAGCGAAACTCCATCTAAAAAAGAAAGAAAGAAAGAAAGAGAGAGAGAAAGAGAGAGAGAGAGAGAGAGAATGAACGAACGAACGAACCAGGGAATAATAGGGAAGCATTAACCTACACCCAGGCTGGAGTGCAATGACACAATCTCGGCTCACTGCAGCCCCCACCTCTGGGCTCAGGCGATCCTCCCACCTCAGCTTCCCAAGTAGGGACTACCAGTGCACACCTCCATGCCCAGCTAATTTTTGTATTTTTTGTAGAGTAGGGGGGTTTTCCATGTTGCCCAGGCTGGCCTTCTCTACCTTTTGAATTTTGAAATATATCTATACTTAACCGATTTTTTTCTTTTTTCTTTCTTTCTTTCTTTCTCTTTCTTCCTTCCTTCCTTCCTTCCTTCCTTCCCTCCCTCCCTCCCTCTCTTTCTCTCTCTCTTTCTTTCTTTCTTTCTTTCTTTCTTTCTTTCTTTCTTTCTTTCTTTCTCTCTTTCCTTCTTTTCTTTCTTTCTTTCTTTCTTTTTTTAATTTTCTTTCCTTTTTTTTTTTTTTTGGTTAACGGGGACTCTGTTGCCCAGGCTGGAGTGCAGTAGTACATTCTCAGTTCACTGCAACTTTTGCCTCCCAGGTTCAAACAATCCTCTCACCCCAGCCTCCTAAGTAGCTGGGACTACAGGCACACACCACCACGTCTGGCTAATTTTTGTATCTTTTTGGTAGAGATGGGGTTTCACCATCTTGGACAGGTTGGTCTTGAACTCCTGAGCTCAAGTGATCTGCCTGCTGTTAGGTCTATGACTATGCCAGTCGTTATGCTGAGGTCCAAAGGGAGTGGGTGGATGAGCAGAAAGAATACTCTGGGGGCCATAGGCAGGTGAAAGATGATTTTTATTCAGCAGCAACTTTCATTAACAACTTTCTCACACTGTCCTCCCTGTCTCGGCTGCTTAGTACAATGGCTCTCACACGCAGCTGCACGGCTGGTTCTCCTTTGCCTTCAGAGTTAGCGGCTTAACTCTTTCTCTCTCTGGGCATGAGTGAGCCAAGCAAAGTCCTGGCTCACTCCTGTGCTACAAACTCGCTGAGTTATGCAAGATGTAAACATCCTACCTTGGCCTATCTTTGACCAAATCACAGCCATGTTCCTTATACCCTCCTTGGCCTCCCAAAGTGCTGGGATTATAGGCATGAGCCACTGAGCCTGGCAGTAACTGATTTTTTTTTTAAAGCAAACTTTTTATCTGTATGTGTTTTCAGATATCTTGGCTGGTGGGCCTGTAAGACACTTGGACAGAGTTGCCATAGCCTCTCTAAGGATTTTGGGATGGCACCAGAAAGAACAGAATGAACTTGGCGGATCACCTAGGTTCAACATAGAGAACTGGGAATGTGGACCTCGGCACACACTCAGGGCTGGTTACAGAATTTTCAGAGGTCAGTATAAAATGTGTGACTCCAGGCCGGGCGCGGTGGCTCAAGCCTGTAATCCCAGCACTTTGGGAGGCCGAGACGGGCGGATCACGAAGTCAGGAGATCC
>NW_012103032.1:60809-70638 GCF_000951045.1 Mandrillus leucophaeus | reverse complement strand
AAAAAAAAAAAAAAAAATGTGTGACTCCGGCCAGGCACGGTGCTCACACCTGTAATCCTAGCACTTTGTGAGGCCGAGGTGGGTGGATCACTTGAAGTCAGGAGTTTGAGAACAGCCCGGCCAACACAGTGAAACCCCGTCTCTACTAAAAATACAAAAATACAAAAATAGCCAGGCGTGGTGGCAGGTGCCTGTAATCCCAGCTACTAGGGAAACTAAGGCTGGAGAATAGCTTGAACCCGGGAGGCGGAGGTTGCAGTGAGCTGAGATCGTGCCACTGCACTTCAGCCTGGGCGACAAGAGCAAAACTCCGTCAAAAAAAAAAAAAGTATGACTCCTTGTTTCTAAATTATTAAGAATTTTAAATGGTGACAGCAGAGCATTACATCAAGCAGGGGGTCCTTCTAAACATGGGGCCCTGCTTAACTGCACAGGTCACACAGCAATGGTGCTGGCCTTGCACACACACAGTGGCCAGTCACTCAGAAAGGGGCACTTTTGCCGCAAGACATCCCAGTCCTGCAAAGCTGAGAAAAACCCACAGCTGCTGCTAGGTTTCCTTCCACAAGCACATCTGGGACCTAATTCCTCATACAGCCATTTTCCACAGGCACCACCACTCTGGTTATGAGTTCAGAGGAGAAACCAAAGCAATAAAATAAACATAAATCAAAGCCAACCGTGTTAATAAAATGGATCCGAAGGGTCAGTGTGGCAGGCAGAACATTAGAATTCAGACAGCTTTAGTATCTTCCTGGACAAATTACTTGAACTGCTATCAGAGGTACCCCCAAAGTTCATGCAAAATATGCCTCCTGGCTCATTTAACTCCCATTTCTCTGGCAGCAAATTATTAAAGGAACAAGCTCAAGCTGGCAGAGCTGTAGTTTCAACATAGGCCTGATGTCCACACAAAAAATTGCTCAATAATTTATACTGGAAGTGATGCAGCACTAAATTCATTCCCTGAGCACTGGCACCGGGGCACCAGACCGCAGGGGAGAAAAACCTCCATGACAGCATCCTGCTTCTGTTTAGAGTGGAGTGTAAAGTCCCCATCGAGGGGAAGAAGGTGACCGTGCAGCCTCAGAGCAGCAGCCCATAACGCAGGTGTCGGTGACTTCATAAGGCCAAGGACACAAGAGAGGCCCACAGAAGCCTCTGGCAGGTGAGAAGGAGAGACAGGGAAAACAAAGAAAAACACTTGATGAGAGGACAGCGCAGGACGAAGAGAGGAGGGGATGGAACAAGAAAGAAGAAAACGTCTCTCTTTGGGGAGGAATATATGGTTTCGGGCAAAATATATGGTTCTAAAGAGCAGCTTCCACCTCTTCAATGCACCCATCTCAGCTTCTGGAAGTCTTTCCAGGCCTTGAGGTTCAGCTCCAATGACACCTCCTCTGCTCTGGGAGGTGGAGGGTAGCTTCCCCCGATTACCACAGAACAATGTTGCTACACAAATACATGATAATACAGTAGCTAACATTAGTGGAGAGTTTCCGTTTGCCACCTACACCCTCTCATTTAGTACCCCCCAGCCCTTCCATGGGCATTTTTACTGCCCTAATTTTGCTAATGAAGAAACTGAGGTACTGAGAGATTTAGTAACTTGCCCACAGACATACAGGTGGTAAGTGCTGCAGCTAGGACCAGACAAACTGACTCCAAAGTCCTTACTTGTAACCACTTGGCTCTACATTTCCTTATTCTGCCTCATTGTGGCTCAGACAATCGCCTGAGCCCAAGAGCTCAAGACCAGCCTGGATAACATAGTGAGACCCCATCTCTACAAAAAATTTCTGCCTGTAGTATAGACAGTAGTGTCCAAACTTCACCCCTCCTCCAGGAAACCTCTCTTGAGGATAGGGACTCTATCTTACTTATATCCCTGTTCCTCCAGCAATCCACTACTATGTCCAGCACATAGTAGGTGCTCAGTAAGTGTTAATTCCATACCTTTCTCTCATCAGACACATGTACAAAAAGTATTGTGTCCAAAACATAGACTAAGAGAAAATATTTACAAATCATATGTGCAACACAGGATTTGTATCCAGAATTTATAATAGGCCAGGCGGGGTGGCTCATGCATGTAATCCCAGCACTTTGAGAGGCCGAGGTGAGCGGATCACCTGAGGTCAGGAGTTTGAGACGAGCCTGGCCAACATGGCACAACCCTGTCTCTACTAAAAATATCAAAATTAACTGACCATGGTGGTGGATGCCTGTAATCCCAGCTACTCAAGAGACTGAGGCAGAAGAATCGCTTGAATCCAGGAGGCGGAGATTGCAGTGAGCCGAGGCTGCACCATTATACTCCAGCCTGGGCAACAAGAGCAAAACTCCGTCTCAAAAACAAAACAAAACAAAAACAAACAAACAAACAAAAACCAGAATTTATAATGAACTCTCATAACTAAATAAGAAAACAGATAACTGAGTTGAAAAATGAGCAAAAGATGTAAACAAATACTTAATCAAAGAGAATATTAAGATGGCAGATAGGCACATGACAAGATGCTCAACAGCCAGGTGAGGTGGCTCAGGCCTGTAATGGGTCACTTCCAGTACAATTACTGAGACAAGAAGCTTGCTAGAGGCCAGGAGTTCGCCCAGCCTGGGCAACATGCAAGACTTCATCTCTATTAAAAAAATAATAATAAATTTTTAAAAAAGAATCATCATGTACAGTGACTCACACCTGAAATCCCAACACTTTGGGAGGCCAAGGCAGGAGGATTGCTTGACCCTGGGAGTTGGAGACCAGCCCGGGCAACATAGTGAGACCTCGTCTCTACAAAACATTTTTTTAATTAGCTGGGCATGGTGGCACACATCTGTGGTCCCAACTACTCAGGGGGCTGAGGTGGGAGGATCGCATGAGCCTGGGAGGTCAAGGCTGCAGGGAACCGTAACTGTGCCACTGCACTCCAGCCTGGGAGGCAAGGCAAGACTGTCTCAAACCACAAAAAAAAAGAAGTATCAGTCTGAATCCCATAAATATGTACAATTATTACATGTCAACTAAAAATAAAAGGATAAATAAATAATCACCAAATGGGAGGAAAACAGTGCTTGGCATATAGTAGGCATTCAATAAATATTTGTAGAATTAATAGTCCCAGTGAAGCAGCCAGTCATTCATTCTATTGCAAAATAGCTCAAATGAAAATAAATTTATGAAAAATTTTTTTTCCTAATGTTAAGCTGAAATCACTCCTATATAAAAAGATTTATGGGCTGGGTTCGGTGGCTCATGGCTGTAAACCCAGCACTTTGGGAGGCCAAGGCAGGCAGATCACTTGAAGTCAGGAGTTCGAGATCAGCCTGGCCAATATGGCAAAACCCTGTTTCTACTAAAAATACAAAAAGTAGCCAGGCGTGGCGAAGCACGTCTGTAATCCCAGCTACTTGGGGGGCTAAGGCAGGAGAATTGCTTGAACCCAGCAGGCAGAGGTTGCAGGGAGCCAAGATGATACCACTGTACTCCAGTCTAGGCGACAGAGCAAGATTCCGCCTCAAAAAAAAAAAAAAGTATCCAAGACCAAGAGAATGAAAATATACATTCACACAAAAACTTGTACAAGAATGTTTATAGCCACATTATTCACAATAGCCAAAACGTGCAAACAACCCAAATGTCCATCAGCTGAAGAATAGATAAACGAAATGTGGTATATCCATACTACATTTTGGTATGGAATATTGTTCATCAATAAAAAGGAATGAAGTACTAATACATGTTACAACACAGATAAACCCTGAAAACAGCATGCTAAGTGAAATAAGCTTGACATCAAAGGCCACAGATTCTGTGATTTCATTTATGTGACATATCAAAAATAGGCAAAGTCATAGAGCTGTCTCTTATACACATCTAGATGTGTATAAGAGACAGCTCCTGCCTCAGCCCGTGGAGTGCTGAGATTACAGGCGCACACCATCATGCCTGGCTAGTTGTTGTATTTTTAGTGGAGATGATGTTTCACTATGTTGGCCAGGTTGGTCTTGAACTCCTGACCTCAGGTGATCCACCCACCTCGGCCTCCCAAAGTGCTGGGATTACAAGCGTGAGCCACCGCACCCGGCCTCAAAACCCTGGGATTACAGGTGGGAACCACAGCATATGGCTGAGTTGTACACTTAAAAAATTTTTTATTTTTAATATGGAACACTTCACACATTGCAGTGTCATCTTTGAGCAGGGGTCATGCTAATTTTCTCTGTATCATTCCAATTTTAGTATATGTGCTGCTGAAGTGAACATTGAATTGTATAATTTAAAAGGGTAAATTTTATGGTATACTATACTAATTTTGTGGTGTACCATAAAATTATGGGTATACTTTATAAAAATAAAATTATGGTATATAAAATTTTATGGTATACCATAAAATTGTACTTAGGCAGTATAAAAAACTCACTATGAAAAAATTCATAGACCTGTACACCAACAGAAAAAATTTTACTGCGTAATTTTAAAAATTAAAAAAAAATTCAGTCCTGCGTCTGAACGGCAGGAGCCAGGTTCTCACCTGTTGTGTGTCATCTAAGTTGCCTCATACAATAAATGCTGAGGACAGTGGTTCCTGGACATGGGTACACTGGCCGGGGGAGGTCTTTGAAAACTTCTGATGCCTGGCAACCACCCCCAGACATTCTGATTTAATTGGTCTGAGGTACAGCCTGGGTACTGAGATTTTTTTAAAAAGCTTCCCAGGTGATTCTAACATGCAGCAAAAATTGAGAACCACGGGCTTAGCAAAAGGTTGATGAACAACCATTCTTGGGAGCCAAAAGCCAATCCCTGCCCCACCTTACCTCACTTTCACCTCAAGGCAATCAGATCAGATCTGTCCTTGGCAAAGAGAACAGCTACAGTCATTCCTGCTGTTTACCATGTCGGACAGATGCAGATCAGAACATTCTCTCCAGTTCCTTAAGGGCCACTACTCTCTCTCTAAACATGTGGTTGATGAGATCAGCAATTCTGAAGCAATTCTACAAAGCGTGGCTTCTTCCGTTCTCCCCAGGTTTTCTCTCTCTTGCTGTCCCCATTTGTAGCTGGGGTTGGGAAGTGGAGGAGAGAGAAAGTCACTTGATAAATACATTCTCTGTGTTCTCAATGAACAGACATGAAAGAAAAGAAAAACAGTAAATACATTCCTAGTAGGGTGAGCCTCAGTAGTTTTCTGGATTACCCTTCCCAGAGACATTCATATTTTCAAAGAAGACCTCCTGGTAAATGAAGACATGAGTCACTAATGATGGAATTTCAGGTACTAGTAAGGAGGGTTTTGAGGGACAGGGTCTCTTTCCTTTAACTTCCCAGACACATGTCTGGACTGGTCCTGATTGTTTGGCCTGTCTGTTTTCTTAGAACAGAGCATGGGATCCTAGCTAGCTGCATTCCATTCACTTAACAATTTGTTGTTCAAATTTATTTCTTTCAGTTATGATTAGGTTTTGTCTGTGGCATTTATGGTCTTTCTATGCCAAGCAATCTCACACTAACTTGAAAGCCCTTAGTTATTAAGGCTTCTGGTTGTAGATTACAAAAACCATCTCAAGCAAGTTTAGGAAACAAGGGGAGTTCTCAATAAGATTACAGGTGGAACCAGGAAAGTTAAGCCTCAGGGAGAGCAGGAATCCAGACATACGTGGTCTTTATCAGGGGGTAGACACCAGGGCCCCACCCCAGTCAATGGGGAGGTCAGATCTCAGAGAATAATAATAATTGAACATGAATTGAATGCTTACTATGTGCCAGGCACATATATTATTGATAACATATTCTTATGTTATCATTATGAGTTATGTTACTATTGCTCTTCCCATTTTATAAATGAGGAAACTGAGGTCCACAGAAGATAAGCAATATGTTCAAGAGCTTCCAGGCCAGGTCTGGTGGCTCACACCTGTAATTCCAGCACTTTGGGAGGCCGAGGCAGGAGGATCACCTGAGCCTGAGAGTTTGAGTCTAGCCTGGGCAACATAGGGAGACCTTATCTCTACAAAAAACTTAAAAAGTAACCAGGTGTGGTGGTGGTGACTATGGTCCCAGCTATTCAGGAGGCTGAGGTAGGAGGATTACTTGAGCCCAGGAGATAGGGTTTGCAGTGAGCTGTGATTGTGCCACTGGACTCCAGCCTGGGTAGTAAAGCAAGACTCAGTCTCAAAAAAAAAAAAAAAAAAAAAAAAAAAAAAAGAAGAAGAAGAAGAAGAAGAAGTAGGGGATGGGGGCCAGTTCCAGTTGGCATTTGAACTCAGGCAGTATGGTTTCAGAATTCACACACTTAGCCACCAGGGGAATGGTTCCCTCATGAGTTGTACAGTGGGCAACCTGCACACCCAAACCTGGCAGCCCTGACTATGGACTAGATCAGTGCTTCTCATCAGAGATACTAAGGACATTTGGAGCTAGACAATTTTTTGTGTAGTACTATCCCATCCTTCATTTACTATATGTGAGTGGTAGTAACCCTCCCAACCATTGTGACAATCAAAAGCCAATCATTGTGACAATCAAAAGTATCAATCTCTTCAAACTTTAAAAAAAAAGGAAAATAAAAAAAAATTTTTAAAGTATCAACCTCAGTTGAGAATCACTAGGATAAGTAGATAGCCCCAAATGATGTCTACATCTCTATTTTGTGAGTTCTTGATGGCTAGTAGCAATGTGACTTCTTTTTCTCCTCCCACAGTAGTTGGCCCAGACAACTGTATACATACTCCACAAATCCTGGGTGTGCATTGTCATTAGAGCCTGAAAGGACCCAGAGTCCTCAGCTTGGTGCTTCCCTACCCAGGATGATAGGGATGGAAACATGAGTCATGCATGGTAGATTAACTCCAACATCCTACAGGAAGACACAACAGTTTTCTCAGTTTTTCATTTGGTCCCCCGAACAAGCCAGCATGGTAGGAAGGGCAGGAATTAGTCATTCCTATTATGAAAAAAGAATGTAACGGTAAAATTGTTTTTAATTTTGGCAAAGAAAAAAGCAGCTATAAGCCTATCCTCTGCACAATTATCCTGTTTCGCATGTTACCTGCTGGCCCTGTCTACAAGCTCTCTCTTGGTGTGCATGGTTATAGTCAAAGAGTGTACCATCTGGGGTTCTGCTACTTTCACTTAACATTTATAAATGTTTTCCTTGTTGCTACATGGTCTTCATAATGAATGATTTTTTTTAAATGTCTGCATAGTGTTCCATTGCACAAATCTACTTTTATTTTATTATTATTATTATTACTATTTTTGTAGAGGCAGGGTCTCACTCTGTCGCCCAGGCTGAGTGCAGTGGCATAAGTATAGCTCACTGTGTTTTAGGATGGGAAGCCTTGACTGTGAGTTGTCCAGAGTTTTGGCACATCGAACAAAGAATTGAACAAAATGCCCAGAACAAAACAATAGAAGATGAAAGCATACATTTATTGAAGTGAAAGTACACTCCACAGAGTGGCTCAAGAACCCTGATTGTAATGTGTCTTGGGGTTTTCATTAAATTAAAAGAGCATGGTAACACCCCTAAGTACCCTTTAGCAGCGTCTGATAGGTTACACTCTATACAAATGAAGGATTCTGCCCAGGACCAATAAGAGGCAGAACTCTGCCCAGGACCCATCAGAGGCATCCCACTTGTGACCTATGAGCAAATGAAGGTTTCAGAATGGACCATTTACAGAAATTCCCATTTTTGACATAAGGGAGGGGAGGTTCAGAGAGGGAGGGGCCTTTGGCCCCTCATTACTTGATCATGGAAAGGTGGGGTTTTTCTTTCAGTCCAATTCCAAGAAGGCAACCGTGGGTTGGCCTTAGGTTTCCTGCCTCCAAACACTATTCTCCTGCCTCAATTGAAGCCTCAAACTCCTGGCCTCAAGCCATCCTCCAACCTCAGCCTCTCAAAACGCTGGGATTTCAGGCATGAGTCACTGGGTAGGCCCCTCCCTCTCTGAACCTCCCCTCCCTTATGTCAAAAACGGGAATTTCTGTGAATGGTCCATTCTGAAACCTTCATTTGCTCATAGGTCACAGGCGGGATGCCTCTGATTGGTCCTGGGCAGAATCCTTCATTTGTATAGAGTGTAACCTATCCAGTGGCATGAACCACACCCTGACTACTTTAATATTAAAAATCTTGGCCCTGCGCGGTGTCTCATGCCTGTAATCCCAGCACTTTGGAAGGTCAAGGCGGGGGGATCACCTGAGGTTAGGAGTTCGAGACCAGCCTGGCCAACATGGTGAAACCCTGTCTCTACTAAAAATACAAAAATTAGCCAGGTGTGGCAGTGGGCACCTGTAGTCCTAGCTAGTTGGGAGGCTGAGGCAGGAGAATCGCTGGAACTTGGGAGGCAGAGACTGCAGTGAGCTGAGACCATGCCACTGCACTCCAGCCTGGACAACAGAGTGAGACTCCATCTCAAAAAAAACAAAAACAAAAACAAAAAAGTGTACATATATGTGAAATTGTACTTCAGGTTGGTTTGAATTTGCATTTCTATGATTTAGTGCATTGTCCTAATTCTGTTTATTATTTCCATTCCTTCTTATATTAATAAATTGTATATAATATATATATATATATATTTTTTGAGACGGAGTCTCGCTCTGTCGCCTAGGCTGGAGTACAGTGGCCCGATCTCGGCTCACTGCAAGCTCCGCCTCCCGGATTCATGCCAATCTCCTGCCTCAGCCTCCTGAGTAGCTGGGACCACAGGTTCCCGCTACCACGCCTGCTAGTTTTTTTTGTATTTTTAGTAGAGATGGGTTTTCACCGTGTTAACCAGTATGGTCTTGATCTGCTGACCTTGTGATCTGCCCGTCTCAGCCCCCCAAAGTGCTGGGATTACAGGCGTCAGCCACCGCGCCTGGCTGTATATAAGTTTACAGTGAGAGTTACTGTTTTGTTTAATTTAATGTAACTTAATTTAGGAGAGCTAAGTAATTAAACATGAGGCCAAAGTACATAAGAAAGTGGCAGTCTTTTATTGCAAATATGCACACACTCTCGGGCGAAGTTCTCTGGTCCTCAGGTGTAGGGGGGGCCAGGGAAGTCGCGCTGGCGCTCTGGGGTGATGTTCTCGGGTCCACAAATGCGGCGGCCGAAGAAGTCACACCGGCTCTTGCCGGCAGCGGACTTTTATGCATTGGTACTGGAAGGGGGCGGGCAGTGGGCGGGATAAGGGCGTGATAGGGGCGTCTCCATAGGCGTGGCCGGGTTAAGTTTCGATCTCTTCGGATGGACATCACCTGGCGCATGCTCGGTTGATCTGCATCTTCCCGGGGCAGGCTGCATTTTCCCACGCACGGGAAAGTTGGCGAGGAAGAACCCGGAAGCAACATGGATTATGCCTTCTTGTTCACCTTCCTCCATCTTGTCCTTTCTCCTTCACCCAAACAGTTATATTCATTTTACGAATAAAAACTCTGAAGATCAGAGACATTAGGTAAAGTTGCTAAAGTTGACAGAATTGACTAAACTTAGAATAAACATTTTCTAGCCGGGCACAGTGGTGTGCACCTGCAGTCTCAGCTATTCAGGTGTCTGAGGCCAGATCATTTGAACCCAGGAGTTTGAGACCAGCCTGGGCAACATAGTAAGACCTCCATCTCAAACTACGACGACAAACAAAAACCCAAAATATTTTAGGCCTGCTTAGTCCAATGCCCTTGCCATCACACCCCATATCCTCCCCCAGCTCAGACATGCTCAGTGATGAAACCAGTTTCTGGGGTTGCAATTCCCGCCCACGAGCAAATGAGAGGCTGATCCAAAGTGTTTCTAAACTCTGCAGTTTTTTTTTTGTTTTTTTTTTTTTTTTTTTT
>NW_012103032.1:57091-59929 GCF_000951045.1 Mandrillus leucophaeus | reverse complement strand
CTGGCTAATTTTTTGTATTTTTAGTAGAGACGGGGTTTCACCTTGTTAGCCAGGATGGTCTCGATCTCCTGACCTCATGATCCGCCCACCTCAGCCTCCCAAAGTGCTGTGATTACAGGCATGAGCCACCATGCCCAGCCAATAATTTTTTTTTTTTTTAAGAGCCTCTCCAGCCACCATTTTTCTGATTTAGTTAAAATGTAGACAAGCCTCAACTGGAAATGGCTCTTTCCAGAGGAACCAACTAGACTTCCTATAAATCCAGTTTTCTCATCCAGCTCCAAAGCATTAGCACAAAAACAATGGAGAGAGAAGGAAAAGGAGAACCTCTGCCTCCCAAGTAGAAGGGGGGCTGCGGTGGACAGCATGGCAGGTGGTGTTTATCTGCAATCATGGGCTATTCTCCAACTCCCAAACAGCCTCTTAGATGCAAATTGTTCATCAGCACCATCATCCTTAGCCATTCATCCCAGGAACTGATGGCAGCAACTTAAGTTGCCTTATTTTTCCCTTTCCCAAATTGAACTCCTAAAGAGCCAGCAGAGACTGGAAGCCACACAAAGCACCACCTCCTGTGTGACAGGACACACCCCCCATCCCTGAGGGTGGACCATCAGCCCCTGGACTTAAAACAAAGGAGTCAGGTTTGTTTTCTAGGGCAAAAATCACAAAGAGATTTTTATATAAGTTCCAAAATACATTTCCCTTTATTGGAGGTCGGAAAAAGAGGATATTTAACTTCAGACTTATAGTAATCTTCCTACTTTCTCCACTGCATACTTACCTGTGAGCAGGGCTCTGGGGTCTCAGCCTGTATCCAATAACTTGAAGACAGGGTTTGCTTCTGAAGCAAGTAATTTGTTTTATCTAACTGTCCCTTAGGGCAGTTTCACAGCATGTCAAAGCCAACATCTTGGAGACAAAGGGCACATGTATCTTTGCTTCATGATCTGCAAACACTGGTTTTGTGGTAACAAACACCATTAAATTAAGATGCCACAGGATCAAAATTACAGCTAAAAATATTTTAAAGTATATATCGGCTGGGCATGGTGGCTCATGCCTATAATTCCAGCACTTGGGGAGGCCAAGGCAGGTGAATCACGAGGTCAAGAGATGGAGACCATCCTAGCCAAAATGGTGAAACCCTGTCTCTACTAAAAATATAAAAATTAGCTGGGCATGGTGGTGCATGCCTGTAGTCCCGGCTACTCAGGTGGCTGAGGCGGGAGAATTGCTTGAACCCGGGAGACAGAGGTTGCAGTGAGCCGAGATCGCGCCACTGCACTCCAGTCTGGCAACAAAGTGAGACTCCGTGTCAAAAAAAAAGTATATTGACAAAGATTAAAAGGAATTTTAATACCCAGTTTTGGCAAGGATGCAAGAAGTACTTCCTGTACTTCCTGAAGGACCACTGGACAATTTGAGTCACAAGCTCTAAAAATTAGCAAACCCCATGGCCCATCAATACAATTCTAGAAATTTATCTTGGGGGTTGGGGGAAACAAAGATGCACAGATACTACTTGCAACGATTCTCTGTAATATTAAAAAATGGAAATGAACTAAATATTCAAGGTTAAGAGAATAAAAATTGCAGAGTAGACATACAACGGGATCTTAGTGAGCTCTAAAAAAGAAATAGTGCTATAAGATAGGAGTCCGGAAACACACCCACAAGTCAAATAAATCTCCAGCCTGTTTTTGTAAATAAAGTTTTATTGAAACGCAGCCACACTCATTTGTTTATGTGTTGTCTATGGCTGTTTTCATGCTAGAACAACAGAGTTGCAACAAACCGTATGACCCACAAAGCCTGAAACATTTGCTATCCAGACCTTTATAGAAAAAGCTTGCCAACTAATATTCAATGTTCTTGCTATAGAAGAATATTTACTGACAAAGGCAAATGTTCATGATATATTGCTAAGTGAAGGTAAAAAATCAGGACTGGGCACAGTGGCTCACACCTGTAATCCCAGCACTTTGGGAGGCCGAGACGGGAAGATCGCTTGAGCCCAGGAGTTTGAGACCACTCCATCTCTCCAAAAAATAAAAAAAATTAGCTGGGTGTGGTGGCCTGTGCTACTTGGGAGGCTGAGGTGGGAGGATGGCTTGACCCCAGGTGGTGGAGGTTGCAGTGAGCCAAGATCGCACCACTGCACTCCAGCCTGGATGACAGAGCCAGACCCTGTCTCAAAAAAAAAAAAAAAATCAGGCCATCACATAATACCATTTTATTATGCATAGAAATAAAACTGAAAGAGGCTGGGCAAGGTGGCTCACGCCTGTAATACCAACACTGTCCGAGGCGAGGAGGGCGGATGACCTGAGGTCAGGAATTCGAGACCAGCCTGACCAACATGGCGAAACCCCTTCTCTACTAAAAATACAAAAATTAGTGGGGCATGGTGGTGCGTGCCTGTAATCCCAGCTACTCAGGGGGCTGAGGCAGGAGAATCCTTGAACCTAGGAGGCGGAGGTTGCAATGAGATGAGATCACGCCGTTGCACTCCAGCCTGGGTGACAAAGCAAGACTCTTATCTCAAAAATAAATAAATAAGTAAGGATGGGAGCAGTGTCTCACGCCTGTAATCCCAGCACTTTGGGAGGCTGAGGCAGGCAGATCACCTGAGGGCAGGAGTTCGAGACAAGCCTGACCAACATGGAGAAACCCCATCTCTATTAAAGATACAAAATCAGCTGGGTGTGGTGGCACACGCCTGTAATCCCAGCTACTCGAGAAGCTGAGGCAGGAGAATCGCTTGAACCCAGGAGGTGGAGGTTGCGGTAAGCCGAGATCACGCCATTACACTCCAGCCTGGGCAACAAGAGCAAA
>NW_012103032.1:54163-54805 GCF_000951045.1 Mandrillus leucophaeus | reverse complement strand
CTCGGCCTCCCAAAGTGCTGGGATTACAGGCTTGAGCCACCGCGCCCGGCCTAAACTCTGTAGTTAATGCTTGCTTGGCTCCAAGCAATCAGCCCAGGTCCAAAGAGGAACACAAACGCAGCCCCAGAAAGGATCCTGGCACCTCCGGCCCCCTCCTGGCCTCTTCTGCTCTAACTCTTAAGAGTGAATAAGAGAGTCTGAGTATTTCACCTCCAGTAATTTCCTTAAGGTGGTGATTCCTAGACCTGGCTGCTTCCAGAGTCCCTTGGGAGAACTCTTCCCATGTACAGATTCCAGCCTGTGGAATCAGGATCTCCAGGGACCAGGGCTTGACGATCTATAGTTTTTAACACCCTTCAATTAATTATGAGGCTCACCTAGGTTTAGGACCCACTGCCTTAGGGTTTATAAGATCACCCAGGCAAGCTTGCCAAAATGCAGATTCCCAGCCTACCAGGGATCTGGTGTAGGGCCATGGAATCTGCATTCCAACAATCATGATGTCCGCAGTCCACACAAAGGGGACCATCAAGGACCGGGAAAGAGCCTCTGCAAAAAGCAAATAAATAAATAAAATAATAATAATAAACAAAAAAATAACTAAATGGCTTGAAAGTAGGGTAAGCATAATTTTTTTTTTTT
>NW_012103032.1:49486-51099 GCF_000951045.1 Mandrillus leucophaeus | reverse complement strand
AGCCGAGATCACGCCATTACACTCCAGCCTGGGCAACAAGAGCAAAACTCCATCTCAAAAAAAAAAAAAAGAAAGAAAAGTGAAAAAAATTCCAATAACAATGGTGCTCTCTGGGTGGTGAGATTATGGGCAGTCACATGTATATGTATGTTTCTGAGAGGCTTTTTTTTTTTTTTTTTTGAGATGGAGTCTCACTGTGTCACCAGGCTGGAGTGCAGTGGCGCAATCTTGGCTCACTGCAACCTCCACTTCCCAGATTCAAGTGATTCTCTTGCCTCAGCCTCCTGAGTAGCTGGGATTACAGGCACCCACTATGGGAGGAGACCACCCCTCATATTGTCTTATGCCCAATTTCTGCCTCCAAAGAAAGAAGAAGTAAAAACTAAAAGGCAGAAATGAAATCCACAAGCAGACAGCCCGGCGCCGCACCCTGGGCCTGGTAATTAAAGATCAACCCCTCACCTAATCGGTTATGTTATCTATAGATTACAGACATTGTATAGGAAAACACTGTGAAAATCCCTAACCTATTTTGTTTCAATCTAACTACTGGTGCATGCAGCCCCCAGTCACGTACCCCCTGCTTGCTCAATTGATCACGACCCTCTCACGTGCACCCTCTTAGAGTTGTGAGCTCTTAAAATGGACAGGAATTGCTCACTCCGGGAGCTCAGCTCTTGAGACAGGAGTCTTACTCATGCCCCCGGTCGAATAAACCCCTTCCTTCTTTAACTCGGTGTCTGAGAAGTTTTGTCTCCGGCTCGTCCTGCTACACCACCACCACATCCAGCTAATTTTTGTATTATTTAGTAGAGACAGGGTGTCACCATGTTGGCCAAGCTGGCCTCGAACTCCTGGCCTCAAGTGATTCACCCACCTCAGCTTCCCAAAATGCTGGGATTACAGGCGGGAGCCACTGCACACAAACAGCTTTTTGTATTTCATATTGTCTGAACATATACACTGAACATATATAATTTCTATAGTTAACCAGGGGGAGGAGGAATATATATGTATAAAGCCATGTATAAAGAATAACTGAGTCTCTTTATACATGGGTCTGGCTTCAGTGCTACTTTCAACCCTCCCCTTCTACCCCCTTACCCTATCACATTCCCCCTCCAAAGCACCTCCTTGCTCCCACCCCCACCCCTGTCTTGCTCCAGATTTGCAAAATATGTGCTCTAAAGAAAAAAAGAGAGGATGAATCCGTTTTGGGGCAGGGGCCACACATCAACATTTGTACCTGAGGATATGTGCAGGTGAGAATAAAAAGAGATTTGCAAAGAAGCATTTTTATTGGTTTTGCCTCTGAACTAAAAAGATACAAAGACAAGCCTTAATAGCATATGAATTCAAGGCCCTAGCCTCTTCTCCAAACCAAGAATTCCCAAGTGTTGCCGCAGCCTAGGACACTGGGCACTGGTAAATCCGTGTGCCAAAGCTGAAATCTGAGTACTGTACAGCATTACAGTATTGTAATGGGACCCCCTTTATGTACCCACTCAACAAACTTTCCCAAACACTCACTGGTACAAAACATGGCCTTACTGGCTGGGTGCGGTGGCTCACTGTAATCCCAGCACTTTGGGAGGCCGAGGCAGGTGGATCAC
>NW_012103032.1:45828-48811 GCF_000951045.1 Mandrillus leucophaeus | reverse complement strand
CTCGATCTCCTGACCTCGTGATCCGCCCATCTCGGCCTCCCAAAGTGCTGGGATTACAGGCTTGAGCCACCGCGCCCGGCCAATAATAAACTCTTATACTTGCACAGCACATTACAGTTGTCAAATATCTTTTACACACTTATGTCATTCTATTTCTCCTTGATCAGTCAATGAATAAACAATTAGCCATAATTAAGCCCCTACTGTGTGCATGATATCGTGGGAAGTATAAAAATATTTAAGAGGCCAGGTGCAATGGATCACACCTGTAATCCCAGGAATTTGGGAGGCCGAGGCAGGCAGATCACTTGAGGCCAGGAGTTCGAGACCAGTCTGGTGTCAGAGATTCTAAAAATCACTAACATGGTGAAACCCCATCTCTAATAAAAATAAAAAATATTAGCTGGACATAGTGGGACATGCCTGTAATCCCAGCTACTTGGGAGGCTGAGGCAAGAGAATCACTTGAAATCGGGAGGTGGAGGTTGTAGTGAGCTGAGATGGCGCCATTGTACTCCAGCCTGGGCAATGGAGGGAAATTCTCAAAAAAACACAACACAACAAAAAACAAAATATTAATAAAAATATGTAACCACAGAACAGTGGCCCTCAATCAAGCTTCACTTTAGAATCACCTGGGGAGCTTTTATATAGATGTCAGAACCTCTGGAGGTGCAGCTCAGGAATCTGATTTTTAAAGCTCCCAAATGCAACACAAAAACTCCAAATGAGTCCAGGAATTTGGCTGCACATTAGAATCACCTAGGGAGTATTTAAATATCCCAGAGTCCAATCTGGCACCAAGATTGATTAAATAAAAATGCCTGTGGCCAGACCCAGGCAATGGTATTTTCTAAAGCTCGCCAGGTAATCCCAACACGCAGCCAAACTTGAGAACCACTGAAATGAAGGAATTCAGAGGTGATAAGAGGGTAGGCTAGAGCAGCCAAGGAATGTTTCTGCAGGAGACTGGATTTGAGCCATGTCTTCAAGAATAAGCAGAAAAGAAGAAGAAAGGAATTTGAGGGTGGAGAACAGCATGAAAAAATTTTTGGCTTCAGTGAAAGATTCATAATGAGAAATAAGGCTGGGATCATAGGGTGGGGCCAGATCTTGAGGGGCCCATAATGTCAAATAAGGGGTTTAATGTTTACCTAATAAGACACAGATCTGGTGCAGTGGCTCACGCCTGTAATCTCAGCACTTTTGAAGGCTGAGGTGGGCAGATCACTTGAGGTCAGGTGTTCAAGACCAGCCTGGCCAAAATGGTGAAACCCTGTCTCTACTAAAAATACAAAAAATTAGCCAGGCATGGTGGTGCGTGCCTGTAATCTCAGCTACTCGAGAGGCTGAGGCAGGAGAATCACTTGAACCTGGGAGGTGGAGGTTGCAGTGAGCTGAGATCGCACCACTGCTCTCCAGCCTGGGTGACAGAGCAAGATTCTGTCTAAAAAAAAAAAAAAAAAAAAGACGGTCACAGAAGATTTTAAGTAAGGAAGCAACTGCTTTGAGATTTGGGGGAAGGTAAATCTGGGAGTAAATATCAAGTGCATAGGGAAAGGCTAGAGCCAAGGGGACCAGATAAAAGATTATTAAAGATTTTCTAGAGTGATTATACCTAGTAATGGAGAGGGTATAGAAAGATGAACATTCTCATGTCCATCCCATGTCCATGCTCATGTCCATTATACACTCACCATGCTGGTACAGCCTTTCTGGAAGACATAGCAGCCACAGTCATTAGAGTGCCTTTGTGAGAATTGCAACAAGATACTCCTACCTCCAAACAGACACAACCCCATGCCATAGTGCACGACTTGGCAAGCAAAGTTGCCGCCATCCACCCCCCCGACACTGACTCCTGTGTGCACTAGCCCTGCTAAAGAGCACGTTCACAGAGTTATACAACTGCACATAATCAGCCTCTGCTATGGATCACTAAACATGGAGAATATAGGGATTGTTCTACAAAGGAACAGGCTGACCACAGAGCTATGTGTATCTTAGAAGTGCCCAAGAAACAGTGAGGGTTCTGGAAGAGCCTGGACTCAGGACACCACATCAAGGGCAAGTATCATTAATCATCTATCCGGTAGATACTCCCGACCTTGATTCAGAATCCTCCATTGGTCAGACAGCAACATGCTCAACACCAGGAATGACTCAAAATCGTTCTAAGCCGATCTTGGTTATTGCTGTTCCCTTTGCCAGATATTGATCCAAGGGGATACATAACACAATTCCAATTAACAATGCAGAGAGGTGTTTCTGGAAGGATTTGCTCCCCTAAAAAGAGAGAGGTATGTGAAGTAGAAGCCCTTTTTGCTGCCACCAAGACCTGCTTCCCTTGTTTCCTGTTTGGAAGACTGTTGTGCAAAGACGTAATGTTGGAGCTGTGGCATGTAACTTTGCAACAATGAAGAATCTCAGAGATTCTAAGCCAAGAGGATCTCAGATATTCTGACTCAGTTCCTGACTTTGCTGAACTGCTTAACTAACCCTGGAACCATGTAACTCCAAAGTTCACATTTTGTGAGATAGCTAAACATCTTTATAATTTAAGTCACTAGTCTTTAGATATTGTATTACTTGCAGTTGAAGACCTCTGAATATTCTGAACATTTGCCAATTAATTTGTTCAACAAGAATGTAATAGCTCCTACTTAATACTAGGGATTTAAAGATGTGACAAGGTTCTAGGCCGGGCACAGCGGCTTATGCCTGTAATCCCAGTACTTTGGGAGGCTAAGGCAGGCAGATCATGAGGTCAGGAGATCGAGACCAGCCTGGCCAACATATTGAAACCTCATCTCTACTAAAAATATAAAAATTAGCTGGGCATGGTGCCCGGCGCTTGTAGTCCCAGCTACTCGGGAGGCTGAGGTGGGAGAATCACTTGAACCTGGGAGGCGGAGGTTGCAGTGAGCCGAGATCGTACCACTGCACTCCAGCCTGGAGACAGATCAAGAGCAAGACTCTGTCA
>NW_012103032.1:32859-44593 GCF_000951045.1 Mandrillus leucophaeus | reverse complement strand
CCTGGGCGACAGAGCAAGACTTCATCTAAAACAAACAAACAAACAAAAAACAAAAATCAAAAACAAAAAAAGGCCAGGCACTGTGGCTCACTCCTGTAATCCTAGCACTTTGGGAGGCTGAGGCAGGCAGATTACCTGAGGTCGGGAGTTCAAGACCAGCTTGACCAACATAGAGAAACCCCATCTCTACTAAAAACACAAAATTAGCTGGGCATGGTGGTGCATGCCTGTAATCCCAGCTACTTGGGAGGCTGAGGCAGGAGAATCTTTTGAACCTGGGAGGCGGAGGTTACAGTGAGCCAAGATTGTGCCATTGCACTCCAGTCTGGGAATCAAGAGCGAAACTTCGTCTCAAAAAGAAAAAAAAAAAGAAGAGAGAATGGGTGTTGAATTGGCAACCAACAGTATCTGTCACTCTCTGAAGGAGCAAAGAGAATAGGAAAAGAACTGAAACAGAGAACTGGGAACATATCAACATTTTCAGGATAGGGGAGGAAATTGGAGATGGAGAAGAAAAGATTAGAAAAGTGAGAGAGGAAGGACTCCCAGAAGACAAGGAAAGAGATTCCAGAAGGAAAAAGTGGCCAACAGCTTCAAACATTACAGAGAGGTCAAATAGATGAGGACCATTGTGGTAAACATTAACCTTGGTGAGTAGGAGGTCACTCTTGTCCTTGGTAAGGGTTGCCAAGAACATAAAAACATTGAAAAGGATGTGTGGGAGGTGAAGAAGTGAAGTATGCAGGAAAAGGGGGGAAACAAAATATGCAGCCAGAGAGAGAAGACTTGGAGGGAAGAGCCATGTTGAACACAGAGCCTGCCAGAATCAAAAGTTATTGCTGGACCTGGCTGAAGCTAAGCAGGAAGACAAATCAGTTTCCTCTACTGCATATTCATCAGGGACATTCTCGCCAGCTTCAGAGAGTGCATTGAGACAGTAGAGACCCTCCCAGCGGGCTTCACGATTAATTCTCATCTCCCTCGGGGCTTGGCATAAAAGAAGGACTAATCATGCTCTCTCACCGTCTGGGCAATTAGTCTCTCATCAGCTGGCACAAAATGAGGGGTTTGTGACACTTTGTGACAGCCCAGCCCCCATCACATCTGGGCCCTAATCTCTTGAATTAGCCAAATCAAGGGTAAGTTTGGAGATGTATTGTGATTCAAGCGATAGAATAAATAACCCATTGGCCAGGCTTCACTCCAAGTCTCCCTGCCTTCATGAGTGATGTCTAATTGGAGAAGGCTAAAATGGCAAGGCTGGTGCTTCAGATGCCTTGCAGGGAGACAGCAGGGTCAGGGCAGTAAGGTTACAGTAAGAATGTGCCCAGTCGGGGTTCCTCCCCTGGGACGTTCCTAGAGCTTCTCTATCTGCTGTCTACCCTGGATCTATGAGAGCAAAGGGATATATCTCAGGTTGGGCTGGGAAATTCCATGCTTAGCAGATCCCCCTTATACTTGAGAAGGACCAATATAAGAACTCTGCAGTCCTACAGTCCCCCTGTGTGTCCCTCTATCCTGACACCAATCACACAGCACTGGAATCCTCCAGGACTCTCTCTGTCCCATAGATTGTTTACTGCTTGAGAGCAAGAAACAGGTTTGCCTTGTTCACTCCACTCTATACCCAGTGCCCAGACAAGGACTGGCAGAGGGCAGTACTCAAGGAATGAGTTCACATGCTGGCCATGTGAACAAACGAGCAAATGGATAAAAGAATGAGAGAAAGCAGGGTGCAGAGAACACATTCAGGCTACAAAACACTCCTCAAAGGACATTTCTTCAGCAACTACCATGTGTTCATGAGCAGACACTGTGTCAGTGGGACCATGCCTTCCAGTAGGAAGGTAACTAGTTGGGCTCCTTCTCCCAGTCCCGTTTGGATGATGAAGCACTTTCACATCTGGTATCTCATGGGGTATTCACAATCACCTTGATAGACTGGGAGAGAAGAGAAAATAAACCAAGTAAAATAGCTTTAAACAGATTCATTGGAGACCTTCCTGCCTGTCAGGGAAGCTATTAGGGCAGAGAATCCCCTTCCCACTTGGTGCCAGTGGAGTCTCACAACAGGGATATTATTTCCCACTTTGCAGACTAAAAACAAAACAAACTGCCAGGCACGGTGGCTCATGCCTGTAATCCCAGCACTTTGGGAGGCCAAGGAGGGCGGATCACCTGAGGTCGGGAGTTCGAGACCAGCCTGACCAACATGGAGAAACCCCGTCTGTACTAAAAATACAAAATTAGCTGGGCGTGGTGGCACATGCCAGCTACTAGGGAGGCTGAGGCAGGAAAATTGCTTGAACCTGGGAGGCGGAGGTTGCGGTGAGCCAAGATGGCACCATAGCACTCCAGCCTGGGCAACAAGAGTGAAAGAAAGAAAAGAAGGAAGGAAGGAGAGAAAGAAAGAAAGAGAGAAAGAAAGAAAAGAAGGAAGGAAAGGCAAGAGAGAAAGAGAAAGAAAGAGAAAGAAAGAAAGAAAGAAAGAAAGAAAGAAAGAAAGAAAGAAAGAAAGAAAGAGAGAAAGAGAGAGACTTATCTTAAAAAGTGACATTTAATACAGTTGAAGGATGAAAAGGAGCCAGCAAGGTGCAACAGTGGGAAGCATTCAGGTAGACAGAAGAGCATACAGAAAGTCACAGAGCAGGAATGCACTGAGGTGTTCAGAGAACAGAAATGAATCCTGTTTGGCTAGGAAACTGCAATTCAGGAGGAGGGAGTTTTTTCGGTTTTGGGGGGTTTTTTAGCAACAAGGTGCCACTCTGCTGCCTAGGCTAGAGTGCAGTGGCACCATCACAGCTCACTGCAGCCTTGACCTCCTGGGCTCAAGTGATCCTCCCACCTCAGCCTCCCAAACAGCTGGGACTACAGGTGCATGCCATCATGCCTGGCTAGTTTTTTGTATTTTTTGTAGAGACAAGTTTTCACCATGTTGCCCAGGCTGGTCTGGAACTCCTGGGCTCAAGCAATCTGTCTGCCTCAGCGTCCCAAAGTGCTGGGATTACAGGCATGAGTCACTGCCCCTGGCAGACAGGGCAATTCTAAACGAGGTTGGCAAGGTAGGCAGGAGCCAGGAGAACCCCCTAGGCCAGAGTAAGGAGGCTGAAGTTCATACTCAAAGTGATGGGAAGCCAATAGAGAGGTTTCAGCAGGGGGAATACCAGGATCTGGTTTATATATATTTAGTCACTGTTGCTATGTGGAGAAATAAATTATAGGGTGGTAAGAGTGAAAGCTATAAGAAATAGCAGCTCAGAATCAGGGATAAAGGTAGATACAGCAGAAAGTTAAGACAAGGAATTGATAGGATTTCATCTTAAATGAGAGGTTTCTGGCTTGGGCAACTAAATGGATGAAAGCGTCAGAATTGTAGAACCCAAGCTCCCTGCTTTCCTGGGACTGAGGAGCATGCAGTGAAGACTGAGGCCTAGAGAACAGAATGTCACTTATTTATTTATTTATTTTTGAGACAGTCTCACTCTGTTGCCCATGCTGAAGTGCAGTGGTATGATCTTAGCTCACTGCAACCTCCATCTCCAGGTTCAAGCAATCCTCCTACCTCAGCCTCCCAAGTAGCTGGGACTGCATACGTGTGCCACCACACCTGGCTAATTTTTGTATTTTTAGTAGAAACGGGGTTTCACTGTGTTGGCCAGACTGGTCTTGAGCTCTTGGTCTCAAGTGATCTGCCTGCCTCAGCCTCCCAAAGTGCAGAGATTATAGGCGTGAGCCACCGTGCCTGGCCATAATGTCACTTTACGTAATGATAACTACTAAGAATGCCTCAAAGTTCAGCTTAGATCTGAATATATGACCAAATTTGCTATTCTGCTGCAGCCTCATCCTTGGCCTTTGGAAGATTAAATTGCAAAATATCTATTTCAGTGGCATTTCAGAACTTGTACATGATGAGCAATTGTGTGGCTGTACATGTGGCCACCACGTTTTGCAAGTATAAGAATGTCATTAGGCCGGGCGCAGTGGCTCATGCCTGTAATCCCAGCACTTTGGGAGTCCGAGGTGGGCGGATCACAAGGTCAGGAGATCGACACCACCCTGGCTAACACGGTGAAACCCCGTCTCTACTAAAAATACAAAAAATTAGCCAGGCGTGGTGGCAGGCACCTATAGTCCCAGCTACTCCGGAGGCTGAGGCAGGAGAATGGCGTGAACCCAGGAGGCAGAGCTTGCAGTGAGCTGAGATCGCGCCACTGCACCCCAGCCTGGGCGACAGAGCGAGACTCCGTCCCCCCCACCCCCCTCAAAAAAAAAAAAAAGAATGTCATTAATCCAGCTGAGCATGGTGGTTCACATCTGTAATCCCAGTTCTTTGGGAGGCTGAGGTGGGTGGATCACCCGAGGTCAGGAGTTCGAGACCAGCTGGCCAATATGGTGAAACCCCACCTCTACTAAAAATACAAAAATTAGCTGGGCATGGTGGCACACGCCTGTAATCCCAGCTACTAGGGAGGCTGAGGCAGGAGAATCCCTCGAACCTGGGTGGCAGAGGTTGCAGTGAGCCGAGGTTGCCCCATTGCACACCAGCTTGGGCGACAGAGCAAGACTCTGTCTCAAAAAAAAAATAAAAAGAATGTCGTTAATCCAAACAGGGCATGTCATTTCTATTTATTGATATATGTGAATATTCCATTTCAATGTAGGTAAGCATTCCCAATGTACTTAAAAGTGAAAAATCTCCTTGTTTTCTATGTGTTGAAATGATTGTCTCAAGATTTAAAATGCTCTAATATTTAATGATGATCTATGTACCAAAACAGTTTGGAACTTTCAAATGGTGATATAAAAAGTAGATGGACGGCTATGCAATTATCAGGAGTGTGTGTTGGCTAGATCTCAATCTGAGAATCTCAAATCTGAGAATTTCCATATCTTGTGAAGTTGCACCAAAAGCAAATGCCAACATTGTCACTTCAAAATTTCAGGAAGAGAAAAAACATACACAATATCCATGACGTGTTTCATTCAATCCAATCACAATAAAGAAAATAAAGAGGCCGGGCGTGGTGGCTCACGCCTGTAATCCCAGCACTTTGGGAGGCTGAGGCGGGCGGATCACGAGGTCAGGAGATCCAGACCATCCTGGCTAACACGGTGAAACCCCATCTCTACTAAAAGTACAAAAAATTAGCCCGGCGTGGTGGCATGCGCCTGTAGTCCCAACTACTCGGAAGGCTGAGGCAGGAGAATGGCGTGAACCTGGGAGGCAGAGCTTGCAGTGAGCCGAAATTGCTCCACTGCACTCCAACCTGGGTGACAGAGCAAGACTCCGTTTAAAAAAAAAAAAAAAGAAAGAAGAAAATGTCAGATAACTGAGGTATCTAAAAAACGTTTTGACCCTCCATTAACCCCAGATGAAAGTGAACTTCTACTTATCAGCCGGTCACGGTGGCTCATGCCTGTAATCCCAGCACTTTGGGAGGCCAAGACAGGCAGATCACTTGAGATCAGGAGTTCAAGAACAGCCTAGCCAACATGGCGAAACTCCGTCTCTACAAAAAATACAAAAATTAGCCAGGTGCGGAGGCTGAGGCAGGAGAATCACTTGAACCCAGAAGGTGAAGATTGCAGTGAGCTGAGATCGTGCCACTGCACTCCAGCCTGAGCAACAGAGTGAGACTCTATCTCAAAAACTAATAAAATAATAATAATAATAATAATAATAGTAATAATAATAGAAAGTGAGCTTCTACTCATAACCTAAATGCGCCAAGTAGTGACCAAAGGAACAATTCAGGTGCTGAATGTGCTGAGAAAGTATTATTTCTGCATTTGGACAAACTTTAGAAATATGCTACTAAATTTTTTAAATAATTAACTGCAGCAGTAACTCAATCTTTAAAAAAATATAAGATTTATTCTTGACCCTGAGAATTTTATTTTATTTTATTTTTTCAAGACACAGTTTCATTCTGCTGCCAGAGTGCAGTGGTGAGATGTCGGCTCACTGCAACCTCCACCTCCCAGGTTCAAGTGATTCTCGTGCCTCAACCTCCTCAGTAGCTGGGATTACAGGCATGCGCCATCGCACCCAGCTAATTTTTGTATTATTATTAGAGGTAGGGTTTCACTATGTTGACCAGGCTGGTCTTGAACTCTGGACCTCAAGTGATCTGCCCACCTCGGCCTCCTAAAGTACTGGGATTACAGGCATTAGCCACCGTGCCCAGTTGATAATTTTATTATGTAGTAATGATATTTTTCTTCAGCCTCAGCCAAATATTGATTTAACATTTGTCCAAAACATCCCTTTGGTGTGCCCCCAATCTACTAATTATTGGGCATGGATTGTGCACCAGCCCTGCTGCTGCGTATTGGCTCAGTTAATCTTCAGGTTTTCTCTTTTTTTTTTTTTTTTTTTTTTTTTTTTTTTTTTTTTTTTTTTTTGGTGAGACAGAGTCTCTGTCACTCAGACTGGAGTGCAGTGACGCAATCATGGCTCACTGCAGCCTCAACCTCCTGGGTTCAAGTATTCCTCCCACCTCAGCTTCCCAAGTAGCTAAGAATACAGGCACACACCACCACACCCTGGCTAGTTTTTTATTTTTTGTAGAGACAGGGTCTCACTATTTTGCCAGGGTGGGTCTCAAACTCCTGGACTCAAGCAATCCTCCAGCCAAGGTAATGAGATTATAGGCGTGAGCCACCATTCCTGACAAGATGAAGTTTTCTTAGCCCCATTTTGTAAATTATACAACTAAGGCTCACAGTGATTAGTCCAAGTTCTCCCAGCTAAGGTGGGGAGTCCGAATTCATACTGGGCCTTGCTCTGTTGCCCAGGCTGAAGTGCACTGGCTTGAACACAACTCACTGCAGCCTTGACCTTCGAAGCTCAAGCAATCTTCCTGCCTCAGCCTTCTGAGTAGATGGGACTACAGGCATGCACCACCACAGGCAACTAATTTTTGTATTTTTATTTTTTGCAGAGACAGGGTCCCTCTATGTTGCCCAGGCTCCTGCTGATACCTTACTCTACATTCCTAGCCTCTCAGCAGCATGTGTGCCACACTCTCCTCAGTGAGTCGCTTCCCGGAGGTACCTAGATATGCCGTGGTAGCAGTTTAGGCTGTGGCAGCAATGAACAGAGCCTGCCTGAGGACCAGCAATGGCTTCCTGTCACCTGAAGGGAAAAGGAAAGGAAATGCATGGTTGCTGAACCTGAACCTGAATCGAGAATTCTGCTCCTTTATCAGGCAGCTAGCTGGAGGATGGCCAAGGGTTTCTGGATTCAGGTGAAGAGGCCTCTAATGAGTCCTGGCACTAATGTGTGAGCCCGGGGCTGGGAGTCACTGAACCTTATAAGGCTTCCTCCCAGTCTGTAGAATGGGAATGATTAAGGGAAGACTGCTTGGGCCTGGGGTCATGGTCAGGATCACAGCGAGCAGAAGTGAGATTCTGATGTTCTTTGGATACTCACACTGGGGCAGGGAGTAGGGGTGGGAAGGGGAGTACAGCATTTTTACTTCTTCCTTTACTGGGGTTATATATGACCATCTTGAGAACAAAAATAATAGATGGGCTGGGCGTGGTAGCTTACGCCTGTAATCCCAGCACTCTGGGAGGCCGAGGCGGGGGGATCACCTGAGGTCAGGAGGTCGAGACCAGCCTGGCCAACATGGCGAAACCCCGTCTCTACTAAAAATACAAAAAATTAGCCTGATACGGTGGCAGGTGCCTGTAGTCCCAGATACTTGGGAGGCTGAGGCAGGAGAATCACTTGAACTCGGGAGGCGGATGTTGCAGTGAGCCAAGATTGTGCCACTGCACTCTAGCCTGGGAGACCAGCCTGGGCAACATAGCAAGACAATGTCTCAAAAACAAAACAAAACAACAGTTGATATCCCCAGGAGAAAGTACTCATGGGCTTTGGACCCAAATAGATACAGGTTTTAATACTGGCTATGCCACTTATACTCTGAGAGAACTTGGGTCTCAAAGCCTCAGTTTACTCAAATATAAATTGGTAAAAACACTTATGTTCAGTGGTATGCTAGTAAATGTTTAACAACTGGCTCTCCGGAAGAAAAGCAAATCCTTTCTTTGCAGTGCTCGTTGGTTTCCATCCATCATATAAATATTCTCACCATGCACCATGGCAGCTTTTTTTTTTTTTTTTCCTTGAGATGGGGGTCTCACCCTGTTGCCCAGGCTAGTCTTGAACTCCTGATCTCAAGTGATCCTCCCACCTCAACCTCCTGAGTAGCTGGGATTACAGGTGTATGCCACAGCACCCAACTCACCATTACAGATTTTAAGTTACCAACATGAAGTCAACCAGGTCATAAAATTCCTGAAAATTCAACATTGAGCTCTCAATATCCAAGATGGTTTGAGCTAAGTCCAGCACACCACTGCTTCTGCTTAGAGTTTAAATGAAACCGTGCCTCTAAGTGCCTTGTCTAGGAGGCTGAGGAAGGCGACTGAAGAGTGACAGATTTGAGTAGCTCTGTCCCATAAGTGTCGTCCACCTCCAGATAGCTATGGGCATGGACCCAGCTTGGCCCTAGAAAGCTCCATTATCTCTTCTAAATTACTCTTAGCCTCTCCACATCCTGAAGTTGTCATTTCCAAGGGCCACATGTTGTGAGTAAAGACCCTGCTTTATCTCCTTTCACCCCTAAGACTGGACACATTGACCGCCTTTCTAGTAGTCAGTAGAGAAACTACCTTTAAACTACTAAGCTGGCCAGGGATGGTGGCTGATGCCTGTAATCCCAACACTTTGGGAGGCCAAGGTAGAGTTCGAGACCAGACTGGCCAACATGGTGAAACCCCGTCTCTACTAAAAATTAAAAAAAATTAGCCAGACGTGGTGGCATGCACCTATAGGCCCAGCTACTTGGGAGGCTAAGGCAGGAGAATCGCTTGAACCCGGGAAGTGGAGGTTGCAGTGAGCCGAGATTGAGCCAGAGTGAGACTCCATCTCAAAAACCAAACCAAGCAAACAAACAAAACCACTAAAACCACTAAGCTTTTCTTTCTTTCTTTTTTTTTTTTTTTTTTTTGTTGAGACAGCATTTCTCTTTGTCACCCAGGCTGGAGTGCAGTGGCACCATCAGGGCTTACTGCTACCTCTGCCTCCCAGGCTCAAGTGATTCTCCTGCTTCAGCCTCCCCAGTAGCTGGCATTACAGGTGCCCGCCACCACTCCCAGCTAATTTTTGTATTTTTAGTAGAGATGGGGTTTCGCCATGTTGGCCAGGCTGGTCTCAAACTCCTGATCTCAGGTGATCCTCCCGCCTCGGCCTCCCAAAGTACTGGGCTTACAGGCATGAGCCACCGCACCCGGCCCTAAACCACTAAGCTTTGATCCCTTCGTGGGAAAACTCCCCCAGCCACTAAGAGGAAGCTTACTCAAATTAGCTGTGGGGAGAGGAGAGAGAAGGAAGAGGTGAAAGGCATTAAAATCCATGTGCCAGCCTTCGTGCTGGGTGCCATACAGTGTTACCTCACTTAATTTTCACAGTATCCTCATTTTCAGATCAAACTGAGAGGCGGAGAGTTTAAATAAATGTTCTAATGCCATACACTAGATGAGTAGGAGATCTGGAATTGACCCAAGGTGCTTCTTTCTCTATACCTACATCTAGAGGGCTGGAGGTGGGGGGAAGAAGAAGAGAGAAAGGAAAAAATGATTTTGCAGTAGATTTTTTTCCAACGAAACCTATGACAATATATTCAATCCGTAAAAATATATCTTGGGAGTATTTCTGAATAGGACAAAATAGTTCACAGTAAGCCAATAGTTAGTTCCTCTGGGAACAATTAAACACCAGGTAAACTGCAAAATGGTATTTATGAAAGCATCAGAGAGCTACAGAAATTCCTAAGACAGACTGACATTACAGGGAAGGGTTTACCTTTCTGAGATGAATGGAGATCTGCAGTTCCTTTTCCCCGGGAGCACTTTCTAGCTCTAGATAAGATAGAGATTGATAATCTGGGTTTGTCCCACACGGAAGGCATTGCTGCCGGGCAGAGAAGCCAGCAGAGTTTCTGACACTCACACGGGGACTGGAAACACAAAATGGGATACTTGAAGGGTCCCTTTCTCTGTCTCTCTCTCTCTTTTTTTTTTTTTTGTAAGAGATAGGGTCTCATTCTTTCACCCCAGCTGGAGTACAGTAGCTTGAACGTAGCTCAGTGCAACCTTGAAGTCCTGGGCTCAAGTGATCCTCCCACCTTAGCCTCTCGAGTGGCTGGGACCATAGGCATGCATCACCACATCTGGCTAATTATTTTTACTTTTTGTAGAGACAGGGTTTTGCTTTGTTGCCTAGGCTGGTCTCAAACTCCTGGGTTCAAGCAATCCTCTCACCTCAGCCTTCCAAAGTGCTGGGACTGTCAGCTGGTGCCACCACACCCAGCTAATTAAAAAAAAAAAAAAATTTGGAGACAGAATCTCACTATGTTGCCCAGCTGGTCTTGAACTCCTAGGCTCAGGCAATCCTCCCACCTCAGCCTCCCAAAGTGCTGGGATTACAGGTATGAGCCACTAAGACCCATCAAGAGGTCTTAAATAGGTAGCCAGATTCCCTCTCCTAACATCTGCTGAAGTCTGAAGCTATGCAGGGAGGAAAACTAAAGAGATAAATGGAAGCTGGGTGTGGTGGCTCATGCCTGTAATCCCAGCACTTTGGGAGGCTGAGGCAGGTGGATCGCCTGAGGTCAGGAGTTCGAGACCAGCCTGGCCAACATGGAGAAACCCCATCTAGTAAAAATACAAAGTTAGCTGGGCATGGTGGCCCATGTCTGTAATCGCAGCTACTAGGGAGGCTGAGGCAGGAGAATCACTTGAATCTGGGAGGGGAAGGTTGTGGTGAGCTGAGATCACGCCATTGCACTCCAGCCTAGGCAACAAGAGCAAAATTCTGTCTCAAAAAAATAAAATAAAATAAAGAAACCGACACATCTCTGAAAAGCAGAGTGGAAATTCTTATGCCTGTCTTGGTGTTGAGGACACAGTCGGCCATGCCCTCAACTGTAAGCTGAGTAGAGTCACATCGTAGGAATGGACTCAAACAGAGATGAGCTGAGCCTCACCAAATCTGTAATACAGCCTGGACTCATTGGAGTTCCTGATTGGATTAAGGGGATTAACCACACTTTCTGTCTTGCAGAGGACTGTGTAAACTGTCTCTGGTGGAAAATAAACATCTTATGGAGCCTCAATAGTGCTTTTGTATGTATTTTACCAGCATTCAGTCAAAAATAGCAAAGTATGTGAAAGACAAAAATATATGACTGATAAATAAAAATACATAAGATGTGGATCCACAGATGATACAGACATCAGAGTTAGAAGACAAGGACTTCTAAATAATTATCATTAATATATTCAGAAAATAGAGGAAAAGATGGACATAATATGGAGAATTTCAACAGAGAATTACAATCTAAAAAATCAAATGGTTTTCTGATAACAAAAAAATCCACAAATGGACACTGAAAAATAGGGTATCTGAAATTAAGAAATCAATGGATACGGCTGGTCTCTGTGGCTCATGCCTGTAGTCCCAGCACTTTGGGAGGCCGAGGTGGGCTGATCACCTGAGGTCAGGAGTTCAAGACCAGCCTGGCCAACATGGTGAAACCCCATCTCTACTAAAAATATAAAAACTAGCTGGGCCTGTAATCCCAGCACTTTGGGAGGCCGAGACGGGTGGATCACGAGGTCAGGAGATCGAGACCATCCTGGCTAACACGGTGAAACC
>NW_012103032.1:29922-32344 GCF_000951045.1 Mandrillus leucophaeus | reverse complement strand
AAGAAAGAAAGAAAGAAAGAAAGAAAGAAAGAAAGAAAGAAAGAAAGAAAGAAAGAAAGAAAGAAAGAAAGAAAGAAAGAAAGAAAGAAAGAAAGGAAGGGAGGGAGAGAAATGGATGAGTTCAACAGGTTGGCTATAGCAGAAGACAGCATAAAATGTACTAGAATATGGATCAATATTTCTTTTGGGAAGGAATAAAGTAATTGGAGAAGAATATGCCAAACACATCTCCACCCCCCACACACCCTCATCTTCTCTCTGCCCTGTAATTTGCGTGATTTTTTTTTTTAAAGAAATAGTTGCAACAGCTATTGTTGTTGCTGTTGTTATGTTTATGTTGAAATAATTTTAGGTTTACAAAAGAGTTGTAAAGATAGTAGACAGAGTGCCTGTAACACTTTACCCAATTTCTCCCAGGTGATAAATTTTAAAAAATAAGTATTGTACTTTTTTTTTTGAAAAGGAGTTTTGCTCTTGTTGCCCAGGCTGGAGTGCAATGGCACGATCTCGGCTCACTGCAACCTTCACCTCCTAGGTTCAAGCAATTCTCCTGCCTCAGCCTTTCTACTTGCTGAGATTACAGGCACCTGCCACCATGCCCAGATAATTTTTTGTATTTTTAGTAGAGATGCGGTTTCACTATGTTGGCCAGGCTGGTCTCAAATTCTGACCTCAGGTGATCCACCCACCTCAGCCTCCCAAAGTGCTGGAATTACAAGTGTGAGCTACCGCGGCCAGCTCAAGTATTGTATTCCTGGGCAAGTCAAATGATTCTGGGTTTTTATTTTCTTATATGTGAAAATTTTTATTTCTCATACGTGATCCAATTTTAAAATTGGATCATATTCTGTAAGATCCCTTCCAACTCTAACATTCTATGAATCTAAATCTTACATATGTTCTTGTGGTCCCCCAAAAGGTGATGATTAATAGATTTTGTGTATTGAGCTATTACTATGTGTCCCTCACTACGTATAACTGTCACTTAATACTCACAAAGCTGGAACTGTGAGATGGGTTCTATTATGATGTCCATTTTACAGATGAAGAAACTGTTCTGCACAGAAGTTATGTGACTTGCTGAAGGTTCCATAGCTTGCTTTCTTTTTTTTTTTGAGATGGAGTCTTGCTCTGTCACCCAGGCTAGAGTGCAGTGGCGCAATCTCGGCTCCCTGCAACCTCTGCCTCCTGGATTCAAGCAATTCTCCTGCCTTATCCTCCCAAGTAGCTGGGATTACAGGCACCTGCCACCACACCCAGCTAATTTTTGTATTTTTGGTAGAGACAGGGTTTCACCATCTTGGCCAGGTTGGTTGAACTCCTGACCTTGTGATTCGCCTGCCTCAGCCTCCCAAAGTGCTGGGATTACTGGCGTGAGCTATCACGCCAGGCCAGTTTTACAGCTTTCTATACTGCAGACAAGGAAGTGGATTAATTCTGTCGCTCAATTTTAATGAGTATCTGGGGAAGGTAAGGAAAGAGATTAAAGAAAGGAAAGAAGAGGAGGAACTGGGGTAGTCACAGTGTGGGAGGAGGGACCCTTATTTTAGAGTAGCAGCTTTATTTAAAGCTCCAAATCTGCCACATCTTAGCTTTGTGACTTCAGGCAATTCACTTAAATTCTCTAAACTTCAGTTTCTACATTGCCCAAATGGAAAAAAATCCTATAATAATAGCTAGCACACATAGTGTCTACTATGTGCCTGGCATTGTTCTAAGCCTCTTATTCATTCATTGCACAAATATTTATTGCAAACCTCCCTGTGTCAGACAGTGTCCTAAAAAACAAAGATCCCTCTTTACTATGACTTTTGCTCTAATTTGGGGAGACAGACAATAAACAGATTAAAAAACTATTAACCTTATAAAAACTGTACTATTGGCCAGGCGCGGTGGCTCACGCCTGTAATCCCAGCACTTTGGGAGGCCGAGGCGGGTGGATCACATGAGGTCAGGAGTTTGAGACCAGCCTGGCCAACATGGTGAAACTCCATCTCTACTAAAAATATAAAATCAGCAAGGCGTGGTGGTGGGCACCTGTAATCCCAGCTACTCCAGAGGCTGAGGCAGGAGAATTGCTTGAACCCAGGAGACGGAGGTTGCAGTGAGCCGACACGGTGCCACTGCACTCCAGCCTGGGAAACAGAGTGAGACTCCGTCTCAAAACATAAAAAACAAAAACAAAACCAAAAAAAACCCAGTACTATGAGTATCTCCATTTTATGTATTTACTTATTTATTTTTTTGAGACAGAGTCTCACTCTGTCACCCAGGCTGGAGTGCAGTGGCACAATCTCAGCTCACTGCAACCTCTGCCTCCTGGGTTCAATCGATTCTCTTGCCTCAGCCTCCCAAGTTGCTGGGATTACAGGCGCATACCAGCATGCCCAGCTAATTTTTTGTATTAGAGACAAGGTTTCAC
>NW_012103032.1:16232-29089 GCF_000951045.1 Mandrillus leucophaeus | reverse complement strand
AAAATTAGCCGGGCATGGTGGCAGGCGCCTGTAGTCCCAGCTACTTGGGAGGCTGAGGCAGGAGAATGGCGTGAACCCAGGAGGCAGAGATTGCAATGAGCAGAGATCACACCACTGCACTCCAGCCTGGGGAACAAAGTGAGACTCCGTCCCCAAAAAAAAAAAACTATTACTAATGAATTTTTTTAAAACAGGCTAAAGGATTTGCTCAAAGTCCCACAGCCAGCAGGCAACAAAAACAGATGCAAAGTCAGGCAGGTTCGGCTCCAGAAGCCACACACTGGACCTCCAGGCTATTCTGCCTTCCAGTAACTCCCTCACAAGGTTCTCATGAGCATCAAATGAGAGAAAGTGTATCAAAGCACTTTGTAAGCCACAAGGCACTGTACACAAATTGGAGCTGATAATGTGGCTGGACAGGACCTGCTGAGACAGTGACCGTGAGGAAAGCCACCCTCAGTCTCCCACCCTCACCAACAAACCTGGCGTCCCTCTCTCTGCTGCCCCCCAACTCTGAGGTTACCCAGGATGCTCCTGATGTGAGTGTTGGGGGCTGGGAGAAGTGCAAAATAATGCATTCAGTTCCTTTCCCGGTGGCTCAGACGCCTCTCAGAGACAGCCTGGAATGCTAACTCGCTCTTCAGCTGTATTTTTATTTTGAGTTCATCATCTGGTAGGGAAGAGAAGCCTCATAGGCGAATGGTGACTAAGGCTGGTGATTCACACGCCCTGCCGGCCTCCTGTGTGCAGCAGCATCCCTCAGTGGGGAGACTGTAGAACGTGTCCTGCCCGCCTGCACTGGGGACGAGGGCTGGGAGCTGGGGAAGCTAGGACTTCCCTTCAGACAGAGCAGATGGTTGCCGCTTAATGAAGGTGCGCTACAGTCACACACAGCAAGCCCCCGACACACACACATACACATGCACGCATGCAAGAAACAGACTCCTGCCTCGAAAAGGGCCTTTTCAGGCCCTTAGAAGAGGGCACTTGTTAGTTACTTGTTGACTGAATCAGTGGATAGATGGAAGGGTAATTAGCAGCTCATATTTGCACAGCACTTTCCAGTTTACAAAGCATTGTCACGTATATGAGCTCATGTAATCCTCCTAACAGAATGGTGAGGTGAGTGTCACCACTATCCCAATTACATAGATGATAAAACTGAAGTTCAGAGAACTGATGTCAATTGTTCACAGCGGATCCAGGCATTTACTGAATGAATGAATGAGGTGGTGAACCAGGATCTGAAATCACATTGTCTTCTCCAAATTCCACACTCTCTACGGTGGCTGCTGCTGCTGTCTTCATGAAGAGTTAAACAGAGTCTCCTCTCAGAAACTGATGTTGGAGGTAGTTGTAAGTACAAGACTGTACAGAAGTCACTCCCAGAGCCCCAACATCACCTTCTTTCCATGGACAGAGTGACCTGTTCTGCTCCAAGCCTGCCAAGCCCTTCCTCTCACAATTATCCCAGCCCACTTGTAACATATCTCCTTACAAGCCCATGCCCCTTCTACTGTGAGCCCCAGGAGGAGCACTGGGCCTTATTCATCTGTGTCCCCAGTGTCTGGCATCACCCAGGTGCTGAATGAATGAATGAGGTATGTGGCAGATTATCTTTTCCTATGTTCTCCAAAACAAGGAAACAGCAATAGCCTGACCCCCAAGATTCTGCCCAGTGTCTTGGTATCAAGGGAATGTACTGGGCCAGTTTTGAAAATCCATAGTCTCTCCCTCTCTCCTTGTCTCTCTCTCTCTCTCGGAAGGCTTGTCAACACTCAGGAGGAGGCTAAATATCAACAGGGTTATCCCAGCCCCCAGAGAGCAAAAGGGGACAAGCACATCTCAGCTGCTCTGCCCCAGGCAGCCCCAAAGAGGAGCTAAATTTTCTTTCTCCCTCTAAAGGGCCTACATAGCAATGCTTCCACCCCCATCTTGGCTCTCCCACACCCCGCTTTTCTGCCTCCCTGCAGACAACCCGCTCTGCCACACTCCCACCCAGCCCTCTGCTATCAGAGCTCTGAACACCCAAAAAGGAAAAACGATTTGTGCTGAGCGTGAAGACAGAGCCAGGGAGGAAGGGAAGGGCTGCTCGCTGCCAGCTGACGTTCTGCAGACTGAGCTGCCTGTGTCTGTGCCAAGGGTGTGGCCACCGGCGAATTCTGAGAGAGATGGGGGAAGGGGTTAGAGAAAAATGTACTGATTTCCACAGCACATCTTGAGTCCTATCTTAAACTGTACTGAATTGGCTGTCCCATGAGAGGGAATGAGATCAAAGGCCTATAGATGATAGAGAACTATCAGTCATACATTCACTCAACAAACATTTACCAGGCACACTACGTGCCAGGCAAAACAGGCAGCACAAGGAATGCAGATGTGAAAGACAGCATACCTGTCCTGGAATATTTCACATTTGAGTGGGGGAGACAGACAAGGAAACAGGCAACTGTAATACAGTGTAATCAGTACTAAGGAAGAGACAAGCACTGGACACAGTGAGAGGCCAGAAGAGGGGGAGCTCACTCATACTCAGGAGCAGAGGGGCAGTCAGAGAGTCTGCCTGAAGGAGGTGACATCCAACACACTGAATCGTGAGGAATAAGGAGGAATTAGATTGGTATAAATGGGAGGAAAGGCATTCATAGGCAGCAGGAGTCGCCTGTGCAAAGGCATGGGGATGAAAGTACATAGGCCAGCAAGTACTGGGATTTGGTGCAGCAAAGTGAGGGGTTAAGAGGAGGAGTGGTTAGAGTTTGAAGGCTCTTGTTGGAGAAGATAAGGATTTTGGATGTTATTTTAAAACCAGCTAGAGTATCATCAAAAGGCTTGGAGGGTGTGTGACTGATCAGATTTGCATTTTGGAAAAATGAGTCTGGCAACTAAGTGAAGAATGGATTTCCAGAATATGATATAGGGGAGAAGGAGAGCAAAAGGAAGCTAGGGAAGTAGCCCAGTGAGAAATGGCAAGGATGTGAATTTAGGGCAGCTCCCATGGGAAGGAAAAGGAAAACACAAATCTGCAAAGCATTTAGGAAGTAGAATTACTGGACATGGTGACCAGCATGGGGGGCACAGGCAGGGAAAAGGAGCTGATGCCCATGTTCTGACTTGCGTGTTGAGTGGGTCAGGTGAGAGTGCCATGAGTAGAGATGGGGAATCTGGGCAGAGGAGAAGGTTTGGTGGGAAAACAGATGAGTCCTGTGTGGAATCCCTTGAGTTGGAGGTACCTGCGGATATCTAGGGAGAGAGAGTCAGCAGCGGGGTAAAGGAAAGGTGTGGGACAAGAGGAGAGCTGGACCGGAGAGTCAAAGCAGCTTTTGTGGTTAAAAGCATGGGTGTGGAGGAGATCACCCAAGAAAAATGTGCACATCAAGAGTGTATGAACTACATCTTCCTATCCGTAGGCATGATGGGCTGAGATAATACAAGTGAAAGTGCTTGGCCTGATATATGGGTCAGGATGGATGCTCAATAAATTTTAGTTGAGTGAGTAGTAGGTCAACAATCATGAATAGGCTGGGTGCGTTGGCTCATGCCTGTAATATCAGACCTTGGGAGACCAAGGCAGTAGGATCACTTGAGCTCAGGAGCTCAAGACTAGCCTGAGCAACATAGCAAGACTTCATCTCTACTAAAAAAATTCTTTTATTTTTATTTATTTATTTATTTATTTATTTATTTTTTGAGATGGAGTCTCGCTCTGTCGCCCAGGCTGGAGTCCAGTGTCACGATCTCTGCTCACCGCAAGCTCCGCCTCCCAGGTTCACGCCATTCTCCTGCCTCAGCCTCCCCAGTAGCTGGGACTACAGGCGCAAGCCGCCACACCTGGCTAATTTTTGTATTTTTAGTAGAGACGGAGTTTCACTGTGTTAGCCAGGATGGTCTCGATCTCCTGACCTTGTGATGTGCCTGCCTCGGCCTCCCAGAGTGCTGGGATTACAGGCATGAGCCACTGCACCCCGTCAAAAAAAATTCTTTTAAATAGCTGGGTATGGTGGCATACACTTGTAGTCCCAGCTATTCAGGTGGCTGAGGTGAGAGGATCACTTGAGCCTGGGAGATTGAGGCTACAGTGAGCTATAATCACACCACTGCACTCCTGCATAGGTGACATAATGAGACCCTGTCTCAAAATTAAAATTTTTAAAAATCATGAATAATCATTTAGTCTAATGTTTTGCTTCCAAATATAATTGGGAAGTCCTTCTAATGTGTGTCTTGAATCCTCCTTTCATGATTCCTGCCTTTCCAGTCCTCAAGTCCTGATTGCCTTGCTTGCTATGTGCACCAGTGGCTTACTCTCTGCCCCTGCCTCCTACACTCTCCACTGTCAGATATTTTCAAGCTGTTTTATTTTCAGACAGTCTTCGTCATTGCCATCAGCTGCCTATTTGAGGTATTTTCATCAAATATTGTATTTGTGTAGCTAAATCATAACTTTCTGTGGAGGAAAGCAATGGCACAAATAATCCAAAAATGACACATTTAAGTGACTTCTAATTGGCTTGGGAAGTTGTTTTGGTCCTTGCATCTGAACGTAGGTGCGTTAGATATTTCAAAAATCAAATTCAGGGAAAATGGCCATAGTAGGGGGGAATGATGCAAGAAGAACTTACCTAGAAACTTCCTAGTTATTTCATTCCACTCCTTCAACAAGGCACCACGCCTTCCATGCATCCATCATTTTCTCTACCCATCCATTCCATCTATCCATTCTGCAGTCCATCCATTCATCTATCCATCCATCTCTTCATCCACCCATCCTCCAAATCCATCCATCTGTCCACCTATCCATCCATCCACCTATTGAAAAATATCTTTGAGTGCCTACTCTATGCCAGACACTGCACTAGGTGCTGAGGGATACGAAAACAAATGGGACTTAGAACCAAGAAACTTCCAGTCTGAATGGAAAGACCCAAGATTTAAAATAACTCTACTTGATAAGTCCTCTAAAAGAAGAATTAGAGGAGAGAACACATTCTTTCTAGAGGAACCAAGGAAGGCTTCATAAAAGGGGATCTTGAAGGAGAAGAGAGATTTGGCAATGGACACTTTTACGTCTCACAGAGATACAGGGCAGAGGAGCAGTATTTACCACCCCAATGCAGGTCACTCCTGGCATGATAATCTGTCTATGGGACTTCAAACTACCACTTCTCTTATGGGGTCAGTGTCTTCATCAATAGATCAAAGGGATTGTATCAGCAGTTTTCAAACCATGCTCTGTTGAACCTAGGGCAACCAACTGTCCTGGTTTGCCCAGGTTCCAGATATTTCTCAGGATGCAGGACTTTCAGCACTAAAACTAGACAAATTGAGCTAGTTGGGACTGGTACACTGCACTGGCCACTCAGAAAAAATATAAATAAATAAAGCCAGACAAACTGGGATGAGTTGGTCAATCTAACTGAACCTTACAGCTATCATAGGGAGGCCACCAAGGCAGGGGGTAGGAGGGGCAGGACTTAGGGAGGAGGCCAGTCCAATGGGGCTCAGAGCTCCCAGTTCCACTTTTACTGGATCAGTTGTGTCTTGTTTTACACCTTGAGCTTCTAGGTTAGATTTCTGTTTGTTTGTTTGTTTTGAGATGGAATCTCACTCTGTTGCCTAGGCTGGAGTGCAGTGGCACAATCTCGGCTCACTGCAACCTCCATCTCCCAAATTCAAGTGATACTCCTGCCTCAGTCTCCCAAGTAGCTGAGATCACACCTGGCTAACTTTTTTGTATTTTTAGTAGAGATGGAGTTTCACCATGTTGGCCACGCTGGTCCCCCACTCCTGGCCTCAAGTGATCTGCCCACCTTGGCCTCCCAAAATGCTGGCATTATAGGCATGAGCCATCACACCTGGCCCCTGTTACTTTTTTTTTTTTTTTTTTTTTGAGATGGAGTTTTGCTCTTGTTGCCCAGGCTGGAGTGCAATGGTGCGATCTCGGCTCACTGCAACTTCCACCTCCCAGGTTCAAGCAATTCTCCTGAGTAGCTGGGATTACAGGCATGCACCACCACGCCCAACTAATTTTGTATTTTTAGTAGAGACGGGGTTTCTCCATGTTGGTCATGCTGGTCTCGAACTCCTGACCTCAGGTGATCCGCCTGCCTCGGCCTCTCAAAGTGCTGGAATTACAGGTGTGAGCCACTGCCCTGGCCCTGTTACTTTTTAAAATAATTTGAAAGCCATTGGACTAAACATTCCCTAGTGTCCCAATAGTGGTTTTGTCTGTTTGTTTGAGACAGAGTCTCGCTCTGTCGCCCAGGCTGGAGTTCAGTGGCATGATCTTGGCTCACTGCAACCTCTGTCTCCTGGGTTCAAGTGATTCTTCTGATTAAAATGGTATGTCAGGCCAGGCACAATGGCTCACGCCTATAATCCCAGCACTTTGGGAGGCCAGGGTGGGTGGATCACCTGAGTCAGTAGTTCGAGACCAGCTTGGCCAACATGGCAGAACCCTGTCTCTCCTAAAAATACAAAAAGTAGCCAGGAGTGGAGATGCGCTCCTGTACTCCCAGCTACTCGGGAGGCTGAGGCAGAGGAATCGCTTGAACCCAGGAGGCAGAGGTTGCAGTGAACTGAGATGGTGTCACTGCACTCCAGCCTGGGTGACAGAGCGAGAATCTGTCTCAAAAAAAAAAAAAAAAAAAGTATGTCAGGGGCTGGGCATGATGACTCATGCCTCTAACCCCAGCGTTTTGGGAGGCCAAGACAGGAGGATCACTGGAGGCCCGAAGTTCAAGACCAGCCTGGGTAATATAGCAAGATTCCATCTCTACAAAAAATTGATTTAAAAATTAGCCAGGTGTTGTGGTACATGCTTATAGTCCTAGCTACTCAGGAGGCTGAGGTGGGAGGATAGCTTGAGCCCAAGAGGTTAAGGCTGCAGTGAGCTATGATCACACCCCAGCACACAGCCTGGGTGACAGAGCAAGACTCTGTTTCTAAAAAAAAATCCTATGTCAGTGGAGAGCTGATTGCCTTATTTCTCTCTCTCTTTTCCATCATTCTGATTTCCATTTTTTTTTTTCCTTTATCTGGCAAGAGGGAGAAAGGACTATAAGATAGAAATAAACATTTTAGCCCAAAAGTCTTCCTATCTATAGAATTTTCAGGAGCTCTAAAATAAATAAGAAAGTACTAAACATGAAACGTGGTCAAGTTTTAAAATCCATAGCGTCCAGACCAACCTGCAGGAAGGCAGCCTTCATTTTATACCTTTCTCACTCTCCACTTGTTCTAAAATTATATCACTGACTGTAAGTGGGGGGACAATTTTTTTTTTTTTAGATGGAGACTCGCTCTGTCGCCCAGGCTGGAGTGCAGTGGTGTGATCTCAGCTCACTGCAAGCTCCGCCTCCTGGATTCACGCCATTCTCCTGCCTCAGCCTCCTGAGTAGCTGGGACTACAGGCGCCCGCCACCACACCCGGCTAATTTTTTGTATTTTTAGTAGAGACGGGGTTTCACTGTGTTAGCCAGGATAGTCTCGATCTCCTGACCTCATGATCCACCCGCCTCGGCCTCCCAAAGTGCTGTGATTACAGACATGAGCCACTGTGCCTGGCCAAGTTGGGGGACAATTAACTAGCCTCAAGAACCTCCTCTTGTTTCGGGATGGGGCAGAGTGCTGAGAGTGGACCAGGGGAAGGAGTTGGAAACAACATCCCAGCTCCCCCTCCCACCCTAGATCCCTTTGGCAGCTCTAATTGAGGCCTGTCACAGGGAGAGAAGGCAGCTGCAAATTGCATTCATCAACAAATTACAGCCAATTACAGCCCCAGTCCCAGCCTACTGGGGGTGACATGAGGCCAGTCAAAATCCCTTCTGATTCAGTGATGCCAAAGGTTTTGGGCTGCCAGGGTCACTTTCTGCAATCCAGACCCCGAACTTTATCCTGGGCCTGCACCCTGCCTTCCGACAATCCCTCAGGGAAGATGGGGGCTCCCTCCAACCCTCAAGAAGTCTCCAGGGTGCTTCTCTCAGTCATCACTGAAGTTCATCTAGTGATCTAGGCTGAATTTCTGCTGCTATGCTGCTGCTTTGTTAAGTTATAGACATGTTGGTTTTATTCAAAAGAATACAATGCTTGACAAACTGAAAAATATGGAATGCTTCATCAATTTGCGTATCATTCTTATGCAGGGGCCATGCTAATCCTCTCTGTATCATTCCAATTTTAGTATATGTGTTGCTGAAGCCAGTATGTGCTACTGCTGCGCTTTAAGCTGAGTTTTCTCCAGATTTGGTCCTTGGGGGAACTGATTTGCTGGCACTTCAAGGGCCTGCTGAGAACTCTGCTTGTTGGCTTTGGGCCAGCTTAACTCTGCCATCCTTCTGCCCATCCTGACAACATTGGGCCAAAGCTAGGGTGAGGTTAACATGAAACCTGTGGAGGTGTAATGGAAGTGTCACCTCCCAGAAGGGCAGGTATGTGGCCACCCATTCTTGTCCACAGCCGCTTCTTCACTCCCCTCCCTGGAGCCAGCAGCTCTGGTTTCAACAGTGTGATGGTGTGTGTGTGTGTGTGTGTGTGTGTGTGTGTGTTTGCATGCATGTGCATGTGCATTTATGAGACACACCACAGGACATCCACATTGTAGAGACAGAAAGATGGGGAGGGCATGACGCTGGACCTTCTCTGTTTGATCTCAAGTACAAAAGAGCAGCCAAATGCCCTCAAAGAATATTCTTTTTCTCCCTCTCTTGCTTTTCTCCCCAGGACTCTGGCACTTCTACAAATAGGGCTGTGCCAGAAGAAAAGGAAGTTTCAGCAGTCAGTCCATCCACACTCCCCACCCCCTGAAACAATAATCTCTTCCTCTCTCCCAGCCCCTGTTTGAATTGGGGAGGGGGTAGGGAAAGGAGGCGTTTTTTCTGTTCCGAAGTTTCTAAGGAAGCCAGTACAGACGCACCCTTCCCCTTCCAGGGAATGTATCCTGTGATGTTTAAGTAGGAGGCAAGCCTTGAGAATGAATTTCTCTTGAACTGTCCTTTCTCCACCACAGGAGGTGGGATGGGTACACGCAGTAAAGGAGAAAGAGCAAGAGAAGGGGTTAGGGTCAGATGTCCCCAAGGATATTAAAGCTTTCTGCCTAGGAGAACAGTGGAACTCAGATGACCCATAGGTAAGGAAAGAGGTCAAGGGATGACTCAGTAGCCCCAGCCTCCTGGAGGCTCTTGAAAATATTTACAGTTTCAACCTGATAAACCTTCTCAAGACAGACAAGGCAGGATCCGAGGTAGGAATCCTGGGAAACATAGTGAGACCCCGTCCCTACAAAAAATAATTAGTTGGGCATGGTGGTGTGCACCTGTGGTCCCAGCTGCTAGAGAGTCTGAGGTGGGAGGATTGCTTGAGCCCAAGAGTTCGAGGCTGCAGTGAGCCGTGACCAGGCCACTGCACTCCAGCCTGGACAACAGAGAGAGACGCTGTCTCAAAAAAAAAAAAAAAAAGAAGAAGAAGGAGAAGAAGAAGACAAAGAAACAGAGAGAAATAAGGCGGGACAAGGTCAGATAAGGATTGAGGCCAGGCCGAGAGTGAGAGCAGAAAGAGGACTGGGTTGCCAAGTGTGGATAACAATCAGGGCTGTGCTTGCCCGGGTCAGCTCGAGCTTCTCTTCTCAGGCTACTCCCTGAGTGGATGCCTTGGCGCTCCACCCAGATTCCCGGTGCTGACTGTGAGTTTTGGCTGCCAATGGCTCTCCATCTCTGGACTTGCCCTTGGCCTAGAGGGCAGCCAATTAGTTGACTGACAGGGGCATAAAAGACCAGCCTCCCTGACTCAGGTGGGATCCTTTCTGTCATGCAGTTGTCCACCCAGAGCTTCCCACAGGATCAAGCCAAAACCAGACTCAGCTGTGAAGCACATCCTTGCTTCCCCACTCCCTGCCCCACCCTGCTTTCCTTCCTCCCTTCTCCTAAGAGCTTGCCCACAATAAACCGTGTGCCCCCCCCAAATCCCCATCTCAGTCTCCACATCAAGGGAACCAGATGTAAGATACTTCTTTGGGTGCAAATTGCACCTTAGCTCCAGTGCCTAGGATGCTGTGTCAGCCCCTAATCAGCCTTCAGTGCACAATAACAATTTTTAAAAAATGTGTCGGCTGGGCATGGTGGCTCACACCTGTAATCCCAGCACTTTGGGAGGCCGAGGTGGGTGGATCATCTGAGGTCAGTAGATTGAGACCAGCCTGTCCAACATGGTGAAACCCCGACTCTACTAAAAATACAAAAATTAGCCGGGCCTGGTGGCGTAAGCCTGTAATCCCAGCTGCTCAGGAGGCTGAGGCAGGAGAATCACTTGAATTCGGGAGGCAGAGGTTGTAGTGAGCCCGGATTGTACCACTGCACTCCAGCCTGGGTGACAGAGCAAGACTGTCTCAAAAAAAAAAAAAAGAATATTCCAGTCTCTCACTATGAAACTGCAGTAAATAATGCTAAATACTATTCATATTATATGTGATTAATTGAAAGAAGGAGTGATTGGTTGAATTAATGCTCTGGATGGGAGATAAATAGGTGGGGGAATTTATTGCAGGACTGCCCCCCCATATACACACACACATTAACCAGATGTCCATGGCTCATCCCAGTACATCCTGTCTACATATAGGCCACCTGCTTATGTCTGTGCAAAGTCAGGGACAGATAATCCAGTTTGTGGATTATCCAGACCCCCAGCTGGCACGTTCCTCCTCAATATTGCCTCCCTGAACCCTCCCTGTGCTCCAGCACCTTGCCGGGGGTAGAGGGTGGGCAGAGACAGGCAGCAGGGGAGGGGAGGATGATGAAACCTCAGTCTGTCAACACCGTTGCTGCTGCCTCAGCAGTCTGATGAAAGATTAGAAACTATTGGGTAAAATCATGTTAGGAATTTTCTGTGGATTCCAGGTATCTGGGCTCATCATCAAGTAGACAATTAAGAGCTGTTTTTGTGGTGAAAACACCTTGAACAAGGGCAGGAAAATCACCTGCTAAGCAACCAGGTTTGGATCACTGAGAATCATAGTATGATAAGATACTGTCTTAAAATGATTTAAGATATGCAAAGTCCTCTCCTATTCTGAAAGCCTTCCAGGAAAAGAAGTATGTGGATCTTTCAGGTTTTTCAGTCCTTCCTATCAAGAAGGACTTCCTGTAATTTACCTTCCTTCCATACTGTTGCAGTTCTGGTCTGTTTCTCTCTTTTTTTTTTTTTTTAGACAGGGTCTCACTCTTGTCACTGAAGCTGGAGTGCAGTTACAGTGGTTTGAACACAACGACTGCAGCCTCAACCTCCTGGGCTCAAGCAATCCTCTCTCCTTAGCCTCCTGAGTAGCTGGGACCACAGGTGCCACCATGCACAGCTAATTTTTCTTTTTGTAAAGACAGGGTCTTCTTTAGTTGCCCAGGTTGGTCTTGAACTCTGAGTTCAAGCAATCCTCCCGTCTCAGCCTCCCAAAGTGCTGGGATTACAGATGTGAACCACTGTACCCGGCCCTGTTTCTCTTCTGATTTCAGACAGAAAGGAGAACAAGTGTTTCATTCTTTTACCCGTAATGCTCCTTCCCCCCAAATATGTGGATGCACTATCCACAGAAACAGAATGTGAAGCCGGGTGCAGTGGCTCACACCTGTAGTCCCAGCACTTTGGGAGGCCAAGGTGGGTGGATCCCAAGGTCAGGAGTTCAAGACCAGCCTGGCCAACACAGTGAAACCCCATCTCTACTAAAAATACAAAAATTAGCTGGGCATGGTGGCAGGCGCCTATAATCCCAGCTGCTTGGGAGGCTGGGGCAGGAGAATTGCTTGAGCCTGGGAGGCGGAGGTTGCCGTGAGCCGAGATCATGCCACTGCACTCCAGCCTGGGCGACAGAGCAATATTCCATCTCAAAAAAAAAAAAAAGAAAGAAACACAATGTGAGCCACATACGCAATTTTAATATTTCTTATAGCCACATTTTTAATGTTAAAAAGAAACAACTGAACCTAATTTTAATTATTTTATGTAACTCATATAAAAAGTATCACTTCAACATATGTATAATCAATATAAAAAGTATTAATAGAAATTTTACATTCTTTTTTCATATGAAGACTCTGAATCTGTTGTGTATTTTACATGTACAGCATATCTCAGTTCAGACCAGCCACATTCCCCATGTTCAATCACCATGTGTGGCTCATGGCTGCCATATTGGACACCACAGGTCTAGAGCTTGGGAGTCCCTTCCCTGACACCTGCCCTACAACCTATTCTTCTGGAGTAGGAGGTAGAGAATGTGAATCCTACATACAGTGGGAGGAGTTGAAGCACAGGAGTGGTGGACAGAGTCTGGGAGTGTCCTAGGCCAGGTAATTACAGGGAAAGGAGGAACAAAACTGTGTCTATTAAACCTCAGACTCAGGCCTTTCCTCCTGAGCAGTAGGTGGAGCCAAGAAAGTGCTCCGAAGCCTACAATGCTCCAGGTCTCTCATTAATCAGAATACTTAATTCTGGCTCCAAGTTGACTTCTTTTCCTTACCTCCTCCAGGAAGCCTTCCCAGATAAATTCTCCAACCTTAACTGATAGAGACCCTGTCTCTAAAAAAATAAAATAATTAGCTGGGCGTGGTGGCACATGCCAGTAGTTCCAGCTACTTGGGAGGCTGAGATGGGAGAATTGCTTGAAACTGGGAGGTGTAGGCTTCGGTGAGCCAGGATTGTATCCCTGTGCTCCAGCCTGGGTGACAGCAAAACTCTGTCTCAAAAACAAACAAACAAATAAAACAAAACAAAAAAAAACAAAAACAGAGATGAAGAGAGAAAGACTATTAAAGAGCTTCCCATGCCCACCTCGTTCTGAGAACCATAGAAAGTGAACTAGAAAAGATCTGATA
>NW_012103032.1:15229-16182 GCF_000951045.1 Mandrillus leucophaeus | reverse complement strand
TGGAAGCCTTCCCTTCTGAAGCCCCTCCTCATGAGCTGTCTCTTATACACATCTAGATGTGTAGTGGGTTACTGTTTGGGGCACTGCACAGTCAGACTGGTGGCTCTGTTCCTCCCTCATCGGGCTGGGAGAGTTCCAGAGAGTGAGTAAGCAGTTCTGTCTTCTCTCTCCTTAAGGATAAGAGAGGCATCTGGAATGCAAAGCAGTGGTAGTCTTCTAAAAACAAATACAATCAAAAGCACAGAACCTCATTTTCAACAAGCTTTTGAAACCCAGCTGTCCCCCCACCCTCCTCCAAGGGATTTCTCATGAGATTTAACTAATTTAATAGGAGGAGGTGGGGACTGCTAAAGAGATAAGCCCTCCCGCCTTCCCACCTCCTAACTCCACTGAGGAGGGGCGTAGACCCAGGATTTTCCCAGGAGCCTTAACGGCCCACGCAGAAGTCAAGCCCCAAACACTCCAGAGTGACCAAGATATCTGCTACTTCAGGCTTCTGCTTCCTTTTACAAGAGTCCTTGAGCTACAGCAGTTGGTGGGAGTTCCTACATGGGGGTGGGGTGTCTGTATGGGGGACATCCAGGGTTCCACTGCTGCCCAATTCATTCGGGCTGAAGTTTCCTTCTCTGCGTTCCCTTCAGAGCATACACTCTTGGTCTCAGCCTCACTTCCTCCCTAAGCCAAGTCCCAGGAATCTATTTCAGGATTTGTTTCGCCCACTCTGCCTGACGTCTGTGACAAGCTGGGTGCTAGGGAGTCCTCACCATCTGCCCACCACCGCCACCAGCCAGGCAGTCCCAGGTGGCGCTCAATCCTTAGCCCTGGAAAGTGAGCCCAAGCTTACTCGCTATTGCTGCAAATCCTCTGCTGAGTTGCTGGTGATTTTATTCCTTACCTCCCCAAAAGCAAGGGCACATTTACTGGCAGCTCTGGTGAAAAAAAAAAAAAAAAAA
>NW_012103032.1:6488-13409 GCF_000951045.1 Mandrillus leucophaeus | reverse complement strand
GCTTTGGAAGGCCAAGGCAGGAGGATCGCTTGAGGTCAGGGGTTCAAGATCACCCTGGGCAAGAGGGCAAGACCACGTTTCTACAAAAATAAAAAATAAAAAGAATAGGAATATCTAACATGTTCAAAAAGTTTTTTTAAAGGAACAGCGAATACCCTCTTCTGGCTCATCCAGAGGAGGAGGTCCCATGCATCCACCCACAAACTCCCCAACAGATGGCCTTGGAAATGAAGTGCAGCCACACTGCTCACCCTTTCCAGCCGAATGCTGGCCTGGGTCTCCCTTGCCACCCTCACTCCCTCCCTTTCCTCTACTCACTGGCCCCATTCAAAACAGGCTTGTGTTAGAGAACATGCTGTCCTGTGTGCTTCTAGCATTTGGGCAGAACTCAGCACTTCCCAGGCCCTGGTGGAGGTGTCCATCTCAAGAAAGACACGTGGTCAGGATGAAGGCAGGATGGGAACTTCTGGCCAGATTTGAGACCAGACCTCTGCTGGGCTTAGGAGATAAAGCTCTCACTCCCCAGGAAGGGGAGTGGGAGAGTGGAAAGCTGGTCCTTAATCTAATTAAGGAGAGGAAAGAGGGAGAGGGGAATCTGAGCTCTGAGATACTGTGCTCGATCCTTGTCTCCTACCTCCTATCCTCTGCCCTGGGAGTACAAAGAGCCAGCCTGGGAGGAAGGAGCTGGGTGCACTGCTAAGTGGCTGTGTATCCGAGGGCAAGTCACTGCCCACTCTGGGCCTTAGGGACTTCTTTCCTTCCTCTGTCTTCCTTGAGCCCTTGCAGCATGGAGAGGACTGGAAAGGGCATGGGAAAGTGGGGGACCACTGCCATCTTTGCCCTCCTGATGAGCAGGTCCAGGAAGGGAAGGCTTCCATCTGGATTTTATATTCCAACCTATGCAAGAAGGGGTGGCTGGATGGGGAAGGGCAGTTCAGAAGAAAGCCTCAACTCTGGGGTTGGGCATGGTGACTCACATCTGTAATCCCAGCACTTTGGGAGGCTGAGGCAGGCAGATCACTTGAAGTCAGGAGTTCAGGACCAGGCTGACCAACGTGGTGAAACCCCATCTCTACTAAAAATACAGAAATTACCCAGGCGTGGTGGTGCATGCCTATAATCCCAGCTACTTGAGAGGCTGAGGCATGAGAATTACTCGAACCTGGGAGGTGGAGGTTGCAATGAGCCAAGATCACACTGCTGCACTCCAGCCTGGACAACAGAGCAAAAAAAAAAAAAAAAAAAAAAGCCTCAACTCTGGAACTCTGGGTCTACAGCAGGTTTCCTTCAACTTCACAGGCATCTAGCCTCAGCCACACCACTCCTGGCTCCCAGGGAAGATCTCCTCAGCACCCATGCCAGGGTCTCGAAGAAATCCTACTTAATAGAGAAGCCAGTACAGGGTAAGTACAACCTCACCCTCCACCCTGATCATGCCTTCATTCCTTGCCCTTGCCCTGAGTTCAAAATGCAGAATATCTGGGCAGGACTGGAGAGTGAGAGGTTCTGATTCTCTCTCCCTCTCTCATCCTGCAGACAGGAAGTAATCCCCTCCCAGCTCTCCAGTCCCTTTGATGAGCCAAGGCAGGAGGATTATTTCTAAGCTCCTGACTCTGACCCAGTCACAATTTGTGGCTTTCTACTCAGAATTCCCCAGTGTACCCCTCTCCCCACTACTCTGGCAGAGCAGTTGGCTTCTCCATCTCTCTCTGACACCAGCCCCCATCTTCCTCTAGTACCACTAGCTGGACAGTCAGGCCAGAGGGACTGGGGAAGAACCTGGGACATTCAAAGGCCTACTGTGGACCACAATCCTTGACCACCCCCAGGGCTGGGAATGGGGAAGCAGAAGATACCTGTTCTAAGCAGGTAGGGAAGGAGTGTGGTTGAAAGAGCCAGAATCAGGAGCTGACATCTTGGAGGCCCCTCTGCTAGGGATGGGGGAATACCTCTGCACCTCTTCCCCCAAATCTGGAGACCTAAGTCCACTGAGTGACAAGAAATGAAAACATATCCTTGAAGATTTTAAGACAAAAGAGCATAATCTGGGTGTGGAGGGATGGGGAGGAAAGCTCTCCTGGCAGGACAGAGGGTCATTTCTGGCCAGTTCCTTTCCAGCCTGGACTGGGGCCTCAACCTGTCCCTGGGCTATAGGACTGTGCCCCAGAAAGACTGGGAGAGGAGTCACAGGTGTGTCTGGGGGAGGGGCAGGTAGCACATGTTCCCAGCAGAACCAGCCCAGCAGTTCTGTCAAGCAGGCCCCAGCACTGACGCACACTTGGGCACCCTTCCGGATCAATGCACACCCACCCCCATCCTGCCAGCTACAGGGATGGGGAGGGGACAAAATCTGAGCTTCTGGCAGTGCTGGGTAGGAAGAAGCAAGTTCTTTAGGAAACCTTCCCCAGAAGTGGGGGTTGTTGGCACCTTCTCTTTCTCCCCAGGTCCTTTCATTTGATTCCGAAGGAGACAGAGTTGGGGAGAAGCGGGATGTGGAGAACGCTGAACCTGCTCTGGGGATTCTGTGTTTGCACAAAGAGTGGCAGGGGTGACTGGAGGTCTGGGCAACTGGAAAGAATTGTGCTTGTTTTTTTTTTCTTTAAAATATGGTCTCCCTATGTTGCCCAGGCTGGTCTTGAACTCCTGGGCCCAAGCCATCCTCCTGCCTCAGCCTCCCAAAGTGTTGGGATTACAGGTATGAGCCACCGTGCCCGGCCTTGTGCTTAGTTTTTACTGCTCCTACCCAGAAGATTAAGAGGATCTAAGTGTTCTGTGTTATCAGACATAGCTGCCCCTGGTGCTGGTGAGTAGGGGCACTGAAGCCCTTGCAATGTTAACATTTTATTCCTACAATCACCACAAACATTGGGGGCTTATGTCTTCCCCCTTCTATCTTGGAGGCTGGAGGGTGTATGTCCAGCAGTCCTCTCTGCCACCAAGCACAAACAGCTACTACTTCTGCCCCTCTCATAAGAAGAGCTATCATTCCCAGAGCTGGAAAACTCATGGCTTAGTCACCAGGGCCAGGCTGGCTCAATCCAGCCCAGGCCTTCCCAGCACCAGCCGCTACCATCATGCCAGTGAGCCAGGCAGCAGGATTGAGTACACAGAGGTGACTTAAGGCCAGGGAGGAATTACTTTCCATTCTTACCACCTCCTACAAGGAGGAAAAAAAATCAAACCAACCTAAGACTGGGGAAGTGGGGAAGATGGGAACAGAATGGCTCTTCGAGGATTTACCTACATAGACTTAGGTGTCACCAAGGTCAAGAACCTAGGAACAGCTCAGACTAGCAAAATTTGAAGTTAAATCTGCAAGGAGCTGTTGATATAAGGGACAAGTAAGACCCAGAGGATGAGGGGAGGGGTGTTAAATCAGAGAAAAAGGAAGTGATCCCACCCAAAAAACTACAGAGATCAGGCAATAGCTTGAGGGGTTTTCAACTCCCCCTATAATTTTCACGAGCCATCCCATAACACACAATCTAATTTTTATAAGTGCTTGCTTTGCAAATTCAGCTTCAAGATAAATCTCCCTCCCCCTGCACCACAACCCCAAATAGAAATCTTGAATTGTCTCTGGGACAAGATAAGGAGAGGAAAATGCCCCAGACCGAGGTAAGAGCTACAGTTATCAGTCTTTAATAACTTACAGGCAAATGCTAAAAAACAGTTAATAACAATAATACAGAGGACATACACGGCTTATAAAAAGGGTCATGGATCTACAAATGTGGGAAGGGGTTCTTGGCACTTTCACAAACACAAAAATAAAAACTATGTGACTGGTATCCCTAGAAAAGCAGCTTGGGGAGACTCCCCAGTTGGGGGACAGAGGACGGGGAGATCTTTCATCCCAAACACATTCTCCAAGCCACTTTCCATCCCCCACCACCCAAAACGCAATTAAAAAGCCAGAGAAGAAAAACAAGAAACAGGGTCGAGGTAGAGTCACAGTTTACATTTACGTCTCCACAGTCCTGCAGCGCCCACTTCTCCAGAGAGGATGAGAGAGAGATGTGCAAAGATATCCCATCTCCCATCCCAACCCTAATGTGGCGCCAAAACAGGACCCCCCATTCTCCTCTCTCCTTCACTGAGGTGGACAGGTCCTGCACCCCAGTCTGACTGAGAGGTCACAGGCTGGCCCCACCCTGCTGTCCAAGTGTGCAGACCCCTACCAGGTGGGGGGAAAAGGAGGGGGGCTCGGGTCACCGTCTCTTCTTGCCACCCCGAGCTGCCTTCTTCCTCTTGAGAATCATCTCATAGAGGCGCTCCAGGCCCTGCTGCAGACCCAGACCGTCCACAGCGCTGCAGCCTTGCACATGAGTGAGAGTGGCGGCTGCGAGCTCTCGGACTGCCAGCCTCTTCTCCACCTCAGCAGCGCTCAGTGCCCCGGGCTGGTCCTGCTTGTTGGCCAGCACCAGCACTGGCACGCCCTGGTTGTCGGAGGCCCGGCTGATTCGGTGCAACTCCACCTTGGCCTCCTCCAGCCGCTCGGCCTCCGCAGCGTCCACCACAAACACCAGCCCGTCTGTCCGGCGGGTGTAAGAGCGCCACAGTGGTCGCAGCTTCTCCTGCCCCCCGACGTCCCACACTTGGAAGGTGATGCCACGCGATCCCCCGAGGGGCACCCGGATCTTCTCGGTGTTGAAGCCTTTGGTGGGGACACTCTGGACAAACTCCTTGAACTTGAGGCGGTAAAGGAGGGAGGTCTTTCCAGCAGAGTCCAGCCCAATGACCACGACATGCAGGGCTTGGAAGTGGGGCAAGAAGGAGGCGGCAGTGGGCGCCATCTCAGTCAAGTGGTTCCCCATAGTGAACTAAGGCGCCTAGTAGAGGCAGGGAGGCCTTGAAATTGAAGGTTCCAGGGAGCACAGCTGGGTTATCTGAACCAATAAAAGGTCATGGGAGAAAAAGGAGACGTTTAATATACACACAAGATCTGCAACTTCATGATCCCTTCCTAAATCAGCCGCCCATCCTTCCTTTTTAAAATTCCTTTCCTTTTTTTTTTTAAGGTCTAACAGAGGTGTTTCCCCACTCCCTGGGGGGTCGTGAGGGGGGCGATGGACCTAAAGAGACTTCCAGGTCCTGGGCCACTCAAGTGGGGGGTGAGGGCTCGATCCTAGAGCCTCTTCTCAGAGCTTCTGGCGCCATCCCCCAGGCAAGATCCCCGCGGGAAGGGGGAAGTCGGCAGTGCCCCAAACTAAGAGTTAGGGTGCAGACGCTGAGACCGGAGATTGAGTGCGGCTCCCACCCGCCCTCAGCAGCCCCAAGCCGTTGACACAGTGCCCTTCCTTACTCTGCGACCCCCGGCCCACCGCCCCACGACACTCCCCTGGCCGCCAGTCCTCGTCCGATAGCGGACCCCAGCTCCAGCGGCCCCGCAGCGGCGCCGCCTCAGCACGGTCTGCAGTGTCCGTTTACCTCTCGTGAGCCGCGCTCTCCTCGTGCCTTTCCCGGTCAAACACCGCAGCCGCCCCGTGAAACCCCTGCGGGTACCCAGCACACCTCCACCGCTGCCTCTGCAGAGCCTGCCTAGGGTTCGGCCTTAAAAACCCGCGTGTGACGTCACAAGGCGCGGACCAACCAGCGGCGGCGGGGCGGAGCGTGGAGCTACGAGCGCTGCATCCCCCACCACACGCGGAGGGGCGCTTGCTCAATCCGTGGCTGCTCTATTTGACCTTTTCTACCACATTCTAATATTTGGAATTAAACCTGGAATTAATCTGGAACGGAGGGTGGGAGGGGTGAAAGGAACGTGGCTGGCAACGTTTGACTCGGGAGGAAAGATATGAATACCCTAATATTCGCACTACCATCGCATCCCCCTCCATCAGGCAGAGATACCACCCCACATGGACACTCCTTGGGCCAAAGGATCTACTCGGAGAGGCTGACAAGCCTTTCTCCTTTATCTTTCATAATTCAATTGTCAAACCTGTGTGAACCTAGAGCCCCATAAAACAGCTGCTTCATAGTGGTAAGCCCATTATCTACAATAGCCTGTTAGGGACTGTTGTCTGCCTTTTACAGATAAAAGGGTTGAATGACTTTATTAAGGTTACACTCAACAGTATGTTTAGGCGCAGTGGCTCATACCTGTAAACTCAGCACTTTGGGAGGCTGAGGCAGGCAGATCACATGAGCTCAGGAGTTCCAGACCAGCCTGGACAACAGGGTGAAACCCCGTCAGTAATAAAAAGACAAAAATTAGCCGGGCGTGGTGGCGGGTGCCTGTAATCCCAGCTACTCGGGAGGCTGAGGCAGGAGAATCGCTTGAACCCGCTGGTGGAGGTTGCAGTGAGCTGAGATCGTGCCACTGCATTCCAGCCTGGGCGACAGAGCGAGACTCTGTCTTGAAACAAAACAAAACAAAACAAAAAACAGTGTGTTTATTGGGCTGGGCACGGTGGCTCACACCTGTAATACCAGTACTTTGGGAGGACGAGGTGGGCGGATCACCTGAGGTCAGGAGTTCCAGACCAGCCTGGCCAACATGGTGAAACCCCGTCCCTACTAAAAATACAAAAATTAGCCGGGTGTGGTGGCAGGCGCCTGTAATTCCAGCTACTGGGGAGGCTGAGGCAGGAGAATCGCTTGAACCCAGGAGGCGGAGGTTGCAGTGAGCTGAGATCATGCCATTGCACTCCAGCCTGGGCAACAGAGCAAGACTCCGTCTCAAAAAAACAAAAACAAAAACAAAAACAGTGTATTTATTGACCTCATTCATACTGTGTGCTCTGAATGAGACAGAGAGATGGTAGAGAAATAGAGAATGTCTCGGCTGTAGAACCAGGCCTCAGAGGGCTTAAGACTTAAGACTGGCAGTAGGCCGGGCGCGGTGGCTCAAGCCTGTAATCCCAGCACTTTGGGAGGCCGAGACGGGCGGATCACGAGGTCAGGAGATTGAGACCA
>NW_012103032.1:0-6265 GCF_000951045.1 Mandrillus leucophaeus | reverse complement strand
AAAAAAAAAAAAAAAAAAAAAAGACTGGCAGTGACAGAATGAGACAGCACATGTATTGGGTCTTTGTAAATCATGAGATAGCACTTGTAGGATTTCAGAGGAGAGACAGAATGTGTCAACTGGAAGCTTCTGGAAAGGTTTATAGACTTTCTTTAGCCCTATCTAGGACTGGTTAGGAGGGGCACAGGAATGAGTGGGGTCTCCCCAGCCACTGCAGCCTGCTACAGTTTGGGCAGCCCTGAAAGGAAGGAGATGCCACAAAGGGGCAGTGTGACCAAAAGGACAACAGGGATTAGGCGGGGGAGGGGAGAGGGCAAATCAAAGAAGAATGAAATTGTAGATTGTAACTTTATGTATTTATGTATTTATTTATTTTTGAGATGGAGTCTTGCTCTGTTGCCCAGGTTGGAGTGCAATGGTGTGATCTCGGCTCACTGCAACCTCCGCCTCCCAGGTTCTAGCAATTCTCCTGCCTCAGCCTCCCGAGTAGCTGGTATTATAGGCATGTGCCACCACGCCCAGCTAATTTTGTACTTTTAGTAGAGATGGGATTTCTCCATGTTGGTCAGGCTGGTCTCAAACTCCTGACCTCAGGTGATCCACTTGCGTTGGCCTCCCAAAGTGTTGGGATTACAGGCGTGAGCCACTGCACGTGGCCAGTTATAACTGTAATATTCCTATTTTTGCCTGGAGGTTGGATTATTTTATTTATTGTGTAAATCAGTATTAACCTTTTTAAGGGCTATATGTGAGAGGGATTGGAAAAAGGAGAAGGGAAGTCATTGCCAGACAGCAGGGCCCAGCCTTTTCCTGCCCACCCGCCTCAATCAAGTGCTGATAAATAAGCTTCCCATCTGTTTGTCACCAGCATGCCTTGCCACCTCCTTCTTCCCCCCTCCACTACAAAACCAGCCACCTGGTTTCCCCAGCAATGCAGGGAGCCTCCCCAAATCCCTAAAGACCTCAGGAAATTAGTCTAAGACCTTAGGAAATTAGTTTGTTACACCCCAAGTTGGAGGGTGACAGGTTGCAGCAGCAGCTAATGTACAGGAGACAGAGCTGAGCATGGTGAAGTTAGGAGAGGGGAAGACGGAACAGGCCCAGCAGTTGAGAACCACTGCACTGTTGAGTGGCCACTGCATGCTAGGCTCTGGTCTAGGAACTTTGCTTACTTTTCCTTTTTTAATACACAAGTCAAGTCCATGAAGTAAGTATGGTTAGTCTAAAAAGAAGAAACTGAAGCACAGAAAGGTTAGGTAATTTGTTGAAGGTCGTCCAGCTAGAAACTGGCCAAACATGGCTTTGAACAAATTTGCAATGGCTATAAGACTGAAAACACACAGAAACTGAAAACACACAAGTTATCTTGTTTCTTCCACAATCTTTGAAGATTTCTTTAACCTGTAAAGAAATGAATACCCTAATATTCGCTTCTTTGAAGCTTCTTTAACATGGCTCCTATAATATATCTTGGGACTCACACCCAAGATATAAATTGTCACTTATCTGATAAAGGAAATGAAACTGACAATCCTACCCCACCCTTCCGTCTTTCATGTTTGCCAGAGAAGGTGTTAATGAACAAATGGGAAGGCGAAGGTGGGGCTGGGGAGGGGTAAAGAAAGGGGCCCAGCTCGTCCAGGCATCACTAAGCTATGGGCCTACCCTAATCCCTGCAGAGAACATCTGAACATTTGTACATTAAGCAATCATTATTTTTTGAACGATACAGAGATTAGCATGGCCCCTGTGCAAGGATAACATGCAAATTCATGAAGCATTCCACATTTTATTTTTTTCAAAATTAAAATACAAATGCTTTTTTTTTTTTTTTTTACAGACAAGGTCTCACTCTGTCACCCAGGCTGGAGTGCAGTGGCGAGACCATAGCTTGCTGCAGCCTTGAACTCTTTGGCTCAAGAGATCCTCCGCCTCAGGCTCCCGAGCAGCTGGGATTACAGGCGCGTGCCACCACATGTGGCTAGAGAACTACTTTAGATTAGTGGAAGAGTGTGCAGGAAAACTTTTCAAAGAGGTGACGCTGAGCCAAAGTTTAAGTGACACTGAGTCAGATAAGCATCATTCTTCCTCAGAGTTGTCTCCTCCACCAGACTAAGTGATCAAGGGCAGCAGCTGGTTCTTATCTGTAGCTCTACCATGCCCAGCACCATGCGTGGCACACATAGGCAGTCAGAAAATCTTGTGTGAATTAATGAATGCATGATGGAAAAAATGTACTCAGAGGGCTCCCTGAGTATGAGAACCAATCCTCCACCCTTAGCATGGGAGTTTCCTAGCCTGGGGTCCTTGGGCCCTTGGGAGTTCTGTTGATACTGGGTTGGCCAGGAATTCCTACAAACCCTGCATTTCTAGGCAGTGTCTAAGTAGTATAGAACTCTCAGGCCTTTGTTGGAGAGAAGGAACTTAAAGGAGAAAAACAGGGACCAAAGATGGGGATGACACTGGAGACAGAGGTTGCCCTCAGGGCATGCTGGAACACTGGACTGAGAGTCAGTGCATGAGTCCCATCCTTCCATCCCTCATAAAAGGGTGGCTTGAAAAAGTAAAAAGTCACTTCTGGCAAGGTGCAGTGGCTCACGCCTATAATCCCAACACTTTGGGTGGCTGAGGCGGACAGATCACCTGAAGTCAGGAGTTCAAGACCAGCCTGGCCAACATGGTGAAACCCCGTCTCTACTAAAAATACAAAAATATTAGCAGGGCGTGGTGGCGCACGCCTGTAGTCCCAGCTACTCGGGAGGCTGAAGCAGGAGAATAGCTGGAACCAGGAAGGCGAAGGTTGCAGTGAGCCGAGATTGTGCCACTGCACTCCAGCCTGGGCGACAGAGCGAGACTCTGTCTCAATAAAAAAAAAAAAAGAAAGAAAGAAAGAAAGAAAAAGAAAAAGAAAAAGGAAAAAAAGTCACTTCCCCGCCTGGGAGCCTCGGTTTCCTTATCCTGTAATGAAGGGCTTTAGGTGTCTCCAGGTGCTTTACCCGTAATAGTCCATGCTCCGAAGTAAGGGAAGGTAGGAGGATGGGTGGAGCTTGCCTAGGAAGTGGCTGAGAACATCTTTGTCTCTGTAGCATATTAGCCAAGTACCTGTCTTCGTAAACAAACGAGGGAAAGAGGAGTCTGCAGGAGTAGGGGGTGGGGTGGGGGAATGGACGCCACGGAGCAGTTATCAGCTCGGGAATCACGAAGGCCCACGTTTCAATCCCAGTTCTGTTTCCTCATGAACAAAATGGAGAAAACCCAGCCTATCGCTAAGTATGAGTGTGGGACAAAAATGTGGATACCCTTCTCCCCAACCAGGAGCTCTTTCCCTGGCAACCACCCCAAAATCAAGTCCCAGGGTGGAGTCAAGGGCTAGAAATAAGTAGATGCTGCCCCCTGGTGGATATATTTGTCACTGCCTGATTGGTGAAGAAAAGCGGAGTCGTCCGGGATGAAGTTATTCACGGTCCTTGGTCGGCTCCCGAAGTCTCCTTTCAGACAGGGCCTTTCCTACAGTTTCAGGTTGGAGGTAGAAAATACACCCTCTTCAAGTTTTTAGTGTGTGAGTGATACCAAATTAAAATGAACACTATTTGAGCAGAAACTCTAATTTTGATGACATTTTCCATTTATTTACAGAGGGTCTAATAGGTCCAGGGAACACTGACTGAGGAAGGCAGGAGAGGGCTGCAGGGTGGGGAAGATTTTTTATTTTTTATTTTTCTGAGACAGGGTCTTACTCTATGGCCCAGGCTGGAGTGCAATGGTGTGATCTCAGCTCACTGCAACCTCTGTATCCTGGGCTTCAGTGATCCTCCCACCCCAGCCTCCTGAGTAGCTGGGACTTACAGGCTCCCACCACCACGCCCAGCTAATTTTTTTTTTCTTTTTTTCTTTTTGAGATGGAGTCTTGCTCTTTCGCCCAGGCTGGAGTGCAGTGGTGGGATCATGGCTCATTGCTGCCTTGACCTCCTGGGCTTCAGTGATCCTCCCACCCCAGCCTCCTGAGTAGCTGGGACTTACAGGCTCCCACCACCACGCCCAGCTAATTTTTTTTTTCTTTTTTTCTTTTTGAGATGGAGTCTTGCTCTTTCGCCCAGGCTGGAGTGCAGTGGCATGATCTTGGCTCACTGCAACCTCCGCCTCCTGGGTTCAAGCAATTCTCCTGCCTCAGCCTCCCAAGTAGCTGAGATTACAGGCACCCGAAACCACGCCTAGCTAATTTTTGTGTTTTTAGTAGAGACGGGGTTTCACCATGTTGGTCAGGCATGATCTCAGCTCACTGCAACGTCTGCCTGCTGGGTTCAAGTGATTCTGCTGCCTCAGCTTCCTGAGTAGCTGGGATTACAGGCGTGTGCCACCATGCCCGGCTAATTTTGGTATTTTTAGTAGAGACGGGGTTTCACCATGTTGCTAAGGTTGGTCTCAAACTTGGCTCAAGCAATCTACCTGTCTCAGCCTCTCAAAGTGCTGGGATCACAGGCGAGAGCCACCATGCTCGGCCTTGGGAAGGTTTTCAAGAGCTCAGTTGCAGTCATGGTGTAATATCTGCAGGCTATCCATATGGGGACAAATGTCCAGAGTCCATATGCTCAGGAGTCTGGAGCTCAGGGGAGGCCTTAGTTGGAGGAGTGACCTTGGGTGGTCAGTGAGAAACAGACACAAGAGTCCTGAGATGGGTGGAATTCCCCAGGGAGCAATGGGGTGAGAGGAAGAAAGTGGTTCCATAACACTGTCATGAGCATCTCCACATTCAAGGCAAGGAAATGAAGTGAAGGATGGAGAAGCAGTGTCTGGAGAGGTAGAAGGAAAACCACAAAAGGCCACAAAGCTGCAAGTGCCTGAAGCCAAGGAAAGTAAGGACTTGAGGAAGGAAAAGGGAGTGGCCCTCAGCATCCAAGGACTGAGAGACCAGAGGGAATTCAGACAGCCTGGGGATTTCCAAGAGGAATGTCTAGGGGTGGCTAGAGAAGGTGGCTGGAGATTTCGAGGAGAGTTATCTCAACAGAGGTGACAGTGCCAAGAAGGGTTCTCTCCAGAAACCGTAGAGCTGAACAAGGACTGAGCTGGCACTGGAGAACTTGCAGGAGACCAAGTAAGCCATCAGGAAAGCAACAGGAGATGGAGGTCACGTCCTTCTGTGACCTTGCAGACAGGCAGTCATAGACCACCCAGGATTAGCCCTTATTGGACACAAAAGGAAACTCCCAGGCTCTTAGGTATGAGTAAAAGGAGAATATCCCAGTCTCAGCAGGAATGTCAGTCTCGGAGCCAGATTTCATGGCCGGGGCGCCAGGACTTCCTGAGGAGCAGAATGAGGGCCCTGATGGTCAAAAGAGGTGTCATGGGCTCTTGGGACTTGGTGTGTGAAAGGCAATAAGCCAATAGTTGGTGGGGTGGGGGGCTCCTCTGCCTCTCTGTGGGCTTTGGAGACCACTGAAAACCAGCTGCATCCCCCCGACCACATCCTTTCAGCATGTGCCACCCTTGGGGAAAGCCACCTGTGAACTATGTCAGGATGGTTTCCCCCAAAATTTGGAGCCCACTTTGAGGTCTGGCACAGGTCAGAGCTCTAGGGTAACCAACTCTCCCTGATCGCCTGGAACCTTGCCAGTTTTAGTTCTCAAAGTCCCATATTCCAGGAAACCCCTAATCCCCTAGCAAATTGGATGACTGGTTACCCCCACTGGGAGCTCAGACCTCCTACTTGATTAGTGAGTTTTGAGGTCACAGGGACAATCCTAAGTTGTGGGACAGAGGGCCTCTGGGCTCCTGCAAGAGTCTGCACTCTCCTACCTGTGTCCTATGCCTGAGGAGTGTGACCATAAAATAGAAAATGAAAAACATCGTGACAAGTGGAGAGAGAGGGAAGAAGAAAGAAAAAAGCTTCATATTTTACTACATTTTTTCCTTCTAATAGTGATGGTGTCTCACTATGTTGCTCAGGCTGGTCTCAACCTCCCGGGCTCAAGTGATGCTCCCGCCTCAGCCTGCCTGAGTAGCTAAGACCACAGATGCACACCACCATGCCTGGCTAATTATTTATTTATTTATTATTATTATTTATTTTATTTTATTTTATTTTGAGATGGAGTTTCGCTCTTGTTGCCCAGGCTGGAGTGCAATGGCACCATCTCGCCTCACCACAACCTCCGCCTCCTGAATTCAAGTGATTCTCCTGCCTCAGCCTCCTGAATAGCTGGGATTACAGTCATGTGCCACCACGCCTGGCTAATTTTGTATTTTTAGTAGAGACGGGGTTTCTCCA
>NW_012103031.1:4083946-4084898 GCF_000951045.1 Mandrillus leucophaeus | reverse complement strand
GAGACCCGTCTGGGCAACAGAGCAAGATCCTGTCTCTAAAATTTAAAATTTAAATTTATATTTAAATTTAAGATTTAAATGTAAATTGATAAATTAGCCAGGCATGGTCAGGTATGGTGGCTCACACTTCTAATCCCAGCACTTTGGGGAGCTGAGGTGGGTGAATCACTTGAGGTCAAGAGTTTGAGACCAGCCTGGCCAACATGGTGAAACCCTGTCTCTACTAAAAGTACAAAAATGAGTCAGGCGTGGTTGCCTGCTCCTGTAGTCCCAACTACTCCAGAGGCTGAGGCAGGAGAATCGATTGAACCCAGGAGACGGGGGTTGCAGTGAGCCAAGATCGCGCCTCTTTACTCCAGCCAGGGTGACAGAGAAAGACTCTGTCTCAAAAAATAAAAATAGAAATAAAATAAATATAAAAAAAAATAGCGGGCGTGGTGACTCACACCTGTAATCCCAGCACTTTGGGAGGCTGAGGTGGGTGGATCTCTTGAGGTCAGGAGTTCAAGACCAGCCTGGCCAACATGGTGAAACCCCATCTCTACTTAAAATACAAAAATTCAGCTGGGCGCGGTGGCTCACGCCTGTAATCCCAGCACTTTGGGAAGCCAAGGCAGGCGGATCGCGAGGTCAGGAGATCGAGACCATCCTGGCTAACACGGTGAAACCCCATCTCTACTGAAAATACAAAAAATTAGCCAGGCATGATGGCGGGCGCCTGTAGTCCCAGCTACTCGGGAGGCTGAGGCAGGAGAATGGCGTGAACCTAGGAGGCGGAGCTTGCAGTGAGCCAGGATCGCACCACTGCACTCCAGCCTGGGCGACAGAGCGAGACTCCGTCTCAAAAAAACAAAAACAAAAACAAAAATTAGCCAGGCGTGGTGGCATGTGCCTGGAATCCCAGCTCCTGGAGAGGCTGAGGCAGGAGAATTGCTTGAACTCAAGAGGCAGA
>NW_012103031.1:4077371-4082734 GCF_000951045.1 Mandrillus leucophaeus | reverse complement strand
AACCACCCAAGGGGTTCACCTCGCCCGCTGCCTAGACAGAGCCGACTTATCAAGATGGGAATTGCAATGGAGAAAGGGTAATTTATGCAGAGCCGGCTATGCGGAAGACCAGAGTTTTATTATTACTCAAATCAGTCTCCCCGAGCATTCGGGGATCAGAGTTGGTTTTTTCTTTCTTTTCTTTTCTTCTTTTTTTTTTGAGATGGAATCTTGCCCAGGCTGGAGTGCAATGGCACAAATTCGGCTACTGCAAGCTCTGCCTCCTGGGTTCAAGTGATTCTCCTGCCTCAGCCTCCCAAGTAGCTGAGATTACATGCACGCACCACCATGCCCAGCTAATTTTTGTATTTTTAGTAGACACAGGGCTTCACCATGTTGGTCAGGCTGGTCTCGAACTCCTGACCTCATGATCCGCCTGCCTCAGCCTCCCAAAGTGCTGAGATTACAGTGTTTGTTTTTGTTTTTGTTTTTGTTTGTTTGTTTTTTTTGTCTGAGACAGAGTCTCGCTTTGTCGCCCAGGCTGGAGAGCAACGGTTGAATCTCAGCTCACTGGAAGCTCCGCTTCCCGGGTTCACGCCATTCTCCTGTTTCAGCCTCCCGAGTAGCTGGGATTACAGGCGCCTGCCACCACGCCCAGCTAATTTTTTGTATTTTTAGTAGAGACAGGGTTTCACTGTGTTAGCCAGGATGGTCTCCATCTCCTGACCTTGTGATTCGCCCGCCTTGGCCTCCCAAAGTGCTGGGATTCCAGGTGTGAGCCACAGAGGTTTTACAGATAATTTGGCGGGTAGGGGCTTGTGGGCAGGGCTGATTGGTTAGGTTGGAGATGGAATCATAGGGGGTCGAAGTGAGGTTTTCTTGCTGTCTTCTGTTCCTGGGTGGGATGGCAGAACTGGTGGAGCCGGATTACTCGTCTGGGTGGTGTCAGCTGATCCATCCAGTGCAGGGCCTGCAAAATATCTCAGGCACTGAACTTGGGTTTTATAAAAGTGATGTTACCCCCAGGAGCAATCTGGGGAAGTTCAGACTGTTGGAGCCAGAGGCTGCACAGCCCCTAAACTGTCATTTCTAATCTTGTAGCTAATTTGTTAGTCCTGCAAAGTCAGACTGGTCCCCAGGAAACAAAGGGGTCTTTTCGGGAGAGGGCTGTTTTGTTTAGGGCTGTTTTATCAGCTTTGTTTCAGAGTCAAACCATGAACTGAATTATTTCCCGAAGTTAGTTCAGTCTATGCCCAGGATGAACAAGGACAGCGTGAAGTCAGTTAGGTCTGATTTCTTTCACTGTCATAATTTTCTCAGTTATAATTTTGCAATGATGGTTTCAGAGACACAAAGGAGGATGCATTTGACAACATAACTTTGGGGTCAGCTGTAAGTGCTCCCCCTTGATGGTATAATCGCCTGACAGGCTCTTCTTTCAGCTACACAGATACAGCCAATTTACTGAGACAACGGTATTGCAGTAAAAAAAAGCTAATTTCCGCAAGGCTAGCCACGTGGAAGGACTGGTGTTTATCACTCAAAGCAGTCTCCTTGAAAATTCAGAGACTAGGGTTTTGTATGGATAATTTGGCGAGCAGGGGGCTAGGGAATGGGGAATCCTCATTGTTTGCACTGGGGATGAAATCCTAGGGGGCTGGAGCTCTCTTCTTGCACCTCGTCAGTCCCTGGGTGGGATCATGTGACCAGCTGAGCCCTTTTACCAGTCACAGTGGCACCAGCTGGTCCATTACAATACAGGATCTGAAAGATACCTTGAACACCAATCTTAGGTTTTCCAATAGTGATGTTATCTATAGGAGAAATTGGGGAGGTTATAAATCTTATGACCTCTGGAACAATGGCTGGTTATCATTGAAGTAAGCCTACGTTTTAGCAGAGTTCATATTCCTCACATAAGCCTAATCTTTGGTTGTTTATTAGTTTTACAAAGGTGGTTTAGTCCATGAACAAGGAAGGGTTAGTTGTTGGGAAGGGGCTTTTATCATTTTTTTAAAGTTAAACTTAGGGTCGGGCGAGGTGGCTCACACCTGTGATCCCAGCACTTTGGGAGGCTGAGGCGGGCAGATCATGAGGTCAGGAATTCAAGGCCAGCCTGGCCAATATGGTGAAACCCCATCTTTACTAAAAATCCAAAAAAAAAAATTAGCTGGGTGGATGGTGCACACCTGTAGTCCCAGCTACTTGGGAGGCTGAGGCCGGAGAATCACTTGAACCCGGGAGGCAGAGATTGCAGTGAGCTGAGATCGCGCCACTGACTCCAGCCTGGGTGACAAAGTGAGACTCCATTTCAAAAAAAAAAAAAAGTTAAACTAATGCTGGGTGCAGTGGCTCACACCTATAATCCCAGCGCTTTGAGAGGCCGAGGCAGGAGGATCGCTAGAGCCCAGGAGTTCGAGACCAGCCCGAGCAACGTAGAGGTACCCCATCTCTACAAAAATTTAAAAATACCCATGCATGAGGGCACTTCCTATAGTCCCAGCTACTCAGGAGCCTGAGGCTGGAGGATTGCTTGAGGCCAAGAGTTGGAGGCTGCAGTAAGCCATGATCTGGCCACTGCAATCCAGCTTGGGTAACGAAGTGAGACCCAGTCTCAAAAAAAAAAAAAAAAAATTAAATGAAATTCCTTCCATAGTTAACTTGGCCAATATCCAGGAATGAACAAGGGCAGCTTGGAGGTTAGAAGTAGGATGGAGTCAGTTAGGTCAGATTTCGCTCACTGTTGTATTTGCAAAGGCAGTTTCAGTCTCCACCCACTCTTGGGAGTATCATCAGAGAGTGACAGTCAGGGTGAGGCATGCCAGCTACTGCAATGAGCAAGCTCACTGTGTCTGTGTGTGCAACAACCGCCCAACACTGTGTATTCCAGATGCCTCTCCCTCTGGTCCTCTTGCTTCCACCTTGTGTTCAGAAACCCTTCTGACACTGCAGTCTCAGAGGGATCCCCCTCCTCCAGGCAGCACGGCTTCCAAGGCCTTCCTACCTCATTCTGGAGGCCTCCATCCAATGACATAGCATCTCTAGCCAGCTCTGCAGAGGAGCTGCCCTGGTGGCTTGCTGGGCCAGAGGAGTTATCAGAACCTGGTGGGGGGGCTACAGTGATTACTACAGCCATTCCCTGGGGACATTTCACAGTCTGTGGGAGGCTCATTCCAGGTTCCTTCCATTGGCCTCACCCTTAGAGCCTCCCTGGGGGATTGCGGTGCACGTCCTCTTTGGTTTCCATGATACCCTCTCTTCCCTGGCTCTCCTCCCACTTCTTTTGCTTTTTTTATTTAAAAAATGTTTTTTTTAAAAGATGCAAAGTCTTGTCCTGTTGCCCAGGCTACAGTGCAGAGGTGCAATAATAGCTCACCGCAGGCTTGACCTCCCAGGCTCAAGTCATCCTCCCACCTCGGTCTCCTGAGTAGCTGGGACTACAGCTATGCACCACTATGCCAGGGTAATTTTTAAATTTTTTTTAGAGATAGGGTCTCGCGCTGGGCCCAGTGGCTCACGCCTGTAATCCCAGCACTTTGGGAGGCCGAGGTGGGCAGATCATGAGGTCAGGAGATTGAGACCATCCTGGCTAACACGGTAAAACCCCGTCTCTACTAAAAATGCAAAAAATTAGCCGGGCGTGGTGGTGGGTGCCTGTAGTCCCGGCTACTCGGGAGGCTGAGACAGGAGAATGGCGTGAATCCGCGAGGCGGAGCTTGCAGTGAGCCGAGATGGCGCCACTGCACTCCAGCCTGGACGATAGAGCGAGACTCCGTCTCAAGAAAAAAAAAAAAAAAAGAGATAGGGTCTTGCTATGTTGTTCAGGCTGGTCTCAAACTTCTGGCCCCAAGTGATCCACCAGCCTCAGCCTCCTAAAGTGCTGGGATTACAGGCATGACCCGAAGTGCCCAGCCTCGCTCCTACTCCTGTGGACATCCTCCCTTGGCTTTCTTTGTCATCTCCTCTTCTTCTGCTGGTCCCAGGAAGTTGGAGAGCCTCAGCCTCTTCTCTCGTCACATACTATTGCTCTTCCTAAGGAATTGCATCCATTCTGAGTGACCTTGCACAACTGTAACTGCAGCTTTGTGACTAAAATTTCCTTCTCCTTCCTTTGCATACACGTTCCCTTGAATCTGCACCCAGAGATGGCTACCAGGGAGGAATTCTATTAATAGATTTGTCTTTGAGTCTGGGAAATGAAGGACACGCATCAAAAGTTCCTACCATGCCCCAAGCATCTCATGTTCTCACTCTTGCACCTTCATTCATCCTGGGTTGAATTTTTCTTTTTTTTTTTGAGATGGAGTCTCACTCTGTCGCCCAGGCTGGAGTGCAGTGGCGTGATCTCTGCTCACTGCAACCTCTGCCTCCCGGGTTCAAGCAATGCTCCTGCCTCACCCTCTTGAGTAGCTGGGACCACAAGCACCCACCACCACGCCCGGATAATGTTTTATGTTTTTAGTGGAGACGGGTTTCTCCATGTTGGCCAGGGTGGTCTCGAACTCCGGACCTCAGGTGATCCACCCGCCTTGGCCTCCCAAAGTGCTGGGATTACAGGCATGAGCCACCGTGCCTGGCCCTGGGTTGAATCTTAATTTGAAGAGGTATTTTTGACACATTCCTTGCATCATTCCAGATATCACTTATTAGTGTGTCCACTGATTGATTGCTCACCTGGCCAGCATCCATGTACCTTCCTAGCAGTGCCCACACATCCTTCCAGAATCCAGCCCCTCCCCTGAGCAACTCATGTGCTTTGGGAGAAACTGATCCTCTGCAGCTTCAGCAGGAAGCCTTGTTTTACCCAAGACAAAGGGCACATTCCATTTTCCTGGTGACATCATGGTTCACGGGTGAGTCTATGACCCAAGCCAGCTTAATCACACTGAATGTCAGTACTCCTACTTGGACCTGGAGGGAGACCTCCCCACTGTCCCTTCATTGGATGTGGGTGTGGAAGCACAAAGCCCCAGCTATGGGTGGTGCCCATCCCATCATCAGGAGGAAAGCTGGTCTTCAGATGAAGCCGATCTTCCAGGCAGAATGAGGGACAAAAAGAACATTGGTTCTTGATGATGCCATTGGGCTGCTGGTTCAAGTCATTCCTGAAGCAGCATCATTTCTGGACATTCCAATGGCAGGGACCAAAATGTCTCTTTGGTTGTTTAATCTACTTTGAAGGCTGGGCGTAGTGGCTCACACCTGTAATACCAGCACTTTGGGAGGCTGAGGCAGGTGGATCACCTGAGGTCAGGGGTTCAAGACTAGCCTGGCCAATGTGCCGAAACCCTGACTTTACTAAAAATACAAAAATTAGCTGAGTGTGGTGGCAAGTGCCTGCAGTCTCAGGTACTTGGGAGGTTGAGGCAGGAGAATCACTTGAA
>NW_012103031.1:4073104-4076336 GCF_000951045.1 Mandrillus leucophaeus | reverse complement strand
TGCCTTTTGCAAGCGTAGCTACGAAGTCCTGTATCCCATTTCCAAGGTATAGCATCCATCATTCCCTTGGGAGCAAGAGATCGTGGTGTAAAGCTGGTTGATCCTGTCAACTGATCTCACAGCAGGTAAAAAACTGATACTGCAGGTCCAGTTTCAGCGGCTGACAGGAGGGTTTAGCAACACTTCAAAGAGGAATTCTTTGCTCCATGCATCACAAGCAATGCAATCCTTTTGATCACACTTGAATTAAATTTTTGGTTTTAAGCTTAAATAGTCTGTTTTCTCCTGTGCTATTTATAAAACACAGGTGCCAAGGTTTGTGCTTGGAGGTTTTAAAGAAAAGGCAAAAAAAATCAAACACGCCTAGATTTCAGGAACTGACCAAGTACTGGGAGGTTAATCTTTTTTTTCTTTTTTTGAAACAGGCTGAAGTGCAGTGGTGTGATCCTAACTCACTGCAGCCTTGACCTCCTGGGCTTAAACAATCCTCCCACCTCAGCCTCTCAAGTAGCATGTGCATGCCGGCACACCCGGCTAATTTTTAAATGTTTTGTAGAGACAAGGTCTCCATATGTTGCCTAGACTGTTCCCTAACTCCTGGGCTCAAGCGATCCTCCCACAAGGCCTCCTAAAGTGCTGGAATTATAGGCATGAGCCTTGGTTTTTCAATTCTGGGTCCATAAATTTATGAAGACCTTGGATACAATGTACACAGGAGAAGGCATCCTGTTGGTAAGGAGTTTCATAAAAAGGAAAAGAAAAAGCGTCAAGAAGCTGACATAGGTAGCAACGAGACAGGAAAAGAGAAGAGCTTTAAGGCCAGTGTTTGGAGATCAGACATTTCCCCTCAAAGGAGGACAGGCCTGGCTCAGGTCTTCAGAGGCATCAAGAATAGACCCTGGCCTCAGCTGATTCAGAGACGGTCAGAGCAAAGGACACCCCACAGGGCCTTCTCAGGGCTATGTTTGGAAGCAGCTCTTGTTACCCCAAGGCTGCCTAGCATCAAACAGCGTTCCCTTTTATCCTCAAGGTCTGTGGTCAAGTACTTGTCACTGCCCCAGGGGGAAGATATTTAGGGCTGTACAGAGCAAGATGTCCTTGTCATCAGGAGCAAGGACACACGTGGAGCGGAATCTGACTGATGGGTACACATTGCACTTTCTGCCCGCTTCTGCAACGGAAGATGCTGAAATTGTTCAGCTAGATCCCAACAGTGTGGGTGGCTGAAAGCAAACTCTGTCCACCACGCAGACACAGTCTGAGAGCACCCTAAGTGTGACTGCCCTGGGCCACCCGGATCCCCCTGCTGGGCTCTGAGCAGGGACATGACCGGGCTCTGTTCAGGCCGCAGGGCAGCGTAGTCCCTGTCATAGCCCCAGTGTTATCGCCCCCACCAGTCCCAGGTCGGTCCTCCTGTAAGTATGCTGGCAATATTGCTCTAAAATCCCACTTCCAGCCCAGTTCAGGGACTCACACCTGTAATCTCAACACTTTGGGAGGCCGAGGTGAGAGGATCACTTGAGCCCAGGAGTTCGAGATCAGCTTGGGCAACATAGTGAAACACCTGTCTCTATTAAAAAAAAAAAAAAAAATTAGACGGGTATGGTGGCATGCACCTGTGGTTCCAGCGACTTGGGAAGCTGAGGCAGGAGACATTGCTTGAGCCCAGGAGTTGGAGGCTGTAGTGAGCTATGATAAGGCCATTGCACTCCAGCTTGGGCGACAGGGTGAGGCTGTTTCTGAATGAATGAATACATAAGCAAATAAGAAAAAATACAATACAATACAACACAATACAATTTCTGAATGAATACATAAGCAAATAAGAAAAAATACAATACAATACAATACAATACAATACAATCGCACTTCCCAGCGGTTACACCCGGCCACAGAGGTCCCCAGGCTGCCTGCGAGGGCGCCGGGGAGGTCACTGTTAGTCCAGCCCTGCAACCGGCAGAGGCCCTCGCAGACTTCCGCCGGAAGTCAGCCCCGCAGGGGCGTCGCGCTGATGTCACTAGCCCGCAGGAAGTCTTGTGTCGCGCCCGGGAGGCGCCGGGGCCCAGCGGCGGGCGGTAAGGCCGCCTCCGCGGGGCTGTGGGAAGCTTGGGCTGTCCCAGGACCCTCAGTCTCCTCCTCTGACCCTCCCTTACCCCTTGTGTGTGGGGCCGCCGTCCCACCGCCACCTCGCCCAAGTCTGGGGCCGCCCCGGTGTCCCCTCAGAGCCTGCTGCACTCCACGTCCCCCTACCAGGGCTCCAGTCCCCAGGGAAAGCTCCGGCCAGGTGTCCTAGATGCGGGTAGCTTCGGGAGGCCCTAATGGGGAGGGGCAGGGAGAGACCTGAGGCTACCGACTTGGCTTATTTCTTCTCAACTAGCTGTTTCTCTCAAAGTCTTTATTATTGTTATATTTTGAGACAGCTTTTCGCTCTTGTTTCCCAGGCTGGACACTGCAATCTCCGCCTCCCGGATTCAAGCAATTCTGCCTCAGCCTCCCGGGTAGCTGGGATTATAGGCATGCGCCATCTTGCCTGGCTAATTATTTTGGTATTTAGTAGAGATGGATTTTACCATGTTGGTCAGACTGGTCTCAAACTCCTGACCTCAGGTGTTCCACCCGCCTCGGCCTCCTGAAGTGCTGGGATTACAGGCGTGAGCTACAGGGCCTAGCCTGTTTTAGTATTTTTAGAGATGGGGTCCAGCTTTGTGGTGGCCTAGGCTGGAGGGTAGTGGTACCATAACAGCTCACTGCAGCCTTGACCTCCTGGGCTCAAGCGATCCTTCCACCTCAGCCTCCCAAGTAGCTGGGACGACAGGTGCGTGCCACCACGTCCCGCTGAGTTTTAAATTTTTATGTAGAGACAGTGGTCTCACTATGTTGCCCAGGCTGGTCTCAAACTTTTAGCCTCAAGCGATCCTCCTGCCTTGGCCTCCCAAAGATTTGGGAGCCGGCCTGAGCAACTTAGTCTGGACCATTTCTCCCAAAGTCTTACCCATTTGTGCTGGGGGTGCTGAAAATCCCCTGCTTCCAAATCCTTTTCCACAACGTATTCTGCCTTTGACTGCTACTCTTGTTTTATTATGTGGGTGTCGAATTGATCTGTCTCTGCAGTCAGATCCAGGCTCCTGGAAGGACAATGTCCGGTAGCTACCAGTCGTGCCAGGCACACACTGCGCCCAAGAGGAGCTGCTGTTTGAATTATCTGTGAATGTTGGTAGGAGGAATGCCAGAG
>NW_012103031.1:4060644-4068174 GCF_000951045.1 Mandrillus leucophaeus | reverse complement strand
TTTCTTAGTTTATTTTGCATTTGCAGGTTGGAGATGCTTCAAAGGCAGGCCACAGTGTTAGAGTGTTAGATTCAAAATTTTTATCTTGGGCCGGTGCAGTGGCTCACGCCTGTACTCCTAGCGCTGTGGGAGTCTGAGGCAGGCGGATCACCTGAGGTCAGGAGTTCGAGACCAGCCTGGCCAACTTGGTGAAACCTCGTCTCTACTGAAAATACAAAAATTAGCCAGGTATGGGGCACATGCCTGTAATCCCACCCTCTAGGGAGGCTGAGGCAGGAGAATTGCTTGAACCCGGGAGGCGGAGGTTGCAGTGAGCCAAGATTGTGCCACTGCACTCCAACCTGGGTAACAAGAGCCAAACTCCGTCTCGAGAAAAAAAAAATTTTTTTTTTTTAATTGAGACAGGGTCTCACTGTGTTGCCCAGGCTGGTCTCAAACTCTTGAGCTCAAGCGATCCACCCACCTCTGCCTCCCAAAGTGCTGGGATTTCAGGCATGGGCCACCACACCTGGCCCAGAATTTTTATCCTGATGGAGAGAGCTCAGGACCATTTGGGAGGCCCCAGTGAGAGGCAGCAGGCCTCTGTTGTGTGTGCCTGAGGAATTCTGTTTTGTTTGTTGGTTTTTCTGGTTTTTGCTTTGAGACATCATTAAAGTCTAGGTGAATTCTGTTTTGGTGGCCATTTGGGAGTTGATTTCTGAGAATGTGTGTCATGGAAGAAATCTCAGTAGCAGATAGTCACACTCTTCCTATTCCTTTGTAGCCCCAGGATGGACTTCCTGATCCTCTTCTTGTTCTACCTGGCTTTGGTGGTGATGGGTCTTGTTCTTATCTGCGTCTGCTCGAAAACCCATAGCTTGAAAGGCCTGGCCAGGGGAGGAGCACAGGTAAGGATGATCCTTGGATAGCACTGGAATTTGAATACTGTGCTAGTCTAAGAGACTCACCAGTTTTGCTACAGGACAAAAAGGAGATGCCAGGCTGGGTGCAGTGGCTCACACCTGTAATCCCAGCTACTCAGGAGGCTGAGGCAGGAGGATCCCTTGAGCCAGGAGTTTGAAGTTGCAGTGAACTATGATCACACCACTGCACTCCAGCCTGGACTACAGAGTGAAACCCTGTCTCAACAACCACAAAAAAGATGCCACTCAACGTCATTGATGGATTTATTTCACTGATGGCAGTTGTGGGACATTCCATAGCCTCTGTCTGTGTGTGTTTTTTGTTCCTGCTGAAAGTCCTCTTGCGGTGGTGCTTTGAGAGAAGAGGTTGCTGTTTTCCTCTGGATTAGATGCCTGTGATTGGGCATGGATGTGAGCAGGGTCCGCCTGGGGTACTTGATGGGTGACTCTGGGGGATGTATGAGCAGAAAGCTCAGCATTGACTGGCCCCCCTCCTTCAGGGATCAAAGTCAGCAAAACGGGACAAGCAGCCTATGGGAAGGCATTGACTTGGGAGGGACCTGGGCCAAGCCCAGTGATCTGGGTGTGGACGCTGGAACCTGGGATTGAACCCAGACCGGGGAAGTAGCGGCCTTCACATTAACATTCCACGACCCATTCCCTCTGCTCACCTCGCTTTCCCTGAAGACCCTGACAGGTGCCTTCTTCAGAGTCAGACTAGAAATGGAACTGGCGTGAAAGGAAGACCAGTAGAAAGAATTCCCCTCTTTATTCTCTGCTAAATCACTTCTTTACCTGTATACAGAAACCAAGCTTCCTCTCACGCAGATTGCCAGCTGTGTGTGGAGTGTCTGATTTGTTTGGGAGTGGAGAAGTGAGAAGTGAAATGGAATCTTTCCCTTTCCTTTTGTTTCAGATATTTTCCTGTGTAATTCCAGAATGTCTTCAGAGAGCCATGCACAGATCGCTTCACTACCTTTTCCATACGAGGTATTTCTATTTCAGAGTTTAAATATTCTCGTCTTTTCTGCTTTGATTATTAATTGTTGAGATCCTCCAGCTTCAGGAAGCTCTTCGTGGTTTCCAGCATGGTGAGGGAAAGAAGGCCAGAAAGAATCAAGAGTACTGAGTTGGGAGCCTCTACTCATAGTTAATCTACCTTTTGAGACGGAGGTTTTAACTTGTCTACTTTTAAATAGTGATATTTAAAGATTGGGAAAATACTGACATGTATTTCTGTTAAATACATGCAGAATGTTTCACAGAGTTTTCTATGTAATTCTTACTACTATCTCAAGCCCAAAGGAAGTGGTTGACCCTTGGTTACTTTCTTTAGTATCATACAATTTCTTCAAGGAGAAGCCCCCACGAACAAGCCGTGTGCCTGTTTTCTTTCAGAAACCACACCTTCATTGTCCTGCACCTGGTCTTGCAAGGGATGGTTTATACTGAGTACACCTGGGAAGTATTTGGCTACTGTCAGGAGCTGGAGTTCTCCTTGTATTACCTTCTTCTGCCCTATCTGCTGCTAGTTGTAAACCTGTTTTCTTTCACCCTGACTTGTGTAACCAATCCTGGTAAGTTGAGGCTCTTAGCATACAGCATGGTGACAGCTCCACTGTCTTACTAATAGTGCTGCAAACAAGGAGAGGCTCCCCTACCCCGAGGACTTTGTAAAAGATTTGATGTGTAGCATTTTCCTTATCTTTCAGTTTGGAGTGTTTTCTAATTTTTTTTCTTCTTCGACCCACGGGTTATTTAGAACCGCTTAAAATTTTTAGTTTATCTTTTTAATACTTTCACTTCATTTTGTCATATATAGAGCACGTGATTGGTATGGTGCTGTTCCTTTTTTTGTTTTTTAAGATGGAGTCATGCTTTGTCGCCCAGGCTGGAGTGCAGTGGTGCGATCTCGGCTTGCTGCAACCTCCGCCTCCCAGGTTCAAGCAATTTTCCTGCCTCAGACTCCCAAGTAGCTGGGACTACAGGTGTGCGCCACCTCGCCTGGCCAATTTTTGTATTTTTAGTACAGATAGGGTCTCACCATGTTGTCCAGGCTGGTCTCAAACTCCTGACCTCGTGATCCACCCACCTCAGCCTCCCAAAGTGCTGGGATTATAGGCCTAAGCCACCGCACTGGCAGAATTGTACACTTTAAATGGGTGAATTAGGTTTGTGAGTTATATCTGAATAAAGCTGTTATTAAAAATGAATTGCACGGCTGGGCGTGGTGGCTCATGCCTGTAATCCCAGCCTCTTTGGGAGGCCTAGGTGGGAGGATCACCTGAGGTCGGGAGTTCCAGACCAGCCTGGCAAAAATGGTGAAACCCCATCTGTATTAACAAAGAAAAAAACAAAAAATTAGCCAGGCGTGCGTTAGCACATCTGTAATCCCAGCTACTACTTGGGAGGCTTATGTGGGAGAATCACCTGAACCCAGAAGTCAGAGGTTGCAGTGAGCCAAGATCCCACCACTGCACTCCATCCTGGACGACAAACTAAGACTGTCTCAAAAAAAAAAAAAAAAAAAAGAATTGCTTAAGATATTAAAGATAGCAGTTTCAGTTGTGTTTTATCAGGACGGGTTTTGTGACCATCCAGTCCACCATATTGCATGAAACTGACATATGTCCTTACTTTTCCCAGGCATTATAACAAAAGCAAATGAATTATTATTTCTTCATGTTTATGAATTTGATGAAGTGATGTTTCCAAAGAACGTGAGGTGCTCTACTTGTGCTTTAAGGAAACCAGCTCGATCCAAGCACTGCAGTGAGTATGGTTCTCGTGACTCCAGCGGCACCCCCAACAGCACATGTGCGGGCTTTGTCTGTGAGGGACTGTTTCCTGAATCTAAAAGAAGAGCCAGTTCACCCCCAGACGTGGTGTGGCCATTACTTGTAGAGTTGAGATAATGGTTTCTTTCAGATGAGTGAGGGTCAGGTCTTGTGTTCCTATGTAGTAGACAGTCCTCATCCCCGGGCATAACAGCCCTTCCCTCGCCACATGGGAGGACATGCTCCCCACAAGGTGTTTCTGTGGATGTTGTATTTGCGGATTTCAGTCCTACAAAGCCTAGTCTTCTGGGGAGGGCCCAAGATTCTAGACCAGTGCTGTCTAACAAAAATAGAATGTGGCTGGGCGCAGCGGCTCATGCCAGGAATTCCAGTACTTTGGGAGGTAGGCAGAGCTCTTGAACCTAGGAGTTCAAGACCAGCCTGGGTACCATGGGGAAACCCCACCTCTACAAAAAATACAAAAGCTGTAGTCCTGGCTTACTCAGGAGGCTGAGGCGGGAGGATCACTTGAGCCCAGGAGATCGAGGCTGCAGTAAGCTATGGTTAAACCACCACACTCCAGCCTCAGCAACACAGCAAGACCCTGTCTCAAAAAAAAAAAAAAGCCATAAATAGAAACAGTTTTTAAAAATGTTTTTCAAAATGTAACTGTGCTTGGAGACAGTTTTAATCAGTATGTTATTTAACCTAATATATGTAAAATATCATTTTAACCTGTAATCAATGTAAAAAATTCTTCATGAGGTAGTTTATATTCTCTTTTTCATACTAAGCCTTTGAAATCTGGTGTGTATTTTACATTTACAGCACGTCTTGATTTGGACACTAAATTTTCATGTGGAAATACTTGTATATTTAGATTTAATAAAATGTATAGTTGAAAAAGTAGACTCACAGGTGCAAGTTATATCCATACATTCTTAAAAGTTTTCCAATATCTGAATTTGGTACCAAAAAAATCATTTTCCTTTACCATCCATGTCTACGTTGACATAATGATTCATCTTAATCAGAAGAATTGACTTGACTTTAAAGCAGGAACATCAGTTTTAAAACATGTCTATCCAAGTCAAGTAAATTAACTAACTCTTCCGTTGCCTCCATATTTACACTGAATTCAAAGGAGTATTGTAGTAAAAAACAAATGTAAATTTGTCAATATTGACAAAATGTCCTTTCCATTTTTTGGTTTGGTTTTTGAGATAGCGTCTCACTCTGTTAACCCAGGCTGGAGTGCTGTGGTGCGATCATAGCTCACTGTAGCCTTGACCTCCTGTGCTCAAATGATCCTCCCGCCTAGCCTCTGAGTAGCTGGGACCCCGGGTCCATGCCACCACCTCAGATTTTTCTAGTAGCCAGATTGCAAGTGCTCAATACCCACATTTGGCTTGCAGCTCCTGTACTGGACACCGCACTTCCAAAAGCTTAGTTTGGAACTAAGCAGTGCCATTTCCCTCTGATTATACATCCAGTGGTCAGACTGTGAAAATCTCAGCAGGTGTGCGGCGTCCTTGTCTCATCAAGCACCATCCCAGCACATGCCCCCTCGTTTCTGTGCAGGTGTGTGTAACTGCCCCCTCGTTTCTGTGCAGGTGTGTGTAACTGGTGTGTGCACCGTTTCGACCATCACTGTGTTTGGGTGAACAACTGCATCGGGGCCTGGAACATCAGGTACTTCCTCATCTACCTCTTGACCTTGACGGCCTCGGCTGCCACCGTCGCCATTGTGAGCACCACTTTTCTGATCCACTTGGTGATGATGTCGGATCTATACCAGGAGACTTATGTCGATGACCTTGGACACCTCCATGTTATGGACACGGTCTTCCTTATTCAGGTAATTATGCTGTAGGTTTCTGACTTCAAGTTTCAGAATTGCAAAAAGGACATTTATTTTCCCAGTAAAAGCATGAAGTTAGGTGAGGTGCGGTGGCTCACGCCTGTAATCCCAGCACTTTTGGAGGCCGAGGTGGGAGGATCTCATGAGGCCAGGAGTTCAGGACCAGCCTGGGCAACATCCAAATGTCCATCAGCAGATGATTGAATAACTGGTCTCCTGTAGAGACCTTGTCTGTACAAAAAATACAAAAATGAGCCGGGGCAGTGCAGTGGCTCATGCCTGTAATCCTAGCACTTTGAGAGGCCAAGGCAAGCAGATTGCCTGAGCTCAGGAGTTTGAGACCAGCCTGGATAACATGATGAAACCCCATCTCTACTAAAATACAATTAGCTGGGTGTGGTGGCACATGCCCATAGTTCCAGCTACTCGGGAGGCTAAGGCACAAGAATCACTTGAATCCGGGAGGGAGAGGTTGCAGTGAGCCCAGATTGCACCATTGCACCCCAGCCTGGGTGACAGAGCAAGACCCTGTCTCAGAAACTAACAAATGTGAAGTTTTTCCTTTTTCTAAACTGATATAAAATTCACATATTGGGCCAGGCATGGTGGCTCACAGCTGTAATCCCAGCACTTTGAGAGGCCAAGGTGGGCGGATCACCTGAGGTCAGGAGTTCAAGACCAGCCTGGCCAGCGTGGTGAAACCTCGTCTCTACTAAAAATGCAAAAAAGTTAGCTGGGCGTGGTGGCCAGTACCTGTAATCCCAGCTACTCGGGAGGCTGAGGCAGGAGAATCACTTGAACCTGGGAGGTGGAGGTTGCAGTGAGCCGAGATTGCACCACTGTACTCCAGCCTGGCCAACAAGAGTGAAAGAGTGAAACACCATCTCAAAAAAAAAAAAAATTCACATATCATAAAATTCACCCTTTAAAGTATACCACAGTGGTATGAGTGTATTCACAGACTTGTGCAACCCTCACCACTGTCTAATTTCAGAACATTTCATCATCTCCATTCCCTCCTGCCCTAGACTCAGGTAATCACTAATCTACTTTCTGTCTTTTGGGATAGGCCTTTTCTGGACACTTCATGTGAATGGAATTGTGCAATATATGGTCTTTTCCCCTGGCTTCTTTCTTGTGGCACAAGGTTTTCAGGGTTAATTCATGTAGCACGAATCGACTTTATTCCTTTTGTTTGTTTGGGATGGAGTCTCACTCTTATTGCCCAGACTAGAGCGCAATGGTGCGATCTCGGCTCACTGCAACCTCTGCCTCTCGGGTTCAAGCAATTCTCCTGCCTCAGTCTCCTGAATAGCTGGAATTACAGGCACAAGCCACCACACCTGCCTAATTTTTGTATTTTTAGCAGAGAAGAGGTTTTACCATGTTGGCCAGGCTGATCTTGAACTCCTGACCTTAAGTAATCCACCAACCTCAGCCTCCCAAAATGCTGGGATTATAGGCGTGAACCTCCGCGCCCGGCCATATTTCATTCTTTTTTATGGCTGAATAGTATTCCATTGTATGGATAGACTGAATTTTAATTATTTGTTTATCAGTTGATGGACATTTCGGTGTTTTCACTTTTTGGCTATTTTTGAATAACACTGCTATGAACATTCATGTACAAGTTTTTTGTGTGGACATGTTTTTGTTTATAAAACATGTTTTATGTTTATGTTTTTATGTTTTATGTTTAAAAACATATGTTTTATGTTTATATTTCTCTTGGGTAAATTCCACCTAGAAGTGGAACTACTGGGTCGTATAGTAACTTTTTTTTTTTTTTTTTTTTTGAGACAGAGTCTCACTCTGTCACCTAGGCTGGAGTGCAATGGTACGATCTCGGCTCACTGCAAGCTCCGCCTCACAGGTTCATGCCATTCTCCTGCTTCAGCCTCTGAGTAGCTGGGACCCCGGGTCCATGCCACCACCTCAGATTTTTCTAGTAGCCAGATTGCAAGTGCTCAATACCCACATTTGGCTTGCA
>NW_012103031.1:4057499-4060594 GCF_000951045.1 Mandrillus leucophaeus | reverse complement strand
CTGGGTCGTATAGTAACTTTTTTTTTTTTTTTTTTTTTGAGACAGAGTCTCACTCTGTCACCTAGGCTGGAGTGCAATGGTACCAGCACAGCTCACTATGACCTGGAACTCCTGGGCTCAAGTGCTGCCACCTTGGCCTCCCAAAGTGCTGGGATTGCAGGTGTGAGCCACTGTGACTGGCCCAGAATAACTCTTGATTTGAGGCCTTTATATGATAATGACAGTTAATCTTTTGTTATACTTGCTTTTTGTTTGTGGATCTTTTGGATCTTGGGAATGGGGTTTTGGGTTTTTTTGGGTTTTTTGGTATAGAAAAGTTCAGACATTCTTTCTCATCAAATCTCTTTTCTTTGTAACTTCAACTAGAAAGTCTCCTCCATCAGGAGTTTTGTTAAATGTTCTCTTTGCTTGTGACTTTCAAAAATATTAAACTTTCTAAATTCTTCATTTTGCTTATTACAAAAACAAAACTTGAAGCAGCGCAGTTCCTATGGTCATACACCATTTACGGAGTCAGTTTTGTTTTTACCCAAACAAGATCACAGTGTAATCCTTGCATCTTGTCTTTCTCATTAGTCAATATGTTAAATCTTTTCACAATCAGTACATAGAAATTGACATCATTTTTAATGGCTCCTTGTTTTCCCATTGTGTGACCATCCCAGAGTTTACCCTTCCTGATGGATGGACAGTTAACTTGTTTCTTGGCTGGGTGCAGTGGCTCACACCTGTAGTCCCAACAATTTGGAAGACCAAGGCAGGATGATCACTCAAGGCCAGGGGTTTGAAAGCAGCCTGGGCAACATAGCAAGACCCTGTTTCTATTGATTTTTAAATTTATTTATTTATTTATTTTTTTGAGACGGAGTCTCACTCTGTTGCCCAGGCTGGAGTACAGTGGCACTATCTTGGCTCACTGCAAGCTCCACTTCCCAGGTTCATGCCATTCTCCTGCCTCAGCCTCCCGAGTAGCTGGGACTATAGGTGCCCACCACCACCCCTGGCTATTTTTTTGTATTTTTAGTAGAGACGGGGTTTCACCATGTTGGCCAGGATGGTCTCCGTCTCTTGACCTTGTGATCCACCTGCCTCGGCCTCCCAGAGTGCTGGGATTACAGACGTGAGCCACCACACCCGGCCTTTTTATTTTTATTTTTTGAGACGGAGTCTTGCTCTGTTGCCTAGGCTGCAGTGCAGTAGCAAAATCTCAGCTCATTGCAACCTTCACCGCCTGGGTTCAAGCAATTCTTCTGCCTCAGCCTCCTGAGTAGCTGGGATTACAGGCATGTGCCACTACACCCAGCTAATTTTTGTATTTTTAGTAGAGAAGGGTTTCACAATGTTGGCCAGACTGGTGTCGAACTCCTGACCTCAAGTGATCTGCCCACCTCGGCCTCACAAAATGCTGGGATTGTAGGTGTGAGCCACTGTGCCTGGCCCCTGTTTCTATTTATTAAGGAAAAGAAAAAAACTTCGGAAGAGGGGTTGATAAAATCAATGATACAATGAATATCCTTGCACATCTATTTTTGGGGTTGTATTGTTTTAAGAAAGACATTGATCTCTTTTGTCCATCCGGATTTTATTTTGATGAATGAAGTCTGCATTTATTTTATAAATAGCTAACTGGAATAGCACATTTTCCTGAGTAAACTTTCCCTTTTCCTTCAGTGTGAACACTTCCTTCATCCCACAGGAAACTTGTATGTACTGGGATTATTCCTGGGCTGCTTCTCAGTGCTGTTTATGTTCAGTTTGTCACATTTGGACACAGGTAGGTGGGCTGAGGAAGCAGCACTGGTGGCTGTGGCAGGCCCAGGGTTGGCCGGTTTTCACTCTCTCGGATGTCACAGTCCAGCTGCCTAAATCACTGCCTTTTCTCTGCCCCCAGTACCTGTTCCTGACTTTTCCACGGATTGTCTTCATGCTGGGCTTTGTCGTGGTCCTGAGCTTCCTCCTGGGTGGCTACCTGTGCTTTGCCCTGTACCTGGCGGCCACCAACCAGACTACTAACGAGTGGTACAGAGGTGACTGGGCCTGGTGCCTGCGTTGTCCCCTTGTGGCCCGGCCTCCATCAGCAGAGCCCCAAGTCCACCGGAACATTCACTCCCACGGGCTTTGGAGCAACCTTCAAGAGATCTTTCTACCTGCCTTTCCATGTCATGGGAGGAAGAAACAAGAATGACAAATGTGTGACTGCCTTTGAGCTGTAGTTCCCGTTTATTTACACATGTGGATCCTCGTTTTCCAAGCATGGCTTGTTTGTTTTGATTTCTACTGTGCTTATAAATCACTACCAGTGGGCAAGGGAGAGAGGGGAAAATGGGTGTTGACTGAGGAATCCCCTTGCTTATCTTCTTTTGAAACCGGGCACCTCTGAAGTTTTGGTGTCAAGGGAATCAAGAGAGGACTTCTCAGAGATTCCAGGTGATGCTGAGACCTTGGTGTCTCTAAACTCTGGGCATGTGGACAGGAGGGGCTTGCAGCCGTGTCTCTGACCTGCCGGATATGCAGAGGGTCTCGACTCGGCGCCTGCACGTTGTGTCTGGCTGTGCTTTCTTTTATGCCCCCCTCTATTCTCCTCTCTCCCCCAGGGGATTTTCATCTCAACAACAGTGTCCTCACCCAGGCCTGCCTTCTGGCCAGTATGGGCTTGTACACCAGGCACATTCCTGCATGCGAGGCCTCTGGCCTGCCCTCCTCTGTCCACATTCAAGCCCTTTCTGACTAGTTTAAATATTGTGAAAGTGAACTGCCACCTATTTCAGAGGAGAGATGACTGCCAGAAATGAGGTCTTGCTGCGGAAGGTCTTTGGAGTGGGAGGGCTCTCAAGTGCAGGTGGTAGGTGTTCTGCACCCAGCTAGGCCAAGGAGCCCGCAGCCAGAGAGGCGGGGAAATGGGAATCAGGGGCAGGGGTCCTTCCAGCCATCTACCCCCGTAGCTCGCCAGCTGAGAACAGATGGAAACGTGAAGACGGGTAGCTGGGGCGGCCAGGGAACCCAAGTCCGCTGGCCCAAGCCAAAGCCCGGCACCACCCCGCATCCTTGCTGGTGGAAAGCATGGTGAAATCAACCAGCGGCGGCTCTGAACGCAA
>NW_012103031.1:4052909-4056149 GCF_000951045.1 Mandrillus leucophaeus | reverse complement strand
GAGCCCCGCGCTCGCGCTTGGCCTCGCTCCTGCAGCAGCCCGCAAACCCCTCTCCGGGTCCTGCAGTGTTGCTCAGCTGCCTGTCCAGTCTGCGGGGCGTGTGACAGCCGAGTCTTGGTGTTAAAGGGACAAACTGGGGACTGCCCGCTCTCTAGAAGTCTGTTGGGCTGTTACCGAGAGGCTCTTCCTGAGCCCTCCAGGAGAATGTATAATGATCTGTATAGCTTTCCTCTTACATCTTTTTCTTTTTTTTCTCTCTTTTTTTTTTTGTTGTGGTGAGACAAGGTCTCACTGTGTTGCCCAGGCTGGAGTGCAGTGGTGCAATCACAGCTCACTACAACCTTGAACTCCTGGGCTCAAGTAATCCTCCCGCCTTATCCTTCTCAGTAGCTGGGACTACAGGCATGCACCACCACCATGCCCAGCTAATTTTTGGATGTTTTGTAGAGCTGGGGCCTCCCTGTGTTACCCAGGCTGATCTCAAACTCCTGGGCTCAAGATCTCTCCTTGGCCTCTAAAGTGTTGGAATTACAGGTGTGAGCCACAACGCCTGGCCTATATGACTTTTTTCTAAGAGTAACAGCAAAGATCTCCCTGACACCTGAGCTTTACGAAGGGCGAAAAGTTCTACGGGGAAAAAAACTTTTTTCCTGTTTTACTTTTTTTTTTTTGGAGACGGAATTTCATTCTGTCACCCGGCTGGAGTGCAAGTGGTACGATCTCGGCTCACTGCAACCTCCAACTCCCGGGTTCAAGCGAGTCTCCTCCCTAAGCCTCCTGAGTAGCTGGGATTATAGGCGCACACCCACCATGCCCGACCAAGTTTTGCATTTTTAGTAGAGACGGTGTTTCACCACGTTGGCCAGGCTGGTGTCGAACTCTTGACGTTGTGATTCGTCCGCCTCGGCCTCCGAAAGTGCTGGGATTACAGGCGTGAGCCACCGCGCCCAGTCTGTTTCCTGTTTTTTTAACGTACGAGTTAATAAGTACGTTCAGCCACATTTCTTAACGCTTTTCCTGGATTTCTTTTGCAGAGACTGAATTCACTTCAGGAGCTTCAACTTCTTGAAATCATGTGCAATTATTTCCAGGAGCAAACCAAGGACTCTGTTCGGCAGATTATTTTTTCATCCCTTTTCAGCCCTCAAGGGAACAAAGCCGATGACAGCCGGATGAGCTTGTTGGGAAAACTGGTCTCCATGGCGGTGGCTGTGTGTCGAATCCCGGTGTTGGAGTGTGCCGCCTCCTGGCTTCAGGTACTGCTCAAGAGAGACCCTCGGCCGGGTGCGGTGGCTCATGTCTGTAATCCCAGCACTTTGGGAAGCTGAGGTGGGCGAATCACTTGAGGTCAGGGGTTCGAGACCAGCCTGACCAACATGGTGAAATCGTGTCTCTACTAAAAATGAAAAATTAGCCTGGCATGATGGTACATTCCTGTAACCCCAGCTACTCAGGAGGCTGAGGCACGAGAATCGCATGAACTCAGGAGGCAGAGGTTGCAGTGAGCTGAGATGGTGCCATTGCACTCCAGCCTGGGTGACAGAGCAAGACTCTGTCTCAAAAAAAAAAAAAAAAAGAGTGACCCTGAGAGTCTCTGAAGAGGAATTGAGGAGTTTGCTGTTTGGAATTCTCATTGAATTGGATTTCTGGAATTTTTGTTTGTTTGTTTGTTTGTTTAAATTATTCTTTTAGGCCGTGCTTAGTGGTTCACACCTGTAATCCTAGCACTTTGGAAGGCCAAGGAGCGGGCAGATCACTTGAGGTCAGGAGTTTGAGACTAGCCTGGCCACCATGGTGAAACCCTGTCTCTACTGAAAAAACAAATTAGCCAGGCGTGGTGGCTCCCGCTACTTGGGAGGCTGAGGCAGGAGAATCATGAACATGGGAGGCGGAGGTTGCCGTGAGCTGAGATCACGTCACTGCACTCCAGCCTGGGTGACAGAGTAAGACTCAGTCTCAAAAAAAAAATTTTTTTTAAATTAGGGCGTGTTTTTTTTTCTTTTTCTTTCTCGTTTCTTTTTTTTTTTTCCTTTTCTTTTTTTTTTTTGCGAGAAGGTTTCAGTCTGTCCCCCAGGGTGGAGTGCAGTGGTGCAATCTTAGCTCACTACAACCTCTGCCTCCTGGGCTCAAGTGATCCTCCTACCTCAGCCCACCAAGTAGCTGGGACCACAGGCACACATCACTATGCCTGGCTAGTTTTTGTATATTTTGTAGAGACGGTTTCACTGTGTTGCCCAGACTGGTCATGAACTCCTGAGGTCAAGTGATCCTCCTGCCTCAGCCTCCCAAAGTGCCGGGATTATAGGCATGAGCCACTGTGCCCGGCCTAAGAACAGGATTTTGAGAGAAATTCAGCAAGTACTGCTGTAAACAAACCTTTTCATCATGTGACAGTTCACAGACTTTCCTGAATCTCTTCAATATGATAGCAGCTGTTAATTTTTACCTGTGGCGTCTCACCTGGGATCCTGTAGGGTTACAAAGTTGTCATTTCCTCACCTGAAGGCAGAAATGATGTTTCCTAAGTAAACTGTAAAACAAGAGCCGGCAGATGTTGTATGTAAAGGGCGAGATAGTGAACTGTCTTAGGCTTTGCAGGTTCTGTAGTCTCTTTCACAGCTACTCTGTCCTTCTAGTGCAAGAACAGCTTTAGACAGTAGGCAAACAAATAAGCATGGTCACGTCTCAGTGAAATATTGTTTACAGAAACGGGTGGTGGGACAAATTTGGTCTGTGGGATGGTTTTTTTGTTTTGTTTTGTTTTTTGAGAGAGTGTTGCTCTGTCGCCCAGGCTGGAGTGCAGTGGCGTGATCTCGGCTCACCGCAGGCTCCGCCTCCCAGGTTCACGCTATTCTGCCTCAGCCTCCCAAGTAGCTGGGACTACAGGCGCCCACCATCAGTGGTGCCTGGCTAATTTTTTTGCATTTTTAGTAGAGATGGAGTTTCACCGTGTTAGCTAGGATGGTCTCGATCTCCTGACCTCATGATCCGCCTGCCTCGTCCTCCCAGAATGCTAGGATTACAGGTGTGAGCCACCATACCCAGTCAGGTGTTGGGTTTTTTTTGTTTTTTTTTTTTGAGACGATCTTGCTCTGTTGCTTATGCTGGAGTGCAGTGGTGTGAGCATAGGGCTCACTGCAGCCTCAACCTTCCCAGGCTCAAGCCATCCTCCTGCCTTGGCCTCCCAAGTAGCTGGAATTACAGGTGTGTGCCACCACACCTGCCTACTTTTTTTTTTTT
>NW_012103031.1:4050573-4052834 GCF_000951045.1 Mandrillus leucophaeus | reverse complement strand
TTTTTTTTTTTTTTTTTGAGATGATCTTGCTCTGTTGCTTATGCTGGAGTGCAGTGGTGTGACCACAGGGCTCACTGCAGCCTCAACCTTACCAGGCTCAAGCCATCCTCCTGCCTTGGCCTCCCGAGTAGCTGGGACTACAGGTGTGTGCCACCACACCCGCCTAATTTTTTCAATTTTTTTTTTTTTAGTTGGAGTCTCGCTCTGTCACCCAGGCTGGAGTGCAGTGGCGCGATCTCTGCTCACTGCAAGCTCTGTCCCCCGGGTTCACGCCATTCTCCTGCCCCAGCCTCCCGAGTAGCTGGGACTACAGGCGTCTGCCACCATGCCTGGCTAATTTTTGTGTGTGTGTGTTATTTTTAGTAGAGAGGGGGTTTCACTGTGTTCACCAGGATGGTCTCGATCTCCTGACCTCATGATCTGCCCACTTTGGCTTCCCAAAGTGCTGGGATTACAGGCGTGAGCCACCGCACCTGGCCCATTTTTTCTAATTTTTATAGAGATGGGTTCTTGCTGTTACCCAGGCTCGTCTGGAACTCCTGGGCTCAAGTGATCCTCCCACCTCGGCCTCCCAAAGTGTTGGGATGACAGGCATGAGCCACCATGCCCAGCCTGGTCAGGGGGCTTTAGATTGCCCACCACTGCTTCAGTGTAAGCCTTTAACTTTTTTTTTTTTTTGAGACGAAGTTTTGCTGTTGTTGCCCAAGCTGGAGTGCAGTGGCGCGATCTTGGCTCACCGCAACCTCTGCCTCCCAGGTTCAAGTGATTCTCCTGCCTCAGCCTCCCGAGTAGCTGGGATTACAGGCGTGCCCCACCACGCCTGGCTAATTTTCGTATTCTTAGTAGAGACGGGGTTTCACCATGTTGGTCGGGCTGGTCTCGAACTCCTGACCTCAGATGATCCACCTGCCTCGGCCTCTCAAAGTGCTGGGATTACAGACGCGAGCCACCGCACCCTGCCCCATCAACATCTTTTTTTCATCTTGGAAGTGGTTCTGCCAGTTCTGATGGTATTCACCGTGTGTGCATAGTTGCTGGTCTACTCACGACATCTGTAGTTACGTGGACTGTGTGGCTTCTTTCCAGCGGACGCCCGTGGTCTACTGTGTGAGGTTAGCCAAGGCCCTCGTGGATGACTACTGCTGTTTGGTGCCGGGATCCATTCAGACGCTGAAGCAGATATTCAGTGCCAGCCCGAGATTCTGCTGCCAGTTCATCACCTCCGTTACCGCGCTCTATGACCTGTCATCAGGTAAACTTGAAACAGGTTATTTCTATGAAAGAAGCTTCCATCAATGGCTAGTTTTATTTTCCACTGAATACCCAGGTGAAGTGTCCAGTGAATGCTTTGGCCATTTTGTCTCTTAAATGTATATTTTTATTTTATTATTTTTTGAGATGGAGCCAGTTGCCCAGGCTGGAGTGCAGTGGCGTGATCTGTGCTCACTGCACCCTCCCCCTCCCGGGTTCAAGCAGTTCTTCTGCCTCAGCCTCCCCAGTAGCTGGGACTACAGCCAGCATGCGCCACCACTCACAGCTAATTTTTTTGTGTGTTTTTAATAGAGATGGGGTTTTACTGTGTTCCAGGCTGATCTCAAACCCCTGACCTCAAGTGATCTACCCACCTTGGCCTCCCAAACTACTGGAATTACAGGCATGTGCCACCATGCCCAGCTGAGTTTTTATTTTTTTATTTTTTGAGACGGTTTCACTCTGTCACTCTGGTTGGAGTGCAGAGGTGTGATCCCAGCTCACTGCAGTCTCTGCCCCCAAGCCTCAAGTGTTCTCCCCCCGCACTCAGCCTCCCGAGTAGTTGGGACTACAGGTGCATGCCACCGCGCCCGGCCAATTTTTGTATTTTTTGTAGAGACGGAGTTTCGCCATATTGTCCAGGCTGGTCTTGAACCCCGAGCTCAAGCAATTCTTCTCCCTCAGCCTCCTGAGTAGTCAGGACCATAGGTTTGCACCACCATTTCTGGCTAATTTTTTATATTTTTTTGTAGAGATGGAGTTTCACCGTGCTGCCCAGGGTGGTTTCGAACTCCTGGACTCAAGCAATCCTCCCACCTCGGCCTCCTAAAGTGTTGGCATTACAGGTGTGAGCCATTGCACCCGGCCTGAAATGTGTGTTTTTAATTAGGCTAAAAGCTAAAGGTGTGGGCCACCAGGATGTGTGCAATTTGCTAAGGGGGAGCTATTCTTAGTGATCCCCATTTGCCTGAGGTGCAGTGGTCCAAGTGGCAGGCAGCCCAGAAAGCGAG
>NW_012103031.1:4046177-4049403 GCF_000951045.1 Mandrillus leucophaeus | reverse complement strand
CTGGATTCTAGTGATTCTCTTGCCTCAGCCTCCTGAGTAGCTGGGATTATAGGTGTGTGCCACTACACTTGCCTACTTTTTGTATTTTTAGTAGAGACAGTGTTTCACCATGTTGGTGAGGTTGGTCTTGAACTCCTGACCTCAGGTGATTCACCCGGCTCGGCCTCCCAAAGTAATGAGATTACAGGTGTGAGCCACTGTGCCCGGCCTTTTTCTTGTTGTTAGACTTTTTAGCTCTCTTGAGAAAGTTTGTGTGGCAATATTGTGAACATGTAAGCGCATGCCATATTTATATGCTAATTTCTTTTTTTGTTGTTTGTTTTTTTGTTTTTGTTTTTTGAGATGGAGTCTTGCTCTGTCGCCCAGGCTGGAGTGCAGTGGTGCCATCTTGACACACTGCAAGCTCCACCTCCCGGGTTCAAGCGATTCTCCTGCCTCAGCCTCTCACCCGGCTACTTTTTTGTATTTTTGGTGGAGACAGGGTTTCAGTGTTAGCCAGGATGGTCTCAATCTCCCGACCTCGTGATCCGCCCGCCTCGGCCTCGCAAAGTCCTGGGATTACAGACATGAGCCACCGTGCACAGCCGCAGATGCTAATTTCATACTCTCCTTTTCCTAGCAGTTTGCCTGTGGAATGGGAGGCAGGTCGTGGGGAGCAGGGCCATGCCGCTGCAGTGGGATTTCCCCTAGCTCTCTCCTCCAAAGGCTTCCTAAGAGCTGTTAACATCTGGGAGCGGTATTCAGGCCTTTCATCTTCCAGTAAGAAAGATTTCACTGAACCCAGCTATGGTATCATAGTTGCCTTTTTGTTTTTGTTTTTTTTTTGAGATGGAGTCTCACTGTGTCACCTAGGCTGGAGTACAGTGGTGTGATCTCCCCTCACTGCAACCTCCACTTCCCAGGTTTAAGTGAGTCTCCTGCCTCAGCCTCCTGAGTAGCTTGGGCTATAGGTGTGCACCACCATGCCTGGCTAATTTTTGTATTTTTAGTGGAGTCAGGGTTTCACCCTGTTGGCCAGGCTGGTCTCGAACTCCTGACCTTAAGTGATCTCCCTGCTTCAGCCTCCCAAAGTGCTGGGATTACAGGCATTAGCCACCGCACCCGACCTACCTTTTATGTCATTGGTTATTCCAGGCCAATGAGTACAGAAATTGGCCTTGCCATTGGGAAGGGATGAGTTAGCATATGGAACAGGAAAGAATATTCAGGGAATGCCACTGACACAGCAGAGCAGATCTGAAACACAGTGTTTTTCTCTTAAGCCAGCAAGTCCATTGAGGAGTTGATGATTTCTCAAGTCACTGCCACACAGCGGTGGCCCTGGAAGTCACCATCTGAATGGTGATTGAAGCTGATCTTGGGCACTTCTGGTAACAGGAGAGCATTCTTGGGGGAGGCTGTGTCTTCAAAGCACAAAAAGGAAGATACCCACATAATAATATCCCCCCTTTCGGGAATGGTGCTGAAAACGCGGGACTCTAGAGACCCTAACTGGGATCCTAAAGACTGAGGACTCACGAAGTGCACACGCCAACGTGTATGCTGAGGGCACACCTGCACAAGTGTGTGTGCACACACATGCATTACCTACAGGCTGTTGGAGATGCCTCAGCTCAGATCTCAGGGGGCAGGGATGCACTGGAGAGGTGGATATGACCCTGGCGTTGCCCAGACAGAAACATCTCTGTGGAATCAAGAGGCTGCACACATGGCCAGTCGCAGTGGCTCACTCCTGTAATCCCAGCACTTTGGGAGGCCTAGGTGGGTGGATCACTGCAGTCAGGAGTTCGAGACCAGCCTGGCCAACATGGCGAAACCCCAACTCTACTAAAAATACAGAATTAGCTGGGTGTGGTGGCAGGCGCCTGTAGTCCCAGGTACTCAGGATGCTGAGGCAGGAGAATTGCTTGAACCCGGGAGGCGGAGGTTACAGTAAGCCAAGATCACTGCAGCCTGGGCAACAAGAGTGAGACTCTTGTCTCAAAAAAAAAAAAAGGTGGCGCACAAGACAGCAGCTGCTCCCCGCTGTAGCCATTGTCTCACCACAGTAGGTGGGCAGGGCTGTTCATACTCCCAGCAGTTGGCAGGAATCATCTCAGATGGTGGGCACAGCCCCAGAGAGAGGGGGCTGAGGACCCACTCCTGTGAACACAGCCAGCCTAAGGGCATTGCACACCAAGCCCCACATGTGCAGTACAGCCTCCCGATTAAAAGCCAGGCTGCTGAGGTCAGATCTGGGCCATACGCTTTTGTATGTGTGTGTGTGTTTGCTTTCCTGAGACAGGATCTCACTCTGTTGCTCAGGCTGTTGTACAGTGGGACAACAACAGCTGACTGCAACCTTGACCTCCCAGGCTCAATGATCCTCCTACTTCAGCCTCCTGAATAGCTGGGAATATAGGTGTGCACCACCACTTCCTGCTATATACATATATATATATATTTTTTTAAGACGGAGTCTAGCTTTATCGCCCAGGCTGGAGTGCAGTGGCGTGATCTCGGCTCACTGCAAGCTCCACCTCCCGAGTTCACGCCATTCTCCTGCCTCAGCCTCCTGAGTAGCTGGGACTACAGGCACCTGCCACCATGCCCGGCTAATTTTTTTGTATTTTTAGTAGAGACAGGGTTTCACCGTGTTAGCCACGATGGCCTCGACCTCCTGACCTCGTGATCCACCCGCCCCTTCCTCCCAAAGTGCTGGGATTACAGGCCTGAGCCACTGTACCCGGCCACTCCTGGCTAATTTTTAAGAATTTTTGTAGAGATTGGGTCTCATTGTGTTTCCAGGGCTGGTTTTGAACTCTTGAACTCAAGTGATCGTCCCACTTTGGCCTCCCAAAGTGCTGGGATTGCAGGTGTGAGCCTGGGCCACATACTTTCAATGAATCCTGTGGAAATCGCTTGACATGACTGTGCCTCAGTTTCCTTGTCCTTTGCATGAGACTAATCGCTGGGGTAGAGGGAGGATTAAATGCATTCGTCTGTGTAAAGCGTTGAGACCTGTGCCGAGTGAGGCGCGTTCATGTGTGTAGAGCGTTGAGACCTGTGCTGGGTTAGATGCATTCGTCTGTGCTGGTTAGACGCGTTCGTCTGTGTAGAGCGTTGAGACCTGTGCCGGGTTAGACATGTTTGTCTGTGTAGACCGTTGAGATCTGTGCTGGGTTAGACGTGTTCGTCTGTGTAGAGTGTTGAGACCTGTGCTGGGTTAGATGTGTTCGTCTGTGTA
>NW_012103031.1:4043717-4044427 GCF_000951045.1 Mandrillus leucophaeus | reverse complement strand
TACTTTCTTTATTTTACATTTTTGGATAGAGAATCTTGCTCTGTTGCGCAGGCTGCTGTAATACGGTGGTGCAGTCATAGCTCATTGTAGCCTCAAAACTCCTGGGCTCAAGTGATCCTCCCACCACAGCCTCCCGGGTTGCTGGGACTGTAGACACACACCACCAGGCCTGGCTGACAAAACCTGCTTTTCTGCTGCTGTTTTCGGTTCATCCTTCTCTGCCCTTGGCTGTTGCTGCTCACAAGGCTGACAAATAGTCTCTCTCTCTTCCTGGGTTGATAGCCAAACCAGCAGTTTGAAAGCCTTCAACGGCATCTGTCATTTTTATTCAGTCCAGTATTGGTCTCCCACCAGCCTGCTGACTTTTTTTTTTCTTTTTTGTTTTTTTTTTTTGAGACAGAGTTTCACTCTTGTTGCCCAGGCTGGAGTGCAATGGGGTGATCTCGGCTCACGCGACCTCCACCTCCCGGGTCCTGATTCAAGCCGTTCTCCTGCCTCAGCCTCCTGAGTAGCTGGGATGACAGGCATGCGCCACCACGCCCAGGTAATTTTTGTATTTTTAGTAGAGACGGGGTTTCACCTTGTTGGCCAGGCTGGTCTTGAACTCCTGACCTCGTGATCCACCCGCCTCAGCCTCCCAGAGTGCTGGGATTACAGGCATGAGCCACAGCACCCGACCTTCCTGACTATTTTTGAGACTTCTTTTTTTT
>NW_012103031.1:4036377-4037972 GCF_000951045.1 Mandrillus leucophaeus | reverse complement strand
GACCTGTGCTGGGTTAGATGTGTTCGTCTGTGTAGACCGTTGAGATCTGTGCTGGGTTAGACGTGTTCGTCTGTGTAGAGTGTTGAGACCTGTGCCAGGTAAGACGAGTTTGTCTGTGTAAAGCGTTGAGACCTGTGCCGGGTTAGACGCGTTTGTCTGTGTAGAGCGTTGAGACCTGTGCCGGGTTAGATGCGTTCGTCTGTGTAGAGCGTTGAGACCTGTGCTGGGCTCATAGGAAGCCCAGACTAAGTGTCACCATCTGTTCTTCTCTGTCTAGGCCACAGAGCCTGGCAGGTCTCAGGGATCATATCTCCTAGGGTTGCTTAGATGAGGGTTCCAGGTTTGGGGTTGGGGCAGCCCTTGGCAGCTGCCAGATGACTGATGGGATTCTGAGCTGGTCCCTGAAGGCCACCATTGCTGTCACTGCCCCATACAGGAGACACTGAGCACAGGGAGGACACATACTCAGGAGGGAAGGGGTGACGTGTGGCAGTGTGGGATAGGAAAAGCGTGGAATTTTATCTAAATTAACATGCAGGAGGACATTTCTCCAAAGCATGGTGGAGTTCCAGGGAATTGTAGACTTAGGTATTTCTGCAGCCTCTCCCTTGCTCCACTGATGTGACTGGGCAGTGAGATGTGACAGTGACTGAGATGAGAGTCCCAGTCCCCCTGGAGTGGACGTCCTAGGAAAGGAGACAGAAGGTAGCTAAGCCAGGAGGCGTGATCCGGACCATCAGGCGGGCAGTTCCGTGGGCCCTGGGGTCATGCTCCCTCTCTCCCTGTCCTCGAGGCCAAGAGTGCTCCTGACCTAATGGTCTTTATTCGCAGATGACCTCATCCCACCTATGGACTTGCTTGAAATGATTGTCACCTGGATTTTTGAGGACCCAAGGTTGATTCTCATCACTTTTTTAAATACTCCGATTGCGGCCAATCTGCCAATAGGATTCTTAGAGCTCACCCCACTTGTTGGATTGATCCGCTGGTGCGTGAAGGCCCCCCTGGCTTACAAAAGGAGAAAGAAGCCCCCCTTATCCAATGGCCACGTCAGCAACAAGGTCACGAAGGACCCGGCCGTGGGGATGGACAGAGACTCCCACCTGTTGTACTCGAAACTCCACCTCAGCGTCCTGCAGGTCCTCATGACGCTGCAGCTGCACCTGACCGAGAAGAATCTGTATGGGCGCCTGGGGCTGGTCCTCTTCGACCACATGGTCCCGCTGGTGGAGGAGATCAACAGGTTGGCGGATGAACTGAACCCCCTCAACGCCTCCCAGGAGATCGAGCTCTCGCTGGACCGGCTGGCGCAGGCTCTGCAGGTGGCCATGGCCTCAGGAGCTCTGCTGTGCACGAGAGGTGGGTGCCTCCCTGGCCCAGGCCTCCTGGTGCGGGGACACCACCGCCCTGCAGAAGGAAGAGGGGATCCTGGACAGACACTGTTTTTGCTTCATTTAGGACTTCTTTTCCTCCTAGTGAACACAGGGGAGGAAGGTACCCCAGCCGCGCCCCCTGCACTCCACCCTCCCTGCTTACCCCGTCAGGGTCCTAACATCCCACAGATGGGAGGTCTTAGTGTCGCCCAGGACTGGGGA
>NW_012103031.1:4033472-4034832 GCF_000951045.1 Mandrillus leucophaeus | reverse complement strand
GGGTTCTAGCGATTCTACTGCCTCAGCCTCCCAAGTAGCTGGGATTAGAGGTATGTGCCAGCACGTCTGGCTAATTTTTGTATTTTTAGTAGAGACGGGGTTTTACCATGTTGGCCAGGATGGTCTCAAACTCCTGACCTCAAGTATCCTCCCACCTCAGCCTCCCAAAGTGCTGGGATTACAGGCGTGAGCCACTGCATCTGGCCTTGAGGCATAATTTATACACAATACAATGACGTGGGTTAAGGGCAGGATCTGATGAGTTTTGACTAATGGTTACACTCATGTGACCACTTCCCCGTTGATAACAGACAACATTCCCACTGCCTGTGGGTTTTTTGGTCTTTGTTTGTTTTGAAGACGAGCTCTTACTCTGTCATCCAGGCTAGAGGGCAGGGGCACGATGATAGCTCACTGCAGCCTCGACCTCCTGGGCTCAAGTGATCCTCCCACCTCAGCCTCCTGAGTAGCTAAGACTACAGGTGCGTATCACCACACCGGCTAATTTTTAAATTTTTTGTAAAAAGGAAGTCTCGCTGTGTTGCTCAGGCTGGTCTCAAACACCTGGGCTCAAGCGATCCTCCTGCCTAGGCCTCCCAAAGTGCTGACATTACAGGCAGGAGCCACTGTGCCAGCCTCATGGCCTGTTCTGAGGTTCCTTCATTCTCCTGCATTTCAGTCCTTGGACTCTCCCTGGAGAATGATATGGTGCTAATGACATGCTTGGGTTTGCGTTTTAGCAACTGCCTCACTCAAAAGGTTGCCTATGGTGCCAGGGGATGGCCGTGGGTTTCCCGTCTTACTGCTGCTCTTAGATTGCCTTGGGTGCCTGATTGCCCAGGGAGAGCCCAGCCTCTGGGCTTTTTCCAGCCATCTGACAAATTGCCAGCGGGGCTGCCTCCTTTCCTAAGTGCCATCTTTTGTTTGGGGATGGGTTTTTTAAAGCAAAAATTGAAGACAAGGAGAACTCAGATTCTTTTTTTTTTTTTTTTTTTTTTTTCTGAGATGGAGTCTCACTCTGTCACCCAAGCTATAGTGTGGTGCCACGATCTCGCCTCACTGCAACCTCCCCCTCCCGAGTTCCAGCAATTCTTCTGCCTCAGCCTCCCAGGTTGCTGGGATTACAGGCATGCACCACCACACCTGGCTAATTTTGTATTTTTAGTAGAGACGGGGTTCCTCCATGTTGGTCAGGCTGGTCTCAAACTTCCGACCTCAGGTGATCCGCCCGCCTCGGCCTCCCAAAGTGCTGGGATTACAGACATGAGCCACTGTGACCGGCCAGGGGATGGATTTTTTAAAGCAAAAATTGAATACAAGGAGAACTCAGATTCTTCTTTTTTTTCTTTTTTTTTTTTTT
>NW_012103031.1:4031266-4032737 GCF_000951045.1 Mandrillus leucophaeus | reverse complement strand
AGGCTTGAGCCACCGCGCCCGGCCGGACTCAGTTTCTAAATGACGCTAGGGAAATGTAGTATGAGGCACTCCTGCTGTCTTGCTAGCGTCCTTACAAAGAATACCAGTGTGTATTTCCCCATGTTATCTCCAGTATGTTCGTTAATCTTATATGTCCTTAATTGCAGATGACCTGAGAACCTTGTGCTCCAGGCTACCCCATAATAAGTAAGTATCCTCAAGACTCCTAGCTGGGCCAGCTTGCTGGGGCAGGGTGGAGGGAGGCAAGACAGGGTGAACCCCTTTGTCCTGGGTTCTTTGGGGAGAGCCCGGTAAGGACATGATGAGAAGTGGGGCGTGGATACGATCAGATAACGCCCGTGAACAGAACTCAAGTAGAAAGTAAACCCGAAAAACGGTCATCATGCTGGAAGTCCCTGAAAGAGGCCAGTCCCTAGTGAGCGTGCACCTGTCGAGTTGTTGAGTGGTGGGTGTGGCGCAGGGGGCCCTCTGTTGGTGACACTGTGAACTGCACAACCATTTGGAAAGTCTGGCTGAGCCACAGCCCTAGAGCACTCTGCCAGTGCTTGGCCATCAGGTGGCACGGACCTGGGTTCTGAGCGTGGCCCTGTCTGGGATTGGCTGTGATGCTCGGGAAGTCTCTTGACCTGTCTCTGTGCCTCAGCTTACCCCCTTGTAAAATGGGGGTGATACTGTTCCCTGACTCACAGGGTGGTAGTGAGGATGAGACGCAGTGGTGTTTGTGAATTTGTCATCCCACTCCTTGCCACGTGGAGACCTCCGCAAGTGCAGTCGTCAGGTGAAAAGTGGGAACTGTGGTCAGATTCTGGAGAGAATCCGGGCCTTGCCACTTCCAAAAGTCCACATGTCCTTGGGCAGCTTCCCTGCCTTCTGCCTGAAGTCCTCATCTGTAACATCAAGAAAACCATGGGACCTGCCTCATGTTCCTCTTGCCTCCGCCAGCTTCTCACTGTAAGATTTTTGTGAGGAGTAAATGAGTAAAAACAGGCTAGGGCTTGGGCGTGGTGGCTCATGCCTGTAATCCCAGCACTTTGGGAAGCTGAGGAGGGTGGATCACCTGAGGTCAGGAGTTCGAGACCAGCCTGGCCAATGTGGTGAAACCCCGTCTCTACTTAAAATACAAAAATTAGCCGGGCATGGTGGTGCCCATCTGTAATCCCAGCTACTCAGGAGGCTGAGGCGGGAGAATCGCTTGAACCCGGGAGGTAGAGGTTGCAGTGAGCTAAAAGTGCGACACTGCACTCCAGCTTGGGCAATAGAGTGAAACTCTGTCTAAAAAATAAAAATAAAAAGGCCAGATGTGGTGGCTCATACCTGTAATCCCAGCACTTCGGGAGAACAAGGCAGGTGGATCACTTGTGGTCAGGAGTTTGAGACCAGCCTGGCCAACATGGTGAAACCCCATCTCTACTAAAAATACAAAATTAGCCAGGCGTGGTGGTATACACCT
>NW_012103031.1:4027191-4030816 GCF_000951045.1 Mandrillus leucophaeus | reverse complement strand
TGGTGGCATGCATTTGTAATCCCAGCTATTCGAGTGGCGGAGACAAGGATTGTTTGAGCCCAGGAGTTTGAGGTTGCACCGAGCTGTGATCACCACCATACTACCTGGGCAACAGAGCAAGACCCTGTCTCTTAAAAGAAAAAAAAGTGAAAACACAGAATGCACTTAAACTAGTACATGGCCTGTAGTGAATATCTAGTAAGTGTCAGCTGCTTTTTTTTTCTTTTTGAGACAGAGTCTTGCTTTGTTGCAGAGGCTGGAGTGCAGTGGCATGATCTTGGCTCACTGCAAGCCTCTGCATCCTGGGCTCAAGCCATCCTCCCACCTCAGGCTTCCAAGTAGCTGGGACTACAGGTGTGTACCACCACAGCAGACTGATTTTTGTATGCACAAAAAATGTTTAGTACAGATGCAGTTACTAACTAGCAAAGAACTGGAAACAACTTGTCCTACAGCGTGGTGATACTTAAGTAAATGAGTTGTGATACATCAGGAGGATGGAACATAATGCATCTGCTAAAAATAGTAACTGACTGCTGGGGAGGCAATGTGGATGGTGGAAAGCAGAACTCCTGTGCACATGGACAGGGTTAATAGAAATGACAAAGTGAGCTTGGTGGGGTTAGTAATGTTCTTCCTTCGGAGCCCTCACACTGGTCTTTAGCAAGGAGAAGCAGGCTTCCAGGGGTAGGTGTTGGCGAGCAGTGTGGACAGAGGGGCAGCACGCGGCTCGGCAGCCCCGGGGGTGCATGTAGTGTTGGCCTGGCCCGCTGGCTGTGTCAGGTCCAGCGGCAGAGCGCTGGGTAGCGCTCGCAGGCTGTGACAGACATGTGTAACTCGAGTCCGGGGTTCAGCCGGATGCTGGTCCACAGCCTGCACAGGAACTGCATCTTTGTGTGAGGGTTGGGGACTCCCATCCGTGCCACACTTACTCTGCCAGGTTCTGCAAGGGAGGAGCTGGGGCAGCTGTCTGGGTGGGTACAAAGCCTGAGGGGGCAGAAGGGAACAGTCTCTGGGATGAGACTGTCCTGCCTGAGGTGTCGTAACAGCAGCACAGAGAGATCACAGGGCCACCTCTCCCAGGGGCCCACACTCTTCCTCTCCTCTTTTTCCTTTTCTTTCTTTCTTTCTTTTTTTTTTTGAGACAGAGTCTCATTGTGTCGCCCAGGCTAGAGTGCAGTGGTGTGATCTTGACTCACTGCAACCTCTGTGTCCTGGATTCAAGTGATTCTCCTGCCTCAACCTCCTGAGTAGCTGGGACTACAGGTGCCCGTCACCATGCCTCATTTTTGTATTTTTAGTAGAGATGGGGTTTCGCCATGTTGGCCAGGCTGGTCTGGAACTCCTGACCTCAAGTGATCTCCCTGTCTCAGCTGGGATTACAGGCGTGAGCCACTGTACCTGGCCTCTTTTCCCTTTTTTTGGTCTGGGTTCTAGAAGTTTCCACAGCATCGGAGGACATTGCTGGTATCAGCTGGCACCTTTCCCCTCCTGCAGGAATCCCTTTGTGATAGTTCCCTTCTTTGTCCACCACTTTTATTTAACATTTTAGTGTTTTCTTCAGGGAATTTAAAAGACAGCAGGATACAAATCCTTTGTATTATCCGAGTCTTTTAACTCGGGGTCAACATTAGAGCCCCCCTGGAACTTCTCAGCAGTCCCCTGCTGGTCCTGTTCTGGAGCCTCTGACTCCATTCCTTCCGAGGAGCTGGTGGCTGCCTCTCCTGACACAGATCTGGGGAGCCCTGACCTCCCAGGGGCAGGCGGGGCATGGCTGTTGGGGAAGGACAGGGGGTTGCCTGGAATACCTCTTAGATTTCTTTCCTTTTTTTTTTTTTTCCCCCGAGACAGAGCCTCGCTCTGTCACCCAGGCTGGAGTGCAGTGGTGTGATCTCGGCTCACTGCAACCCGGGTTCAAGCGATTCTCCTGCCTCAGCCTCCCGGATAGCTGGGATTACAGACACCCACCACCACACCCAGCTAATTTTTGTATTTTTAGTAGAGATGGGTTTTCGCCATGTTGGCCAGGCTGTTCTCGAACTCTTGACCTTAGGTGATCTGCCTGCCTCGGCATCCCAAAGTGCTGGGATTACAGGTGTGAGCCACCATGCCTGGCCTACCTCTTAGATTTCTGACAGTCTCTGTGTTCATCGTCTTTCCAAATAGACTGGAAACTTCTTGAAGTGCTTTCTATCTCTGGCAGGGTGTGTACATGTTCAAAACATCACATGACCACAATTTGGCCTCTGCAGTACCTCCTCCTTGGGTTCGTTAATCTCTTGCTAAATTACTTACCCAGAGTTATTTAGTAGTAGTAACAGAAAGAAAAGGGGCTAAGAAGGGCTTTGGGCACTAAATGCACCAGCCCTCCACATACCTTCTGTTTACTGCCTGAACCCCTCCTGGGGGCCCTGGGTCCAAGCCTTTGTACTGCGGAGCTTGGGGGTTCAGTCTGTGACAGACCAGCCCCTTGACAGAGCACGGGGGAGTAGAAGGAGAGCAGGCAGGGCTGTCGGAAGGGTGAAATGGCTGGGAAAACGGGCTGCTGTGGGACCCAGTTAGGACAACGTGCAGGGACGGAGCCTTGGCTGAGGGACGGGATGTGAGTAGAACCCGGCAGGCAGGCCTTGGTGTTAGGAGAGACCAGCGCAGGTGCTGCAGACACGTGACCCAGGCGGAGCAAGATCCTGGGGCAGGTCAGGAGACGGGTGAGCAGAGCCCGTCTGTCTGCAGCAGAAGCTTCCAACGGGGGAAGCAAGGGTAGGGAGGAGGCCTGGGACCTGAAACTGGGAGGGCTCCAGAGGGCCTTTTTTTTTTTTTTTTTTCCTTTGAGTCAGGTCTGGCTCTGTCTCCCAGGCTGGAGTGCAGTGGCACAATCATGGCTTATGGCTCACTGCAGCCTTGAACTCCTGAACTCAAGCAGTCCTCCTGCCTCCAGCCTCCTGAGTGGCTGGGACTAAAGGTGTGCGCCACCACGCCCAGCTAATTTTTAGTTTATTTTCTGTAGCGATGGGGTCTCACTGTATTCTGTCTGGTCTTGAACTCCTGGCCTCAAGCAGTCGGCCTCCAAAAGCGCTGGGACTATAGGCGTGAGCCACCAGACCCGGCCAAGAGAGGTTCTGATTGGGGAGAACCTATGGAAGTTGGTCCTTTCCGGCTGACACAGGACGGGGCAGGCCTTGCCTCGGCTGGGGGAGCTGGGGGTGATGAGCCAAGCCAGGGAGTTCTGGGGGGTTAGGGGATAATCCTGGGGAGGGTGTGGTTAGAAGGCAAGGGCGTGAGAAACTCGGGAGTCTGGGAAGGGACCCGGTGTTGGAAAGTCAGGTTGAATTTGCGGGGAGGAGGATTCCAGGAAGTGGGGGCCGTGGTGTGCTGTACCACCAGCATGGGAGGTCCAGGCCTCTGGGGCTCAGGGGCCTTGGTGGGAGCGCGGTGGCGGATGGGGAGAGCGTGCGTGCAGCTATTCTCAGAGCCCCGGTGCTGGGTGCTGGGCAGGGTGGGGGGATCTGAAGCTGCGTGGGGCGGGGCGGGAGGTGGGCGAGTCCCGGAGGTCCTGGATCCAGGCCTGGGCCATCCCCAAGGGGGCCGCACCGGACTCATTCTGGATTTCAGGACTCCGAATTTC
>NW_012103031.1:4026016-4026601 GCF_000951045.1 Mandrillus leucophaeus | reverse complement strand
GAACCTCGGGGAAGTGGCCGGGTGGCCCCTCCCCGCCGGCAGAACCGTCTCGGTGTCACGGAGTCCAGTCGGTCGCATTCTTCGACATCCAGATTGGATGGTGAAGGGAAGAGTCCAGCCTCTGCTGAGAGCCTGCTGCAGGCGTTTTTAAAACATGCCGGACCTGGGAGCCTCTGTTCTCTGCGCATTTCAGACACACAGCCTGTGTGGCGAGGAGTGTGACGGGAGGAACCACAGGTGCAGGCCCATGTGTCTGGCCTCTTTCCTTGTGAAGACGATGTGTCCCCGCCAGAAAAAGTGGGCTCTTTCCGCAGCCCCGTGAGCTGAGCCCAGGCTGCGTAGTGACCACAAGCTTGTGTGCAGCGCTGCTCAGGGAAGCTGTCAGGAATTCCCCTCACCTCGGAAAGGAACTTCTCAGTTTTATTGGGGGTGTCTAAATTTTCCTTTCATATGTTCAAATAAATTTTTCTAAACAGTCATGTAGACTTTATGGAATGTATTTTTAACAGCTTCATAAATATTCCTTCCAACTGCAGGCATTTCCTTCCCAATTTTTTTTTTTTTTTTTTTTTTTTTTTTTTTTTT
>NW_012103031.1:4019017-4024532 GCF_000951045.1 Mandrillus leucophaeus | reverse complement strand
AGGCCAAGGTGGGCAGATCACCTGAGGTCAGGAGTTCAAGACCAGCCTGGCCAACATGGTGAAACCCTGTCTCTACTGAAAATACAAAAATTAGCCAGGTGTGGTGGTGTGCACCTGTAATCCCAGCTACTTAGGAGGCTGAGGCAGGAGAAATGCTTGAACCCCAATTGCTTCTTGTTGTTCTGACACAGAGTCTCACTCTATCGCCAGGCTGGAGTGCAGTGGTGTGATCTTGGCCCACTGCAACCTCCACCTTCCAGGTTCAAGTGATTCTCCTGCCTCAGCCTACCAAGTAGCTGGGACTACAGGTGCCTGCCACCACGTCAAGCTAATTTTTGTATTTTTAGTAGAGACGGGGTTTCACCATGTTGGCCAGGATGGTCTCGATCTCTTGACCTCGGACTGAGGTGATCTGCCCACCTCGGCCTCCCAAACTGCTGGGATTACAGGCGTGAGCCACCAGGCCTGGCAGATTATTTTCGTGCAATGTACTTCCCTGTCCTGGAACATTTTATGGCATTTATTAGGTGTTTGACCTGAAGAGTGACACCTGACATTTGTACACTAGGTCACTGCCAATGCATGCGTCCGTTTTTTAAAATTTTATTATTTTTATTTTCCTGTTTGTTCTATTCAGAGAATGCAAGTATTTCTAGGGAAGGACACTTGAGAAGGTGCTCCATCAAAATGAAGGGCGGCGTCATCGATGCTCACTGGAGCGTTAATCTCGGTGTGTCTCCCTAGTCTGCTGCTCCTCCCCAGAACAGAATCCAAACCTTTTCCATCATCTCCAGGAGGAGACAAACTTCCTGCCACCCCACAGCTGCCATCTGGGAGCAGCTTAGTCTGTCTTACTCCACTCCTTTTCAAGGCACCTGCTCCTGGCCCACCAGCTTTTCCTCTCAGGCTCAAAGGATCAAGAATCAAAATGGTACTGGACTTCTCCACTAGCAACTCTGGAAGCTAAAAGACAAACTGTTTGTTAATCGCACCATGGCACTCCAGCCTAGGAGATAGAGTGAGACTCTGTCTCAGAAAAAAAAAAAAAACGCAAAAAAAAATTGTCTTTAACATTCTGAGGGGAAACAATTGCCAATCTATAATCCATAGCCAATCTAATGTCAGAATAAAGACTTTGGCCAAGCGCCATGGCTCACACCTGTAATTCCAGCACTTTGAAAAGCTGAGACAGGGCTGGGCGCAATGGCTCACACCTGTAATCCCAGCACTTTGGGAGGCCAAGGCGGGCGGATCACAGGTTCAGGAGTTCAAGACCAGCCTGATCAATGTGGCAAAATCCCATCTCTACTAAAAATACAAAAATTAGCTGGGTGTGGTGGCAGGCACCTGTAATCCCAGCTATGCAGGAAGGTGAGGCAGGAGAATCACTTAAACCTGGGAGGTGGAGGGTGCAGTGAGCTGAGATTGTGCCACTGCACTCCAGCCTGGGCAACAGAGCAAGACTGTCTCAAAAAAAGAAAAGAAAAGCTGAGACAGGAAGATCACTTGAGCCCAGGAGTTCAAGGCTGCAATGAGCCATGGTGGCACCACTGCACTCCAGCCTGGGTAACAGAGCAAGACCCTGACTCAAAAAATAAAATATAAGAAAGAGACAGACATGGTGTGCGAACAGGGATTAGTGTGAGGCTAACAAAGCCAAATCCCGGAAAGATGGTGATGGGGGGTCCCAGGTTGACAGCCAGCAGCAGCCTCGACAGCATCCTGCCCAGTGTGGATCTGCGGAGAGGAAACCCCTGAAGAAATGCCCTAAGGAAACAGTGAAGCAAATACTTTCCTGACCAGATTGACTAAGTGGAAAGTTGAGTTGAGAAGTATTTATAGCTCCAAAGGAAGATGTGGGAAGGCTTACTAAAAGATTCTAGGCCAGGTGCTAATCCCAGCACTTTGGGAGGCTGAGACGGGTGGATCATGAGGTCAGAAGATCGAGACCATCCTGGCTAACATGGTGAAACCCCATCTCTACTAAAAAATACAAAAAAAAAAAACTAGCCGGGCGAGGTGGCAGGCGCCTGTAGTCCCAGCTACTCGGGAGGCTGAGGCAGGAGAATGGCGTAAATCTGGGAGGCGGAGCTTGCAGTGAGCCGAGATCTGGCCACTGCACTCCAGCCTGGGCGACAGAGCGAGACTCCATCTCAAAAAAAAAAAAAAAAAAAAAAGATTCTAGCTGGGGCCAGGCATGCTGGCTCATGCCTATAATTCCTGCTCTTTGGGAGGCTGAGGAGGGTGGATCACTTGAGGTCAGGAGTTTGAGATCAGCCTGGCCAACATGGTGAAACCCCGTCTCTACTAAAAATACAAAAGTTAGCCAGGTGTGATGGCACACGCCTGTAGTCCCAGCTACCCAGGAGGCTAAGGGAGGAGAATCACTTGAACCTGGGAGGCAGAGGTTACAGTGAGCTGAGATTGTCCCACTGCACTCCAGCCTGGGTGACAGAGCAAAACTCCATCTCTAAATCAATCAATCAATCAATAAAATAGCCGGGTGCAGTAGCTCATGTCTGTTAATCCCGGCACTTTGGGAGGCTGAGGTGGGAGGATTGCTTGAGGCCAGGAGTTCAAGACGAAGCTGGGCAACATAGGGAGACCTCATCTCAACAAAAGAATAAATTAGCCAGGTGTGGTGGTACATCCCTGTAGTCCTAGGTACTTGGGAGGCTGAGGTGGGAGGATCACCTGAGCCTGGGAAGTTGAGGCTGCAGTGAGCTGTGATTGTGCCACTGCACTCCAGCCTGGGCAATGGGAGTGAGACCCTGTCTCAAAAACAAACAGCAACAAAAAGCTCAGTGGGAGGAACTGTTTGTGGACACGGTGGGATACCTCTCTGGTGCACAGGTGAGCAACGAGCCGGAGGGAGGGGAGCAGAGCCTGCAAGGTGTCAGAGAAGGAGCCAAGAGGAAGGGGAACCAAGGTGTTTCTCCCTGGACAGCATGGCTGAAGTGTCCAACGCTGCCCAGAGGCCAAACATGATGAGGGTTTAGTGACATGGACGTTGCTGGTGATATCATGGGAAGTTGCCTGGCTGCGGTGAGGCCAGGTCAGAGAGGAGAAGGAGGGATGGGCAGATGGGGATACGGCAAAGGAAGGTTGACTGTCAAGGGCAGGAAGGAGAAGTGGGTAGCTCTTTTATATTTTACATAGTCTTTTTTTTTTTTTTTTGAGATGGAGTCTCACAGTGTCACCGGGCTGGAGTGCGGTGGTGTGATCTTGGCTCACTGCAACCTCCGCCTTCTGGGCTCAAGCGATTCTCCTGCCTCAGCCTCCCGAGTAGCTGGGACTACAGGCATGCGCCACCACACCCAACTGTGTGTGTGTGTATATGTGTGTGTGTGTATGTGTGTGTGTATGTGTATATATAGTATTTTTATTAGAAACAGGGTTTCACCATATTGACCAGGATGGTCTCTATCTCTGGACCTCATGATCCGCCCACATTGGCCTCCCAAAATGCTGGGATTACAGGCGTGAGCCACCGCGCCTGGCCAGTAGAGTCTTGCTCTGTCGCCCAGGCTGGAGTGCAGTGGCTTGATCATGCCTCACTGCAGCCTCCAAAGCCAGGGCTCACATGATCCTCCTGCCTTGACTTCCCGAAGTGCCACTGCGTAAGCATAAGCCACTGCGCCTGGCCAGGGTAGCATGTTTTTAAGATGGGAGAGCCCTGAGGATGTGTAAATCCTATCAGAAAGAAGCCAGCTTAAAGACCTGAGAGGGGAGGGGCCCCTCAGGGCATGAGGCCTTGCAGGAGGCTAGAGGAGGCAGGTACACACCTGCTCTGATCTTATACTCCTGAACATATCCTCCTCACCCTATCTGCTCGTCCTTATCCTGCCTAGCAGGCTGCCATCTCAGCTTCACAGATGCAAGGCAGTCATTTACCTGCAGTTACCTGGCTGCAAAAAGGTCCCATGACCCTAGATGACTGTCTCCAAAGCCAGGTTCTTGCTGCACTTTTTCTAGCCTGGGGCGGAAGCCACCAGAGTGCAGCCTTTTCAAGCAAGGGCCAGGAAGCCTCAAACTCCAGTGCCTGCGGGGGCCAGAGAGATTCCAAAAACAGGACAAGGTGGCCACCTGTGCCACAGCAGTGTGAGCCCAGGAACAGGAGGAAGGGAGGGGGCTGTGCACCCTGAGGGCTCTTGTCCCCCCGCCAGGGGGCATTCCTGCTGCACCCCAGGAGCAATCTTTGTCACCAGATCTTTCGTTTTTTTGTTTTTGTTTGCTTGTTTTTGGTTTTTGAGATGGAGTTGCACTCTTGTTGCCCAGGCTGGAGTGCAATGGCGTGATCTAGGCTCACCGCAACCTCCACCTCCCAGACTCAAGCAATTCTCCTGCCTCAGCCTCCCGAGTAGCTGGGGTTACAGGCATGTGCCACCACACCCGGCTAATTTTGTATCTTTAGTACAGATGGAGTTTCTCCATGTTGGTCAGGCTGGTCTCCAACTCCCGACCTCAGGTGATCCACTTGCCTCGGCCTCCCAAAGTGCTGGGATTACAGGCGTGAGCCAGCGCGCCCAGCATGTTTGCTTGTTTTTAGATGGAGACAGGGTCTCGCTCTGTCACCCAGGCTAGGGTGCAGTGGAGCGATCATAGCTCACTGCAGCCTCGACCTCCTCCTGGGCTCAAGTGATCCACCCACCTTGGCCTCCCAAGTAGTTGGGATTACAGGCTACTTTTTAGTAGCCGAGCTAATTTAAAAAAAACAAAAACAAAACATTTTATGTAGAGATGGGGTCTTGCTGTGTTGACCAGCCTGGTCTCAAACTACCAGCCTAAGTGATACTTCCGAAGTGCTGGGTTTACAGGCGTGAACTACCATGCCCTGCCCCCAGATCTCTGGGTTTTTCTAAAGAATTTGAGCATCCCAATGTGAATGTGAATTCTCCAGGTTAGAGAGGTTTGTGCCCCGAGGACAGGAAAGTTAGGTGGTGGAACATTAAGACAGGGTCAGGGAAGGCCTCCCTTGGAGAAGACCCCCTGACCCAGGCAGGAATCCGCTTGCCAAGTCAGGAAAGAGGAGAGGAGAGGGTGGGGGAGGTGGGAGGCCTGACCACCAACCAGCCTTGTGGTCAGCGAAAGACCGCAGGGGCGCTGGGAGGGAGGATTCCAGCTCTGCCAGTTCTCCACGGTGGCCTCATTTGATCTATGCGGGTCACAGTCCCCGAACAGGGGCAGGAAGGCACACACTCCCTGGAAGGCACACACTCCCTGCTGGCCTGCCCTCCCCAACCCAGGGGTCCAGGAGGAGGGCTCCACGGTGCGGACCCGGGTAGCCTCTCCAGGGCCTGCTCGGGCCGGGCCCGGATGGCGCCTACTCCCTCTTCGAGTGCCATCGAATTGAGTGCTCATTAGCCACAATTTGCACCCCAGCAGGGGCTCCCCGAGGCCACGCCTGCCCTCTAGGGGGTGGCAGGGATCAGGCTGGGTACCCCCCACCCAGACACCCAAGCAGTGACAGTCGCCAACCGTGGCGCGCGGACACGCGCAGCAGGGATGCGGCACA
>NW_012103031.1:4012231-4018412 GCF_000951045.1 Mandrillus leucophaeus | reverse complement strand
GATTCGGGGCGCTGCCTCCCGCCCCGACCCCTGCCGGAGAGTCTCCACCAACTTCTGCTCGGCCGCTCCTCTCGGCCCCTTCCCTTGGCCCAGGGCGACCTAGGCAGCCCAGACGGCGTGGACGCTCCGGAGTGCCCAGAAAGTCCCCGGGGTGGCCCTGCGCGTCCCGGCTCTTTCTGGATGGAGGTGCCTCCGGAATGAGCCGGCTGCACGCCGTGGCCTTCACCTCGCAGCCTCTGCTGACCACACCTCCCTAGCGCAGAGGCTGCCCCGGGAGCAGGAAATGCTCCACCAGGTGAGGCCCAGGGGGTCGTTGTCGCTGGACCACCGGGGACGCGTCCCTTGAGAGAGTTTGGACTGGATGGCGCAAGTCGGCCTGTTTAGGGGAGAGGGGCCCGTTCTGCACGGGCCAGGGTGGACCCTCAGGGGCGCCTGGGCACAGGGCCAGGCCGTGGGTGACAGTGCTCTGGACACCTGCCTTGCCTGGGAGCTGGGGTAGCAGCTGACACACGTGGCCTGCTGGTGGCCTTCTCAGAGCAGGCCAGGAAGGCAATAGAATGGAAGGGGCCAGGCGCGGTGGCGCACTCAACCAACACTTTGGGAGGCCAAGACAGGAGGATCACCTGAGGCCAGGAGTTCGAGACCAGCCTTGGGCAACATCGTCCACAATATAAAAAAAAACCATAAAAATTAGCTGGGTGTGATGGCGCACACCTGTAGCCCCAGCTACTCGGTAGGCTGAGGCAGGAGAATCGCTTCAACCAGGGAGACGGAGGTTGCAGTGAGCCAGGATCGCTGCAGTGAGCCAAGATCGCTGTACTGCAGCCTGGGTGACAGAATGAGACTCCGTCTCAAAAAAACAAAGTATTAAAAAGGAGGCAGGAAGGATGTTGATGGACAGTCACTCTTAGGCCCCAGAGCTCCCCACCCTAAATGTCCCTTTGGTGACTCTAGCTTTCCTCCCTTGTGAAGGGCTGACACCCACAGTTGTGTCTCAGTGGGGCTACCCCACTCTCTATCCCCCTGTGAAAAGTCAGGAGAGGCAGCTCTGCCTCTGTGCAGGTGACAGCCTCCGTTGCTGGCTGCCACCTCCCCAGCCCTGAACCTCCGGGCTGCCGGCACTCCCGGTTCCCCACGGCGGCCTGGAAAGTCCTGTAGTTGCAGCAGGGGTGGAACTGACCACTCTAGGTGGCCTGAGGCAGAGGTGGAGGGCCTTTGGGGGCCTGTGGCACCTGGCAGGAGCTCAAAGCACTCCCGCCCATCTAAACCGCTTCCTTCCTTTCAGCACAGCTGACTCCCGGGAATCCGGGTCTGACCGCCAGGATGGAGGTGGGGCCAGCCACCGAGACCTTCGTGCTGGAACTTCGATGTCTTGAAGATGGGGGCCCAGGGCCTGACACCCTCTCAGGTGAGGGCCTGGGGGAATCCCTTGACAGAGCCCCATACCTGCCTGCCATGGCAGAAAGAGGCCCAAGAGTGGTGGGCAGCCTGCACAGACTCACACTAGCCAACCTCAGCTGCATTGAGTAACACCAGCAGCTCTGCCTTGAGATTTTCCAAGGTGGCTGTGTCAGGCAGGCTGAGGCCAGGCTGGTGAGGGGCTCCCCAGTCCCCACATGAGTGCTGACTGGACTCACACTCACAGGTGCGTGCTGGCTGGAACTCATTGCTGTGTTTCCTGGCAGCCAGGGGGCCTCCACCATCCTCACCACACCTGGCTCCAGCTCCTGAGTCAATTTCCACTCAATTTCCCAGATCCCATTCAAGTACTGATAGGCACTCTTCCTCTGCCCCTCCTGCCCCCGATGTTGGCTCTGTGGCTTCCTTCCAAGACCTCTTCCTCTGGGACCCACTCTCGGCAAACCTTCTCTGGTGGCCACACTCATGAGAGCCAGTTTCCATTCTGTGCTTTAAGGGTGCTGAGTGAGGGCCTGGGGCAGGGCGGGACAGAGCTTGAAAAGGACCAAAGGAATTGAAGGGGTGGGATGGGGACGTGTGGAGTCAAAAAGGACCCTTCTGACCAGGCGTGGTGGTTCATTCCTGTAATCTCAGCACTTTGGGAGGCCAAGGCGGGCAGATCACTTGAAGCCAGGAGGCAGAGGTTGCAGTGAGCCAGGATCGTGCCACTGCACTCCAGCCTGGGCGACAGAGCAAGACTCTGTCTCAAAAAAAGGAAAAGGAAAGGAAGACCCTTCTGACTTGTACATTTAGCTGATGAAACTTTGAGAAGGTATAACATGTCAGACAACATTGAACTAGATGGTCACTAAAATGCCTTTGTTAAAAATGCTGAGGTCAGGCACAATGGCTCATGCCTGTAATCCCAGCACTTTGGGAGGCCGAGGCAGGTGGATCGCTTGAGCTCAGGAGTTCGAGACCAGCCTGTGCAACATGGCAAAACCCCATCTCTACAAAAAATTTAAAAAATTAGCTAGGCATGGTGGTATATGCCTGTAGTCCCAGCCACTTGGGAGGCTGAGATGGGAGGATCGCTTGAGCTTGGGAGATTGAGGCTACAGTGAGCTAAGATTGCACCACTGCACTCCAGCCTGGGCGACAAGAGTGAGACCCTGTCTCCAAAAAAAAAAAAAAACCTGAAATTGCTGCCCCAGGGAGTCAGAGTGGCCTGTGGTCAAGACTGTGCCAGCAAAGAGGAGATTCACACAGGTACAATCTGTCTTGTTGCTCCCAGAAGGGGTGGGAGAAGGGAGTGCCCCTTCTCCCACCAGTGGACTTGCTGGGGGGACAGTTTTCACCCTGTCTTCTCCCACCATGTGCTTCCCCCCAGCTGATGTGAGTGTCTATGAAAAGCACACTCATGGATCCATTAGCCAAACCAAAGGTTATTAGGAATATTTTACTAGAGGAAATTATATGCATGTAGATCTCCCTTGGTGGAAATTTTTTTTTTTTTTTTTTTTTTTTTTTTAGACAGAATCTTGCTCTGTCGCCCAGGCTGGAGTGTGGTGGCCGGATCTCGACTCACTGCAACCTCCACCTCCTGGGTTCAAGCAGTTCTCCAGTTCTCCTGCTGCAGCCTCCCGAGTAGCTGGGACTATAGGTGCATGCCACCATGCCCGGCTAATTTTTGTATTTTTAGTAGAGACAGGGTTTCACCATGTCCCTTGGTTCTTTTTTTGTTTATTTTTGTTTTTTGTTTATTTGTTTTTGAGACGGAGTCTCGCTGTGTCACCGGGCTGGAGTGCAATGGCATTATCTCAGCTCACTGCAACCTTCGCCTTTCAGGTTCAAGTGATTCCCTGGCCTCAGCCTCCCAAGTAGCTGGGACTACAGCGCATGCCACCACACCCAGATTTTTTGCATTTTATTAAAGATGAGGTTTCACCATGTTGGCCAGGATGGTCTCGATCTCCTGACCTCGTGATCCACTTGCCTCAACCTCCCAAAGTGCTAGGATTACACACATGAGCCAACGCGCCCAGCCATCCTTTGATTTTATTAAATCAACATATTCCTGGAAAAGTGGCCAGAAAGCATTGCCTTCCATTACAAAATGGAAAACATATGATGTTATAGGGAGAAGAGATATTGAAATCAGATTTGGGAATAGAGAATGCCTCCTCAGGTCACATATAGGAAGAAGAATTGGGATTTTCCAATAGCACAATAGTAATACTCAAAATGAGAAACTCATGGTGGACATGGTGTGGAAAGAGAAGCGTAGTAACGGAGTGGTGCTGTTTGCGCAGGGCCTCCCAGGTTTATGCCTCCCAAAGTGTTGGGATTACAGGCATGAGCCATCACGCCCGGCTTAGTTAGTCCTTTGTATTCAGGAATGACAATCTCAAACACTCCCAGTCTCCTTGGTATTTTTTGTTACTTTGCAAACCAATCCTAACCTGCAGAGAGAGGGAATTTTCAGGCACCTACCAGGTTCCAGGGACTATGCCAGGGCTCTCGTTGTTGTACTGTTTAAGCAGATGGTGTGGGTATCACTGATCTATTTTATAGACAGGGCTGTGAGCCTGCAGGAGGTTGTACACCTGCCGACTGGTAGAGTTAGGTTCTGAACTGAGGACTTCCCGCCTGAAACTTAGTGGTCTCTTTGACACTTTGGTGATGTTGGGAAACTATTTGCGGTGACAATTCCAGGCAGCTTTATATAAATTATTTATTATTTACAGAGAAGGAGAGTTTTATTTATTTAAGGTGTGGCTGTAACTGAGGTCGGAGTTCAGCATGGGGTTGGTGGCTTGGCCATTGGAACCAGCCCCATGCTGAACTGGTTCAGTGGTTTCTACTGGAGGGTGATTAAGCACAAGAGACTTCTTAGGATGGTCAGGGAGCCCCCGGCACCCCTGCTGGTGTCAGTGCCGAGATCAGAGCATGGGGCCTGCGTAAAGGGAAGCTCCAAGGAGGGATCAGGGAGCTGGGGTCCAGAGGGAGGTCACCAGCAGTCCCTGGGCCTCCTTCCTTCCTTCCTTTCCCCCCTCCTTCCTTCCTTGTTTCCTTCGCTCTTTCTCTGTCTTTCTTTCGACATGGCCCAGGCTGGAGCACAGTGCTATGATCTCGGCTCACTGCAACCTCCACCTCCTGAGTTCAAGTGATTCTCCTGCCTCAGCCTCCTGAGTAGCTGGGATTACAGGCACCGGGCACCACACCTGGCTAATTTTTTGTATTTTTAGTAGAGACAGGCTTTCGCCATGTTGCCCAGGCTGGTTTCGAACTTCTGAGCGCAGGCAATCTGCCCACCTCGGCCTCTCAAAGTGCTGGGATTATAGGCATGAGCCACCATGCCCGGCCACCTGGGCACATTTCCAAGCCACCCCCAGCCCCTGCAGCATTTCAGTTTCTGCTGGGCTGCTATTGTTACTTGATCCAGCACTTTTGGGCTCCTGCTAAGAGTGTGTTAGTGTATCTTTGAGGGCAGGTAAGGGGCAGGTCCTGGGGTCTGGACCAGAGAGCTTCCTGTAGATCTTTCTCTCTTGGCTTCCTGCCATTTCTTCCACAGGTGGCAGTGGTGGGAGTGAGAGTCAGGAGGAGGAAGAGCCTCAGGAGGGGAGCAGCAGTCCACAGCAGCCAGCAGTCTTGGCTCCAGTGGGGGCCAGTGAAATCGCTGAGGAAACCCAGCCAGGACAACAGGAGTTGCAACTGCAGCAGTTAGAACAGCAGCCCAAACCGCAGCAACAGCCACAGCAGGAGCAACTGCAACAGCCGCAACCACACCTAGAACTGCAACAACAGCTGCAGCAAGACGGGCAACAACAGCTATCTCAACTACAGCAGGAAAAACACCAATCCATGCACCATCAGGAACTGAAACCTGAACTGCAGCTAACGCACCAGCAGCAACAGGTGCAGCCACAGCAAGTGCAAGAGCAACAGCTGTTACAGCAGCAGCAGGAGCAGTTGCAACCACAGCAGGAGCCGTTACAGCCACAGCAGGAGCCATCACAGCCGCAGCAAGCACAAGAGCAACAGCTGTTGCAGCAGCAGGAACAGCTACAGCAGCAAGTGCAAGAGCAACAGCTGTTACAGCAACATCAGGAACAGTTACAACAGCAGCAGCTGCTACAACAGCAGGAACAATTACAGCAGCAACAGTTTCAACAGCAGCAGGAACAGCTACAGCAGCAGCAGCAGCAGCAGCAGCTACTGTTGCTGCAGCAGCAGGAACAGTTACAGCAGCAACTGTTGCAGCAACAGCAGGCACAGTTACAACAGCAACTGCTGGAACAGCAGCAGGCACAGTTACAGCAGCAGCTACTGCTGCAGCAGCAGGAACAATTAAAGCAGCAGCAGCAACAGCAGCTGTTGCAACAGCAGCAGGAACAATTGCAACAGCAACAATTGCAGCCTCCTCCCCTGGAGCCCGAGGAGGAGGAAGAGGTGGAGCTGGAGCTCATGCCTGTGGACTTGGGGTCGGAGCAGGAGCTGGAGCAGCAGCGGCAGGAGTTGGAGCGGCAGCAGGAGCTGGAACGGCAGCAGGAGCAGCGGCAGCTGCAGCTCAAACTGCAGGAGCAGCTGCAGCAGCTGGAGCAACAGCTGGAGCAGCAGCAGCAGCTAGAGCAGCAGCAGCTGGAGCAGCAGGAGGTGCAGCTGGAGCTGACTCCGGTGGAGCTGGGCGCCCAGCAGCAGGAGGTGCAGCTGGAGCTGACCCCGGTGCAACCGGAGCTGCAGCTAGAACTGGTGCCAGCCGCAGGGGGTGGCGGAGCGGCAG
>NW_012103031.1:4007730-4009581 GCF_000951045.1 Mandrillus leucophaeus | reverse complement strand
TTTTTTTTTTTAATGTTGTTTGGGCTGTTCTCAAACTCCTGAGCTCAACTGATCCTCCCAACTCAGCCTCCCAAAGCACTGGGATTACAGGCATGAGCCACCACACCTGGATAATTTTTAATTTTTTTTCTTTTTTCCTGTAGGGACAAGGTCTCACTCTTCCCCAGGCTGGTCTCAAACTCCCAGTCTCAAGCAGTCCTTCCACCTCAGCCTCCCAAACTGCAGGGAGTACAGGTGTGAGCCACTGTGCCTGGCCAAAGGATCATTTCTTTCTTTCTTTTTCTGAGAGAGGGTCTTGCTCTGTTGCCCAGGCTGGAGTGCAGTGGTTTGATCACTGCAGCCTCAAATTCCTGGGCTCAAGCAATTCTCCTACCTTAGCCTCCTGAGTAGCTGGGACTACAGGTACATGCCACAATGTCTGGCTACTTTTTTTTTTTTTTTGAGATGGAGTCTCGCACCATTGCCCAGGCTAGAATGCAGTGGCACGATCTCTGCTCACTGCAATCTCTGCCACCCGGGTTCAAGTGATTCTCCTGCCTCAGCCTCCTGAGTAGCTGAGATTACAGGCACCACCACCACGTCTGGCTAATTTTTTTAATTTTTAGTAGAGATGGGGTTTCACTATGTTGGCCAGGCTGGTCTTGAACTCCTGACCTTGTGATGTGCCTGTCTTGGCCTCCCAAAGTCCTGGGATTACAGGCGTGAGCCCCTGCGCCCAGCCATGTCTGGCTAAGTTTTAATTTTGTTTTTAGAGATGGGGTCTCACTGTGTCACCCAGGCTGTTGGGGTTCATTTCAAGGAAAATGTTCCTGGTTGCTCTCCAGCAAGGAACTTACTATTCAGGCCCATTACCCAATCCTGCTCACCCCAGACCAGACTTCCAGCCTGAGGCCCTTGGCTGGGTAATGGACTTATTCAGTGAGACCCTTATGGGAGGGCCAAGGACCCGAGGGTGGATGCTTGAGAAGGTCAGCTTTGGGATCCCAGCTTAGTAGTGGCTCACACCTGTAATTCCAGCACTTTGGGAGTCTGAGGTGGAGGGATCACTAGAGGCCAGGAGGTTGAGACCAGCCTGGACAACATAGCAAGACTCCATCTCTACTAAAAATGGTACCACTTCACTTCGGTCTGGGAAACAGCAAGACCCTTTCCTTCTCCCCCACAAAATTCAGCCCAGCTGCAGTCTGGAGTGATGGTGCTGAGCTTGCCCTGCTGCACAGCCACTTGAAGGAGCGTCGTGAGGCCTGGAGTCTCCTCCCAGCCCGGAGAGTCCTTGATTCTTTTCTGTCTTTATTTACTTAGAGACTCTAATCTCTCTGTGTTGACCAGGCCAGAGTGCAGTGGCACAATCTCAGCTCACTGCGACCTCCGCCTCCCATGTTCAAGCGATTCTCCTGCCTCAGCCTCCCCAGTAGCTGGGAATACAGGCACGCACCACCACTCCCGGCTAATTTTTGTATTATTTTTAGTAGAGACGGGGCTTTTGCCATGTTGGCCAGGATGGTGTCGAACTCCTGACCTCAACTAATGCACCCACCTCGGCCTCCGAAAGTGGTGGGATTACAGGCATGAGCCACCTTGCCCAGCCTTGCTGCATGCAGCCCCTTGATGCACCTGTGCGGAGAGCTGGATGCACCTGAGAATTACCTTCCCCAGGATGGCCCTGGACCCATTAAGACAGGCACAGGAGGAGAATGCGGCCTGAGCTCTCCTGTTTTTGTTCAGGGCGGCTCTGAGTTGTGACTCACACTCGAGTTTCCCTGTGGGATCCAATCAAAACATCCCTTGCACACACACACACATATATATGTATATATATATTATATATATATATATATATATTTTTTTTAA
>NW_012103031.1:4003016-4005880 GCF_000951045.1 Mandrillus leucophaeus | reverse complement strand
CACGCACACGGGTGAGAGGCCACACCGCTGCGGCGAGTGCGGCAAGGGCTTTTCGCAGCATTCGAACCTGGTAACGCACCAGCGCATCCACACGGGTGAGAAACCCTACGCCTGCTCGTACTGCGCCAAGCGCTTCAGTGAGAGCTCGGCGCTCGTGCAGCACCAGCGCACGCACACCGGGGAGCGACCCTACGCCTGCGGGGACTGCGGCAAGCGCTTCAGTGTCTCCTCCAACCTGCTGCGCCACCGGCGCACGCACTCGGGCGAGCGGCCCTACGTGTGCGAGGACTGCGGCGAGCGCTTCCGACACAAGGTGCAGATCCGCCGCCACGAGCGCCAGCTGCACGGCGCGGGCCGCTCCAGGGGCCTCGGCCTGTTGCGCGCCTCGCGGCCCGCAGCCCTTGGTGGCCCAGCCCGTGCAGAGCAGGCCGCCACGGCCACTGCGCCCGCAGACAAGGCGCTGTGAGAGCCGCGATCAGGGCTGCCTGGCCAGGAGGGGACCCCCTATCCGCCTCCACCTGAAAAGCTCCTTGACCCGGGTTCATGGGCGCTGGAGGCATCCTGGAATATCCCTGGAATAAAAAGCTTCCACCATCATCATCATCATCTCCCAGATTCCCTGAGAAAATACCAGGTTCACAGATTCACCGCCAGAAAAAAACCATCCGCCAAAACAGAAGTGGACTGGGACTGAAACAGCACGCGGGACACGTTTGTCTGCCCTTGGAGGGGCCTGCCAAAAATTTTCGCTCCGGGAAAACTGGACTTACTACGAACGAGGAAAAACTCCCAGTGGCGAGACGATTAATGACACTGGCCGAGGACTGGATACCCACCAGGGGATCAAAGACGTGGTGAGACACACATGGAAAAGCTTCGATCCTGGCGAAAATGATCCCAAGGAAAAATTCGGGGAAGAAGCAAACTTGTTTGCACTATATAGAAACTGAGCAAGGCATTGAATCGTCCTCAGTGGCATTTGCCTTGAAAATACTTTCCAAGATGGAAATTCATCAGGGTGGGTATAATTCTGATGAAAACGCCTGTGTTCATCAACACAGGGTCAGAGCGCTCACGGGATCAATGTGCAAATCCAAGCCAGGAAGTCCTGCTCCGGGTGGAAGGTCAAACCTTCCCTCCAGGGAACCAGGGGCTCCGGCGGGCATCGGAGGCAAGTTCTTGGCCTCTGCTGCCAGGTCCCCCAGTCCCCCCAGGCCGCATTAATGTCCTCTGGAATAAGAGCCTGTGGCTGAAGCAGAGGGCCTTCTGCTAGAGTTTTCCAGGGTCTGGAAGGAGGGTCCTCCAGAAGGAGCTCTGGGGTAGCCCCACTGTGGCCCCCTGGACTCCACCAGCTTCATGCTTCTCAGATACTACCCAGGGGCCGGCACTGGGAGTCCGGGGCAGATTTCTCCTGCACCAGGCTATGGGGGTTTGGAGGGCTGCCTGAGCAGACCCTGCGCCATGGCTGGGGCTGGGGGAAGAATGTCTGAGACAAGGTTTGGGAGCAATGCTCTTTACTACGTTTACCAAATCGTCTGGGGCAGGGGCTGTGAGCTGCAGCAGTTGCTGGTGCCTTGTGGGAAGGTGGGGCAGGGAGGACGCTGCCCGTCACCTCTGTCCCCAGTCACTTCCTGCTTGACCTGACTCTTCACATGTGGCTGCTTAATTCCTGCCCCTCTCTTCCCCAGCTGCTTCTCCTTTACTAACACACCTGCTACATTTTACACATGTGTTGGTAAGTGAGAAACAGAAACGAAAAATAAATTAAAATGCAGAAATACAATGTTCTTGTCTTGGTGTTTTCACCTCTGGGTTTTGTGTCTTCCATAGGGCTTGCTTTCTTTTCTTTCTTTCTTTCTTTTTTCCTTCTCTTCCCTTCCCTTCCTTTCCCTTGTCCCCCTTTTCTCCTTTCTTTCCTCTTTCCCCTTCCCTTCCTTTCCTTTTTTCTTTCTTTTCTTCTTCTTCTTTTTTTTTTTTTTTTTTTTTTTTTTTTGAGACGGAGTCTCGCTCTGTTGCCGGGCCTGGAGTTCAGTGGCCGGATCTCAGCTCACTGCAAGCTCCGCCTGCCGGGTTTACGCCATTCTCCTGCCTCAGCCTCCGGAGTAACTGGGACTACAGGCGCCCGCCACCTCGCCTGGCTAGTTTTTTGTATTTTTTAGTAGAGACGGGGTTTCACCGTGTTAGCCAGGATGGTCTCGATCTCCTGACCTCGTGATCCGCCCATCTCGGCCTTCCAAAGTGCTGGGATTACAGGCTTGAGCCATTGCACCCGGCCTTCTTTTTTTTTTTAATGTTGTTTGGGCTGTTCTCAAACTCCTGAGCTCAACTGATCCTCCCAACTCAGCCTCCCAAAGCACTGGGATTACAGGCATGAGCCACCACACCTGGATAATTTTTAATTTTTTTTCTTTTTTCCTGTAGGGACAAGGTCTCACTCTTCCCCAGGCTGGTCTCAAACTCCCAGTCTCAAGCAGTCCTTCCACCTCAGCCTCCCAAACTGCAGGGAGTACAGGTGTGAGCCACTGTGCCTGGCCAAAGGATCATTTCTTTCTTTCTTTTTCTGAGAGAGGGTCTTGCTCTGTTGCCCAGGCTGGAGTGCAGTGGTTTGATCACTGCAGCCTCAAATTCCTGGGCTCAAGCAATTCTCCTACCTTAGCCTCCTGAGTAGCTGGGACTACAGGTACATGCCACAATGTCTGGCTACTTTTTTTTTTTTTTTGAGATGGAGTCTCGCACCATTGCCCAGGCTAGAATGCAGTGGCACGATCTCTGCTCACTGCAATCTCTGCCACCCGGGTTCAAGTGATTCTCCTGCCTCAGCCTCCTGAGTAGCTGAGATTACAGGCACCCACCACCACGTCTGG
>NW_012103031.1:3991170-4001296 GCF_000951045.1 Mandrillus leucophaeus | reverse complement strand
GGTTTCACCATGTTGCCCAGGCTGGTCTTGAACTCCTGACCTCAGGTGATTCACTCGCCTCGGCCTCCCAAAGAACTGAGATTAGAGGTGTGAACCACCATGCCCGGCCTCACAGGATTTTGCTGGAGGCTACATCTCTACTTGGCTTCCTCTCCTTCCTTGACCCGCTTCTCTTACTCCAGCACCCTCCGGGATGATGGCCTTAATGCATCACTCACTCAGAAATTCGTGTGTCGAGGTCTGCTGCCCAGCAGCCTGCCCTGAGACCCATGGTGTAATTCTGGCAAGTGGAGTCTGGGCTGGGGCCACTCCCCCATCAGGTAGCAACAGGGACCTGTTTGTAGGGGGTGAGTGGTGGTTACCTTTGGCTGCCTTTTTTTTTCTTTTTTTTTTTCTTGAGACAGGGTCTCACTCTGTTCCCCAGGTTGGAGTGCAGGTACAATCATAGCTCAGTGCAGCCTCCAACTCCTGGGCTCGAGGGATCCTCCCATCTCAACCTCCCGAGCAGCTCAGACTACAGGCACACACCACCATGCCTGGCTTATTTTTATTATTTTTTTGTAGAGATGGGGTCTTGTCATGTTGTCCAGGCTGATGTCGAATTCCTGGGCTCAAGCGATTCTCCCACCTCAGCCTCCCAGAGTGCTAGGATTACAGGTGCCAGCCACGGCCCCTGGGCTGATGCCCCTTTTTGACACAATGGGTGGGGTTCGAGATACAATAAGTTCTGCCAATCGCCTGCCTCCCCACGGGGCACCCGGTGGGCTGGAAACACAAGGAACATCAGACAAAGGAACCCAACCCCACTTCATCAAAAACTCAAAACAGGCTGGGTACAGTGGCTCATGCCTGTAATCCCAACACTTTGGGAGGGTGAGATGGGTGGATCACTTGAGGTCAGGAGTTGGAGACCAGCCTGGCCAACATGGCAAAACCCCATCTCTACTACAAATTAAAAAATTAGCTGGGTGTGGTGGCGGACACCTGTAATCCCAGCTACTTGGGAGGCTGAGGCAAGAGAATTGCTTGAACCCAGGAGGCAGAGGTTACAGTGAGCCAAGATTGCCCCACTGCACTCCAGCCTGGACGACACAGCAAGATTCTATCTCAAAAACAAACAGAAACAATAGGGAAAAGAGACCTCAGTATAGAACTGGGTCCAATTCTGGCCGGGTGCGGTGGCTCACGCCTGTAACCCCAGCACTTTGTGAGGCCGAGGCAGGCAGATCACGAGGTCAGGAGATCGAGACCATCCTGGCCAACATGGTGAAACTCCGTCTCTACTAAAATACAAAAATAATTAGCCAGGTGTGGTGGCGGGCGCCTGTAGTCCCAGCTGCTTGGGAGGCTGAGGCAGAGGAATCACTTGAACCCAAGAGGTGGAGGTTGCAGTGAGCTGAGATCGCACCACTGCACTCCAGCCTGGCGACAGAGCAAGACTCTGTCTCAAAACAAACAAACGAAACAAAACCCTGAAAACAGAGGATGCCCCCAACACCTCCCCCATGAAGGGCTCCCAGCCTGCCAACAGAAGGTGGCCTAGGGAAAGAGGGAGGACAAGCAGGCCTATGTCAGCGGCTGGTCCACCTGCCACCCTGCTGCTTATGTGAGCAGGAGGAAAGAGGAGGGAGGTGATTGGCAGCCTGCCCCACGGACATGGCCTGCCTGGGCCTGTGCACCCCGAGAGAGCAGGAAACGGCAAGAATAAGAAAAACAGATACCCACATGGACGTTGCTGCTCGGCCCAGCCAGCGACTGGCCTGGTAATGGGCAGCTTTCCCTCCCTGGAGGGCACTGGAGGGTGGCTAACAGAGGTGGGCGGGAGCATCAGGAAGGCAATCTTTCACTTTAGCCTCAGCTTGAGCTCCTGCACCGTGCCACTGGCTATCATGGCAGCCAGGGCCTTCAGCTCATGGCATCAGGCCTGGAGTACGGCAAGGCCCCCCTCCCAAGTCCCAACCGTGAGGTGCAGCCTGAGAGTCACCGACTGGGAATTGAGGGATGACAGAAAGAGGAGTTCCCTGGCCTGCATGGGGACAGGTCGTATTTCAGCCCAGCCTGAAAGGTGGCCAGAGAGGGGGATGCAGTGGTGGTAGGGGACGTCTGTCTTGAGCAAGAGCCTGAGGTGGGAGCTGGGGGCAAATCCAGGGGTCTCAGTGGTCCTGTGGCTGGAACTTCTTGCCCCTGTGGGGAGTCCGTGGTGGCTATGAAAGGCGTCAGGCGGTGGGGAAGGTTGTGACTTGCCAAAGTGGATGGGGGTGTGGCACGCGGTCCCGATGGACAGCAGGAAGCCATCCAAAGGCTGTTTAAGGAAACTAGGTGAGAGATGACAAGACTTCAAGGTGACAGAGTTAAGCTCTGGTCACTGGAATTTTTTTTTTTTTTTTTTTTTTTGAGACAGGGTCTTACTCTCTGTTGCCCAGGCTGGAATGCAGTGGTGCAATCATAGCTCACTGCAGCCTTGAACTTGGGCTCAAAATCAAGTGATCTTCCTGTCTCTGCCTCCTGAGTAGCTGGGACTACAGGTGTGCACCACCGTGCCCAGCTACTTTATTTTTATTTTTAAATTTATTTTATTTTTTGAGACACAATTTCGCTCTTGTCACCCAGGCTGGAGTGCAATGGCACGATCTCAACTCACTGCAACCTCCGCCTCCCAGGTTTAAGCAATTCTCCTGCCTCAGCCTCCCGAATAGCTGAGATTACAGGCAGGCGCCACCACACCCGGCTCATTTTACTTTTTTAGTAGAGATGGGGTTTCTCCACGTTGGTCAGACTGGTCTTGAACTCCCAAACTCAAGTGATCCGCCTGCCTCAGCCTCCCAAAGTGCTGGGATTACAGGCGTAAGCCACTGCGCCCGGCCTCTAATTTTTAAATTTTTTGTAGAGGCAATGTTTTGTCTTGCTATGTTGCCCAGGCTGGTCTCAAACTCCTGGGCTCAATCAATCCTCTTGTCTCAGTCCCCTACAAAGTGCTGGGATTACAGGCATGAGGAATTCCCAATAAATGGGAATTATTGTTCAGCAGAAAACTGATCTCTTTGGGAAAGTTAATGTGGGGAGAATATGGCCTGGCTCTGTGGTCCTTGACACCACCGTGAAAGACCAGGTCACCCTCTGCCCATTGCCCTTCCAGAAGAAGCTTGTCCTCCCTGCCCCAGCTCTGAGTCCACCACAATCTCCCACCCAGGCAGCTGCAAGGCATGCTGGGAGTGAGTGGCCACTGGGGCTGGGGGCTGTCAGGGGCCGAAAGGAGGAGCAGATTCCTCCCTCCTGGCACCCACAAAAGTGTGTCCAGGGCTAGATCAAGTCCAGGTCCCCGCAATGGAATGGGAAGGAGCAGGCAGCAGTGGGGTCTCAACTGCCGACGAGGAGGCACGCAGGGCTGGAAACAGTCTTTCTCTTTCCTTGACCGGACTTCAGCCTCCCTGGAGCCTCTTCTCCACTCAGCCTTGACCTTTGAGTGTCTGTGCCCGTCTCTGCATTGCCCAGCTGTAGCAAAAATCCTGTCAAGTCAGTTTAGCCAGAATCTCCACCCTTAATATCTGATCAAATCCCTCCTCGCCCACCACCTGCCGGGTGCCGTCTGATCACTCTTGCCTACCTTCAGCCAGGATCCTGGGAGTCAGTTCAACCAGAACCTCCCACCCCTTCGTATTTTTCCACCCACCCACTCCCCTCCAACCTGCTCCTAGGGTGGAAGTCTCCACTTGTCCCTGCTGTATTCGGAACTGAGCCCAGTTCTATACTGAGGTCTCTTTTCCCTATTGCAATAGTTCCTGAATAAAATCTGTTTTTACCATTTTAACTACTGTCCAGCTCTGTTTTTTTCTCTGTTTTCTTTCTTTCTTTTTTTTTTTTTTTTTTGAGACAGGGTCTCATTCTGTCGCTCAGGCCAGAGTGCAGTGGCACCATCATAGCTCACTGCAGCCTCAGCCTCCTGTGCTCAAGTGATCTTCCTGCTTCAGCCTCCCGAGTAGCTGGGACTACAGGCTCGCACCACCACACCTGGCTAAGTTTTCTACTTTTTGTAGAGACGAGGTCTCACTATGTTTCTCAGGCTGTTCTCAACTCCTGGGTTCAAGTGATCCTCCCACTTTGGCTTCCCAAAGTGCTGCGATTATAGGAGTAATATGGTTTGGATCCATGTCCCCACCCAAATCTCATGTTCAGTTGTTATTTATTTATTTTTGGAGATGGAGTCTCAGTCTGTCACGCAGGCTGGAGTGCAATGGCGCTATCTCAGCTCACTGCAACCTCCACTTCCTGGGTTCAAGAGATTCTCCTGCCTCAGCCTCCTGAGTAGCTAGGAGTATAGGCACTTGCCACCACTCCTGGCTAATTTTTGTGGTTTTAGTAGAGACAGGGTTTCACCAGGTTGGCCAGGCTGGACTCAAACTCCTGACCTCAGGTGATCCACCCGCTTTGGCCTCCCAAAGTGCTGGGATTACAGGCCTGAGCCACCACGCCCAGCCTCTCAAGTTCAATTGTAATCCCCAGTGTTGGAGGTGGGACCTGGTGGGAGGTGATTGGATCATGGCGGCAATTTCTCATGATTTGACACCATTCCCCTTGGAGCTGTCGTCATGTGAGTTCTTGTGAGATCTAGTTGTTTACAAGTGTGTGGCACCCCTGCCCTCTCTCTCATTCCTCCTGCTGCCGCCATTTGAAGTGCTGGCTCCCCCTTCACCTTTTGCCATGATTGTACGTTTCCTGAGGCCTCCCCAGCCATGCTTCCTGTACAGCCTGCAGAGACATGAACCGATGAAACCTCTTTTCTTTGTAAATTACCTAGTCTATGGCAGTTCTTTATAGCAATAGGATAACTGACTAACACAAAGCATGAGCCACCGCTCCCAGCCTCAGCTGTGATTTTAATAGCAGCACTACTGCCTTCAGCCCACTCTAGGCACATAGAGGCTCAGTGGGAGCATCCATCAGCACCCTTCTGTACCAGGCTCCCTGCCAGCCCCTGGCGTGAGAGCTCAGGAGGAGCCCAGGAGGGCTTCCTGTGGGAAGAGACGGCTGAGGAAGTCCTAAGAGCCGAGTGGAGGGGAGCTCTGCCCAGTCACGGTTCAGTACCTGCAGGTGGGTCTGTGCAGATATGGGGCAGGCCCAAAGCCCATGTACTTGAATGGAGATGCTCTCGGCCTCACAGAATTCCAAATGCTCCTGATGCCTGGTAACTCTTCACATACCCTGTGTCCCTGCCAGTGAGACACACGAAGGCTGAAACCCAGAACAAGCTTCACGCCGATCACTGGGTGGGCCAGCACCCTCCTCACTGCCAGCACCCTCCTCACTGCCAGCACCCACCGTGGAGGATGGGCAGGAGCCAGGCAGACGATACCCCAGGAACTGTTTCATGAGTATGCTTGGGTATTCCCCCAACCCCAATCCCACCAACTGCTCATAGATACATGACTGACATGGAAATTGTACTAGTACAAAAAGGGTATGATTTACCTTTTTTTTTGAGACGGAGTCTCGCTCTGTTGCCCATACTGGAGTGCAGGGGCGCGACCTCGGCTCACTGCAACCTCCACCTCCCGGGTTCAAGCGATTCTCCCACCCCAGCCTCCTGAGTAGCTGGGATTACACCTGGCTAATTTTATATTTTTAGTAGAGACGGAGTTTCTCCATGTTGGTCAGGCTGGTCTTGAACTCCCGACCTCAGGTGATCCGCCCACCTCAGCCTCCCAAAGTGATGGGATTACAGGTGTGAGCCACTGCACCTGGCCCCTAATTTTTGTATTTTTAGTAGAGACAGAGTTTCCCCACGTTAGCTAGGCTAGACTTGAACTCCTGACCTTAGGTGATCCACCCGCCTCAGCCTCCCAAAGTGCTAGGATTACAGGTGTCAGCCACCGTGGCCAGCTATTTTATTTATTTTATTATTATTACTTTTTGAGACAGAGTCTCGCTTCTCGCTCTGTTGCCCAGGCTGGAGTGCAATGGCACAATCTCAGCTCACTGCAAGCTCCGCCTCCCAGGTTCATGCTATTCACCTGCCTCAGCCTCCCGAGCAGCTGTGACTGCGGGCCCAGCTAAATTTTTTTGTATTTTTAGTAGAGACGGGGTTTCGCCGTGTTAGCCAGAATGGTCTCAATCTCCTGACCTCGTGATCTGTCCGCCTTGGCCTTCCAAAGTGCTGGGATTACAAGTGTGAGCCACTGCGCCTGGCCTATTTTATTTTTGAGACGGAGTCTTCCTCTGTCACCCAGGCTGGAGTGCAGTGGTGTGATCACAGCTCATTGCAGCCTCAACCTCTTGGGCTCAAGCAATCCTCTCACCACAGCCTCCCGAGTAGCTGGGACTACAGGCGTGCACCACCACACCCAACTAATTTTTAAATTTTTAGTAGAGTCAGGGTTTCACTATGTTGCCCAGGCTGGTCTTGAACTCCTGGGTTCAAGCCATCTTCCTGCTTCGGCCTCCCAAAGTGCTGGGATTCCAGGTGTGAGCCATTGCACCCAGCTACTTTTTAAAAATGTTGTGTAGAGACAGGGTCTTGCTATGTTGTCCAGGCTGCTCTCAAACTCCTGGCCTTAAGCTATCCTCCTGCCTCAGCCTTCCAAAGTGCTGGGACTACAGGCATGAGCCAATCCTGGCCTGCTTTTTCATTACTTCCTTCTTCAAATGAGTCTGGGGAAATCTATCAAGACTGAGTTCAGTAGTGAGTGACAAGAAGGTCCAACTGAACTACAATTTATGAAAACCAATTGTCCTCAGGTCAGAGGCATCCTCAGGTGGCCCAGGCCTGGTCTAGCATTTCCCCAAAGCCAAGGACACCTAAGCCCCACCAGCTTCCTTCCTCTCCTCTCTGTCTCCTCAGCCCCTCAGCAGCGCTGTTGGAGCAAGAAGCAAAAATCACTGGTAGGGCCCGGCGAGATGGCTCACACCTGTAATCCCAGCACTTTGGGAGGCTGAGGTGGGAGGATCACTTGAGCCTGGGAGTTTGAGACCAGCCTCGGCAACATAGGGACACACCATCTCTACAAACACTAATAATTTAAAAAATTAGCCAGGCATGGTGGCACGTGCCTATGGTCCTAGCTACTCAGGAGGATCACCTGAGCCTAGGAGGTCAAGGCTGTAATGAAGCTATGATCACATCACTGTACTGCAGTCTGGGTGACAGAGTGAGGGAAGGGAAAGGAAGGAAAGGGGAGGGGAGGGGAGGGAAGGGAAAGGAAGGGAAAAGAAGGGGAGGGGAAGAAGGGGGAAAGGAAAGGGTAAGGAAGGAAAAGAAAGGAAGAAAGGAAGGAAAGGAAAGAAAGAAGAAAGGAAAAGGAAAATTATCTGTGGATGAGGGAGAGGAATAAATTGAGTCTCGGATTAGGTATCAGGTGAGGACAGACGAAGAGGAGATCTGAGGAGATGCGGAGGTGATTCGGGGTCCCTGCCTGACAGGGTGGAGGGATCTAAGGCTGTGATGGAGCTGCTGACTCTCTCTTACACACCCTCCTCCCCTGGGTCCCTTGCCATCCACATTACAGGTGGTTTTGGGCAATGGGCAGCACTGGGAAGTGACAGGGTGCAGGAGGGCAGGGTTGGGGTACTCTCTCCCCACCACACTGTCCCTCCATAATCACAGTGCCCACAGTGTCCCCATCTTTATATCTCCACCTCCCTCCAGGTTTGACAACATCCTGCCCTTTCCTGCTCCTACAGGGCTAAGGGTGGCAAAGGCCTGGTGCCTTCACATTCCAGCTGCTTCCCTTTACCTGGTGTATTAGTCCATTTTCATGCTGCTAGAAAGAACTACCCAAGACTGGAAAACTTATAAAGGAAAGAGGTTTAACTAACTCACAGAGCCAGGCACAGTGGCTCACGCCTGTAATCCCAGCACTTTGGGAGGCCAAGGTGGGCGGATCATGAGGTCAGGAGTTTGAGACCAGCCTGACCAACATGGTGACACCCCATCTCAACTAAAAATACAAAAATTAGCCAGGCGTGGTGGTAGGCGCTTGTAATCCCAGCTACTTGGGAGGCTGAGGCAGGAGAATCACTTGAACCCGGGAGGTGGACGTTGCAGTGAGCAGAGATCGTGCCACTGCACCCCAGCCTGGGTGACAGAGCGAGACTCCGTCTCAAAAAAAAAAAAAACAAAAAAACAAAAAAATTCCACCACCACCACCAAAAACTGACTCACAGTTCCGCTTGACTGGGGAGGCCTCAGGAAACTTACAATCATGGTGGAAGGGGAAGCAAACACTTCCTTCTTCACATGATGGCAGGAAGGAGAAGTGTGGCGCAAAAGGGAAAAGCCTCTTACAAAACCATCAGATATCATGAGAACTCACTAACATGGGAACAGCATGAGGCGAACTGCCCCCATGATTTAATTACCTCCCACCGGGTCCCTTCCACAACATGTGGGGATCATGGGAACGACAATTCAAGATGAGATTTCAGTGAGGACACAGCGAAACCATATCACCTGGCAACACTGCTTTTGGTTGTTAATTGTCCTACAGTCAGAGCCCTTCCTGGGAACCGCCTGGGGGCAATTGCGCCTTCCTACTGAACCTGACAGATCAGGTAGGGTGGAGAAAGGTCTAATCTAGGGATCAGGGTTCTAAAAGATACCCACAGGGGAGTCAGGCAGTGTCATTCAGATATGGGCCGGGAGGAAGGGGACAGGGAGTGATGGGCACTGAGGACCATGGCCAAGCTCAGTCCCACCCACAGAAGCTGGTTACTTCTCAGGCCCTACTGGCTGGTGCCCTGCAAACCAGGGGCCTTGTGTTGCCAGAACTTCTGATTTTTCAAATTTTATTTATTATTAGAGATGGGGTTTCAATCTGTTGCCCAGGCTGGAGTGCACCGGTGCTTCGACTAGTGCTCACTGCAGCTTCGACCTCCTGGGTTCAAGCAATCCTCCCACCTCATTTTCTCAAAGTGCTGGGATTACAGGTGTGACCCACCTCGGCCCCCTAGAGTGCTTAATTTATAGGTGTGAGATCCTGCTTTAGAACCTGATTTTTCAATTTTATTTTTTAAACAAGAGTGGGACTCCTTATTTTAAAATGTTATTCTATTAAGACATTTTAAAACACCAAGAGCCAGGCAACATCACTGTGAGGGGTCTGATTCAAGGGGCTGGGGCTGCACCCCTCTGTAGGACTAAGGTTTGAGTCCTCCTCTATCTTATTACTATTTTTTATTTTTTATTTTTTGAGACAGAGTCTCACCCTGTCACCCAGGCAGGAGTGCAGTGGCAATCTTGGCTTACTGCAACCTTCGCCTCCCGGCTTCAAACGATTCTCCTGTCTCAGCCTCCTGAGTAGCTGGGACTACAGGTGTGCGCTACCACAGCCGGCTAATTTTTGTATTTTTAGTAGAGGTGGGGTTTCACCCACCATGTTGGCCAGGCTAGTCTCGAACTCCTGACCTCGTGATCCGCCCGCCAAGGCCTCCCAAAGTGCTAGGATTACAGACACCGCGCCTGGCCGAGTCCTCCTCTATCTCTTGCCCAGTCAGGCCTGAGGTTCCCACAGTAAAGCACCAAGAACAATGGAGCAAGCGGGCTGGGAGCTGGGGAAGGGGCCTGGGCCACACCATTCCTGGTGGAAGACAGACCCTGGACTCCACCGGCGCCAGAGCTCATCTTGACACCCCAGCTGCACCTCTTGGGAGTAGGTGCAGACAGGCTTGGGGGTGAGGGCCTGGGGGTGGCCGCTGAGGGCACTGACCCCTACCTGGGCTCCTGGGGTCGCCTGTCACTTCTGCCCCTACACTGGCCATTCCCTCTGCCTGGACATCGCTTCTCTGCCGGTGACCCCATGTCCCTCCAAGTGCGGGCTCCACAACCCGTCTCCTCCCGCACTCAACCGCCACAGCCCACACATAAGACGTTCACCCCGCCTGTCCCTCCTCCCTCCCCGCCCACAAGACGTTCACCCAGTGAGGGCCCGGGGGTCTGGCGGAGTCGTGGACACCTGGCCTCCTCCCCACCACAGAGGTCGCCGCTTCCCTCCACCGTCCTGGGGTCCGGGGCAGGCCCCGTGGACGGGCGAAGGGGCCACAGGGCGAGGCCTGGTCCTCAGCGGGAGCCCCCTGATGAACGAGGCCGGGCTGGGGTTCGGGGAAGGGTTAGGCGGCGGGACCTCGGGGTCACCTC
>NW_012103031.1:3977149-3990270 GCF_000951045.1 Mandrillus leucophaeus | reverse complement strand
CCAGGAGGGGCTGTCACCGTCTGGGTCTCTGCAGGAGGAGGCGGCTCCGGACGCCCCCTTGGGGGCGGGAGGCGCCCGGCCCGTCGCCCCAGGAGCCCGCTTTGTGACCTTGGGGGCCTTGTCCGGGCTTTCCCTCATCTGCAGAAGGAGCCCCGGTGGCCTGCTCATCTGTCTTCTGCTGCCGGCAGGTGGGTAGGGACACCCATCCCTGAGATTGGATGGGGTCTGGGCTGTCCCGTGTGGCGGCAGAGGTAGGAAAGGGGCTGGGCTTTGGTCGAGGACTTGATGGGCAAGAGGAAGTGCAGATACCAGGAGGATGAGGCCCCCAGCTCTGCTTGTGTGGGGAGACCTTGGTGCTTGGTATGGTTCAACAAGTGTGGGCAGGTCTGGGGAGCCAGGTGGGGTAGTGAGGGGGCTACCCTGGGGGACCTGGGATGGCCCCCATGGAAATAACCTGCACCAGGAGCAAACCCAGGAGAGTAGGGGGATCCAGAATCCGAGGACAGACAGTGAGGACTGTGGTGGTCGGAGAAGGAAGTCTTCCAGGAGGGCATGAAGACCCGAAGGGCTCTGAGGGCAGTGGGGGCCACCCAGAGGGAATGAAGGGGGCTAGACACAAGCACACCCCCACATCTCCCACTCTCCAAGTTGAGTTTCCCTGGCTTTGGAGCTTTTGTGGAGAGTTTCTATCCACTTTCAAGCTTTTTCTCTTCTTCCTGTCCTTGTCTCCCTCCTTTTTTCTCTTGGAAGATATCTTGTCACCTCCCATTCTAAATGTTGGCTGCAGCACCGTATCCTAGAGTGCAGTAGCCTGGTAGAAATGAGGGTTTGGGCCGGGTGAGGTGGCTTACGCCTGTGATCCCAGCACTTTGGGAGGCCGTGGCGGGTGGATCACCTGAGGTCGGGAGTTTGAGAATTGAGGGTTTGGGATGAAGTTGGTGAGGCCCTCTGTGGCCTCTGGTTTGGGATTGATGCTGAGGAGGCCCCCTGTGGCCTCTGACCCAAAGTTGGATGCCGAGGGAGAGGTGAGCAGTGTTTACAGTGGACTGGCAGGCTGGCAAGAGGAGGGAAAGAGTGCGGGTCTGGGGGAGGCAGAGATAACCCAGGGAGAGTTGCTGGAATCTAAACTGCCCGGCCCGCTGTGGTCTGGTTTGCAAACCATTCTGTTCTGAATCTTGGGTTGGGGATGATGTCTGGCTGTGTTTCTGACCTCTGTAGGAGCTGGTCCTCCACCTTCTCTGGTCATCCGTGGGTGGACTTCTTGGGAGAAAGAACTCGGTGTCCTCTTTGGAGGCAGAGACTCCCCACTGCTTCTGGGTGGGGATTTGTAAGGGTCCCACCAACCAGCAGTGGTCAGCCTGTTCTGGAACAGGACAGTAGGGCCAAAATGCTGAGTTTTAAAAATCCTGTGTCCATCACACTGGCTGGCGACTTTAGACATTCTTTTAGTAAGTGAATGCTTCTTAAGTGTTGGTGTGGGAGGAGTCAGACATGAGCAAAGGGAGCTTCTGCCGCCCTGGAGCTGACCATACGCAGGGAGAGAGATGATAAGACAGTCTCATAAGTGTATTTTTAAGATGTGGTAGGTGCTGCGAGGGAAGAAATACAGGGAACTGTATCACCACTGGGACCCAGGGGGCTGCCTCAGAAGATCACTCAGGAAGAGGGGAAGAGAGTTCCGGGGATGGGGAATAGCACACATAGGGCCTGAGATGAGATGAACATGCAGCCACTTTATTCTAAAGCCATGAAGTGTTCTTCTGTTGTGTCCTCATATTGGTGGCCTGGCTCTGGGAGTTGAAAGTTGCTGCTTCAGGTGGTGGCCAGGCAGGAGACAGCTCTGCCGGGCTTGGCATAGCACCTAGGCCCAGCCTGAATCTGCGGCCTGAGGCTTGAAAAAGAAAAGCCCTCCTCTGGGCCTCAAGTGGGTGGCGGTTGGGAAACCGTTGCTGAGTGTACCCAGCGCCCTGAGTGCTGGGCAGGGCCGTGTCCTCCTGGAGGTGGCTAGCATAACACGCAGAGCATGTGTTTCCACACTTCAGGCATTTTCACGTGCCAAAGAGCTGTGGACACTGAGAAGGCCGGCTTCTGGGAGAGGCTGGAGATTGGGGTGGCGCTCTCAGGCATAGTTCTGTGACTTGAGTTTTTGGGGGTCAGTGATTCTGAAACTAGAAAGGGGGCTGGAGCCACTGAGGGGGCACAGGTGACCTTTGGGACAGAGGTGGCTTCTGGATGCCAGAAGGCTGTGTCCCAGCCCTTGACTTGGGTGGGCCTGTGTGAATGCTCAGTGCTTCCTGGCTTTTAAAGCAGTGTGGATTTTAAAGCAGCGGCTCAAAGCAGTTCAGGAAATGAGTACGCGCCGCTGCTATGGTTTGGGTGTTTGTCCAGGTGTCAGGCTGTTCTTGCGTTGCTATGAAGAACTACCTGAGATTGGCTAATTTATAAAGAAGAGGTGAAATTGGCGTATGGTTCTGCAGCCTGTACAGGAAGCATGGTGCTGGCATCTGCCTGGCATCTAGGGGGCCTCAGGAAGCCTTTAATCATGGTGGATGGTGAGGGGGAGTAAGCATGTCACATGGCGAAAACAGGAACAAGCAAGAGAGAGTGAGTCGGGAGGCGCCACACACTTAAAGACGACCAGATGTCCTGTGAACTCAGAGCGAGCACTCATTACTCACTGTCTCCAAGGGGATGGCCTGTCCCCATGATCCAGTCACCTCCCACCAGGCCCCACCTCCAGCATTGGGGATTACGGTTCAGCATGAGATCTGGGCAGGGACAAACATCTAGGCTCCATCAGTCCCCTTCCAGTCTCACGCTGAAGCGTGATTTCCAGTGTTGGAGGTGGGCCTGGTGGGAGGGGATTGGCTCATGGAGGCGGATCCCTCATGAATGGTTTAGCACCATCCCGTTGGTGATAAGGGAGTTCTCAGTTCATTGGAGATCTGGTTGTTTTAAAAGCGTGTGGAGCTTCCTCCCTCTCTCTTGCTGCCCCTTTGCCTTCTTCCATGAGTGGAAGCTTCCTGAGGCCCTCCCCAGAAACAGATGCTGGTGCCCTGTTGGTGCAGGCTGTTGAACTGTGAGTGAATGAAACCTCTTTTCTTTATAACTTACTCAGCCTCAGGTATTCCTTCACAGCAATGCAGAAATGGCCTAACACAGCTGCCTAATTGATAGAGAAGTGATGGGTTATGGAGGGAGAGGTAATCACGGAGCAGCTTTCTCCTGTGTCTGTAAGAACACCAGGTGTGGTGGTCTGGACTGTTCTCATGAAGGCCACTCAGTCTTGTTTTAGGAGTTCTGTGGCAGACAGTGTCCACTGCTCGAGCTGGATGAACTAGGGGGGGCCCAGTGCTCTGTGTGGTCAAGTGGCCTGACATTCCAGGATGCTTCTGGGGCTCATGGCCTCAGCCCCTGGATTCTGGGCTTGGCTCGCTGTGGAAATGGCCCTGTTCAGGCCGGAGACACTGATGGTGTGTATCCTGGGTGACGGGCCGGGTCTCAGGTTTATACCCAGAAAGGAGCCACCGAAATGGACTCATCAACTCTGTGACTCTGCCCTGCCCTCGGGACCCCACAGGGGCTGGTGAAGGACACGCAGTGGGGAGGGGCCAGGGGTCCCAGGGCCAGCAGATCCCGTCCTGCCGTGTACATGGCCCTGGACCCTGGACCCTGTGTCAGTGTGGCTGCCTCTCCCCTGAGCTTCTGGGCTGAGCTGTCCCTGATGTCAGTAAGAGAGTAGGACCCTGTAGCCTCTGGGGCTTTGATAAGTCAGCCCTTAAGAGTCTCTGATCCCCAAACTTGAAATGTCACAGGCATTTCCTGTCCTCCTGATGGTCTGGCAATGAGCTGTGTGTCTACCATGCACTGCACTTTTCACAGAGCGAGGGCTGAGGGCACATGAAGGTGATGCTGGCTCGCAGCCCTCGCTCTCCCATGTCCTGCAGGAGGGAGCCTGACCTGCTGGCTTCTCGGCACCTGTCTCTCCTCCCAGCCCCGTCGTGCCTTGCAAGTGCCTGCAGCCTGTCTGTGCTGAGACCTCTTGGCGTTCCCTGCTGGCCTGGTTCATGTGTGTTGAGGACCAGGTAAGCGTCTCTTTGTTCTCGGTATCCTTCTGGCTAAACACAGGCCACCCTCGGGCTGTGTGATGCTTCCTTGTGGATAAAGACTGGGAGAAATGGCTGATTTACTCCAGGAAAGAGCAGCAGTTCACACCAGGCATGTAGTTCTTGGTAAAAAGGAGTTGAGACTGGCATCCTAGGGCTCACGCGGAGGGGCTCCTGGGGCAGCCTTTCTGGGTACGGAATGTCTTGGTGGTGCGGGGGAAGACTGTGGGAAGGCCTGGTCCTCCCTCATCTCCATTGCCTTCAACTACATAACAGGAGGAGTCAGTCCTGCTCCCTGCACCCCTGCCAGGCTGTGGGCGACCCTGTGAGGGGACCTGTGTGGTGTGCTGAGAGCAGCGCATCACTGGCGTCCATCTGCGTTTCAGGCCACGCGGAGGCTCGCTCCCAGGGAGGATGGCGGCACTCCACACGACTCCCGACTCCCCAGCTGCCCAGCTGGAGCGGGCAGAGGACGGGGCAGAGTGTGACCCTGACCAGGAGGAAGAGGAGGAGGAGGAGGAAAAGGGGGAAGAGGCGCAGGAGGTGGCAGAAGAGGAGGAGGAGATAGTGGTGGAAGAGGAGGAGGAGGGTGTGGCAGAGGTAGTGGAGGACACGCAGGTGGAGGAGGTGGCCGAGGTGGAGGTGGAGGCGGACGTGGAGGAGGACGACGTGAAGGAGGTGCTGGCAGAGGAGCAGCATCTGGCATTGGGGACCCAGGAGCGACTTAGCCATGGTGGTGATGCCAAGTCCCCAGTTCTTCAGGAAAAGGGTAAGAAAAGCAGCCAGCCTTGCGGAGGAGGTGAATGGGGCTGAGGTGGACCAGGCCAGGGACCTGGTCAAGTCAGGAGGGCTCTTGGGCTGATAGGGTGGAGCTGAAGCCCGGCTTTGCAGTGAGGGTGTTTCCGGGGCTCCTGGCCCTGCAGGCTGGGGGCTCAGGGCAGCTGGCCCTAAGAGATCTCTCCCCGCAGGCCTGCAGCTCTCCTGGGCTCCAGCCACTCCTAGGGATGAGGACCTGGAGGAGGACGAGGAGGAGGAGGAGGAGGAGGATGAGGACGAGGATGATTTGCTGATGGCTGGGTCTCAGGTGAGCTGCCCTCTCCGTTTGAGGCTTGGGTAACCTAGGCAGGGTTCCCCCTGGGGCCTCGGCACCTGTTGTCTGGAGACATATGTTGGCAGTGGCCACGGCACTGGGGTCCCCAGTCTGGGCCCTGGCCCTGAGTTGGGAGGGGGCCACAGGAAGCGGCTGGGTGTCCAGCCCCAAGCCCAGGGGTGTGGTCCTGCTCTCCTGAGCGTTGGGTTGTCCTGATCGCTTTGGCTGCCACCCACTCAGCGGCACTGTGCACAGCGACTTCAGAGGCCTGGCTGTCCCCCAAGGCTGGCCGCTCCCGCACCTGGAGTGCCTGTCACATGTCCAGGGTCTGGGTTCCTGCTGCCCAGACAGGTCAGGCGCCAGTGCCCACGCTCAGTTTAGCTGCTCCTGCTTGTCCACACAGGAGTGGGCCCTCCATGGCTGACGTGGCCGTTGCACCGGCTTGAGCCACACTGCATGAAGAGGGGAACTGGGGGCAGGGCTCATTGTCTCCTGACCTCTGCATGAGCCACAGCTCTGCCCTAGGAGCTGGGTCATTCAGCCTCTTTGAGCTTGAGTCCCCATTCTCTGGCTGGGATCTGGCCCCTGCTTTCCAGGGCTGCGGCAAGGCCTGAAAGCCCTCAGTGCCATCTGGGCATCTATGTCCCCGACACCCACGCTGGAGGGCCTCAGTGGCCTCAATCATCCGTGGCTCTTTGTAAAGGGCTCCCTCAGCTTCTCACCTGGGGCTCTGTTTCCCAGGGGCTGGTGACATTTGAAGACGTGGCTGTGTACTTCTCCCTGGAGGAGTGGGAAAGGCTGGAAGCAGACCAGCGGGGCCTCTATCAGGAAGTCATGCAGGAGAACTATGGGATTCTGGTGTCCTTGGGTAAGGACGGGACCTTTAGTCCCCAAGAGGCAGCCTGGTGTGATGGCTGCCAGGGGCTTAGCTGTCTGACAGGGGGGGCTTTCGAATCCCAGGGTCTTTGCAAAGGTGGATGCTGGGCCCAGTCCACCTCCCAGGGAAGCCCTAGGACCTCATGGCCTCTGGGTGGGGCGGGGGATGTCACTGGCCAGGCAGCGCCCTGAGCCAGGTGATACGTCTGTGGAGGCAGTCTGACTCTGGTCTCTGTAGCATGGCCCCTGAAGCCTCTGGGGGTGAGGAGGGAGAGGGAAGAGGAAGAGTGTGGGCATCTTGCAGGTGAAGGTGTTGGGGGGGCTTGGTGGGAGGAGAGCAGGGGAGGACAGGGAAAGGTTCAGAGGGAAGGGAATGCCTGGACCCTTCGGAGCAGGGAGGGGTGGGGAGGGCTGATGCTGGGAAGGTGGAGGTGGAGGGGCACTGAGCGGTGGCACAGCACGGGCCATAGGGCAGCGGAGGGCCCACGGGAGCTGCCTATAGCCGTTGTCTGTTCTCCTGGCAGGATACCCAATCCCCAAGCCTGATCTGATCTTCCGACTGGAACAAGGGGAAGAACCTTGGGTCCCAGATAGCCCCCGACCTGAGGAAGGAGACATCGTCACTGGTGTCTACACAGGTGAGCGCGGATGGAATTTCGTGGTTTGTGCCGACAGCTTCTTGGAGCTGTTGTCAAACTTTGGCCTTCACCGAGCTCTCTGCAGACCTGGTACCTGGTGCCTCTGACTGCGCCTCTGACCATCTGTGCTGAGGAGTGAGGTATGGAGGGGGCTCCGTGGATATGGGGGTGGCCGGCCTGTGCCAACCTCTGCCTTTGCTGCCTGGCTTCTGGTGGTTCAAGTTCCAGAGAGGTCCGAGGGCTATAAGGTCCTTAGAGAACCTAGAGGCTCCTCCTAGGAACCTTTAAAAATGATTCCCTGTCCCACGTTGGAGCCCGTGAATTTCTTTGCATGTGAGGGGCCAGCTGTCAGGTGGTCGGCTGAGCCAGGGCAGGCGCAGGAGCCCAGCACGCCGTTGCGGAGGCCCTTCTGATGACAGCGCTAGCTGGTCCTCCTGCTTCTCCGCCCACTTGGCCGCGTGTCTGGGAAAAAGCTCCCCACAGTCTCCCTTGCTCTCCCTGGAGCACCGTGGGAAGGACTCTGACCGGGGTAGGCAGCTTGGGGCATTCTGGAGAGGAGGTTTTGGAGTGATGGGTGCAGAAGGCGTTCAGGGTGGTGAATTTTCCTGGAAGCCTCAGGCCCAGCTCTGGCTCTGCTCCTTCAACTCTAAGGCTCCGTTTACTCATCTGAAGAAACTGAACTCAACTCAGGTTCCCACAGGAGGATGCCACACTGTCAGTTGCGTGGAGGTTCTTAGTGGTGTCTGAGGGGCTCCTAGCGTTAGAGAGCTCTGCAGAGGCCTCTGCCCCACAGGTGTCTGGTTTGGGGCTGGGTGATGCCAGTCAGGAGGGGCAATGGGTAGACTCAGAGCACCGCATAGATGTGTTTTCAAATGAAAATACTGGTGTGTGGTGGCTCACGCCTGTAATCCCAGCACTTTGGGAGGCCGAGGCAGGCAGATCACGAGGTCAGGAGTTCAAGACCAGTCTGGGCAATATGGTGAAACCCCATCTCTACTAAAAATATAAAAATTAGCCGGGTGTGGTGGTGTGCACCTATAGTCCCAGCTACTTGGGAGGCTGAGACAGAAGAATCGCTTGAACCCGGGAGGTGGAGGTTGCAGTGGGCCAAGATTGCACCATTGCACTCCAGCCTGGTGACAGAGTAAGACACCATCTCAAAAAAAAAAAAAACAAACCATAAGATCTCGTGAGAACTCCCTCATCATCACAAGAACAGCATGAAGGAAACGGCCCCCATGATCTGATCACCTCCCACCAGGTCCCTCCCTTGACATGACACTTGGGGATTACAATTGGAGATAAGGTTTGGGTGGGGACACAGAGCTGAACTATCATTGAAGCCTCCTCTCTGTGTCGTTGTAGGAGGCCTTTCCTGCCGCCATTCTCCAGACACTTGGGGACCCTCTTGGAACATTTCCTAGGCTTCAGTCAGGAGTGTTCTGGTTGGCAAGAAAGATCACTGCTGCCCCGGGATGAGTGTGGGATGTGGGTGACACTCTCAGGAGGAGAAGGGGACACAGGCCTGTGGGGCCCGGCCCTCAGCATGTGGTCTACTTGTGCTCCTGTTCTCTGTGCCTCTTGGAGGGTTAGGGGTAGAGCCTTGTGCAGGCTTGAGCCTGAGTGGTTCCCTTTCAGTCCAGGCGACAGGACCCTTGTGGCCTGTGCACCTGGCTGGGGTTTGCAAGCTCCCTGGGGCTGGCTGTGCCAGTGCCCCCTGCGCCCCCTGTGGCTGCTCATCGTGCTGGGGCTGGTAGGCCTGGGATGCCCCTGGCCCTGAGTGGGTGTGTAAGGGCAGCCTCTGAAATGTGACCCATAGCCTGTGTACTGAGTGGCTACCCTCCCCTGGTGCTCCCCACTCCCTCAGTGCTCCCTGCCTCCCCTGCATTCATTTCTGGTGGGCTGAGCTGGCTGAGCTCGCTGGGGCAGGACAGAGGCTGACTGTGCCCAGGCTGACAGAGTTTGTTCCTAGACTGGAGTCTTGCAAGAGCCAAGTGTGTCCCTGTCTTGGGCTCCTTAATGAGTTGGGCCACAATGACATCTGGGCTCTGGCACTGCGCTCATCAGGACCCACCCCTCCTGAGGGCTGCTGAAGCCCCCACCTGCCCTTCAGCCATGCTCCAGCCCCACGCTTCCCCTCCTGCCCCTCCCCTGCCCTGCCTTTCTCCTTACCTGGCTTAGATCCCCACCCTGGTTGAACCCTGTTTTCTGCCGGCTCTGGTCTGCACTGGAGCAAGAATGTGCCTGGAGAAAATTGTGGCTGTGGGTGCCTGCAGGCCTTACGTGGCTGCCAGTGGCCTTGGCCTGGCAGGCCAACCCTGTACTTGTGGGGCTGCCTCTCCACCCTCTGAGATGGACCCCCTCAGCCACTGCAGACTGATCCTTCTGAGGTCACCTGCCCCAGTGAGGGGCAGGACCAGTGCCTGTCCTCAGAGGAGGCCCCCTCCTTACAGACCTGGCAGCCTGGCCAGGGCCATGCAGCTGGTTCAGATCCCAGTGCAGCAGCTGTGCCCGAGAGCCCTACCTCCCCCAGGCACCAATGTGTGGGGCCAGTGCCACCCTCGTCTCCCTGACATTTTGCAGAAAGGCGGGCTGCTAATGCCTATGAACTTGGGCGTGTCACCCTTGTCCACCTCCTCCCTTTGCTGCCCCCCATGAGGGAGGGTCTCTCTGAGGCCATCTGGAGTTTGTGTCTGGATAGAGAAAGTTGCACCAGCCGGGGGAGGGGAGGGAGCAGGTGTTGGCCTCACTTGGAACTGACTTCCACAGCCTGCACTCCAGGCCAGGCCTTAGCGGATGGGTTGTCAGAGGGAGAGAAGTGGGGCTGTTCAGTCAGCTCACTCTGCAGACTCACCGTGGGGCCCAGGTCAGGTTGGGCCTGGAGGGCAGGTTCCAGACTCCAAGATGGGCAGAGGTTGCCCAGGGGTGGGAGTTGTAGATGGTGGCGCCTGCTGCCATGGGTGATGTGTGTGGGCTGCACTGAGCAGCATCCCTGAGTGATGTGAGATGTGTGTGGCGTCCCATGGCAGGTTGGGACCGTGTCTTCTGGGTCAGGCATGTGGCTGTGGGGCCACTCTTCCCCACAGCCCCTGTGATTAGTGTCCTACATAGGACCCCCACCCTGTGCCCAGGGCAAGGCACTTACCGGACGTGTTCCGGGGGCTCTGCTGCTGGGGACATTGGCTGGCCCCTGGGATTACCACTGCCTCCTGCACAGTTAAACCAGGGCCTGGGGATAGAAGCTGGAGAGGCTGCAGTTGTGTTGGTGGGATTCTGGGTCAATGCTCGGCTTTGGTGATGCCGATGACCACCCTCCCTAGGGATCTTTGTGCATCCAGGGCCTCCCTGAGGGCCTTGGCACTGCACCAGCCACTGGTGAGCAGGAAGGCCCTAGTGTGGGCTGGAGGGTGCCCCGCCCCTCCTGTGCAGTCCAGGAGGCAGCCTGCCCCCGGGGCACAGGGCTGGCCAGGGGCCTGTCTAGGGTTAGGGACTGTGGCCCAGCCTCAAGAAGAAAGGCCTTGGTGGGGATCTGTGGCCACCAGGGCCTGATGGCAGGAAAGGAGCATCACCTGACATTTGGGGGACAACTTGAGCGATGACCAACAGAAAGCATGGGATGGACAGCAGGGGCCTCGGCATCTGCAGGGACCCATGGTGGCAGCAGCACCACCTGACCCTGGGAGGTACTTCTGCAGCCACGTAGCAGATGTTTATGGATGTGCATTTCATCCTTGCAGCAGTCCCACCAAGTGGGTTTATCCACTGGTGCTGTTATCGACCCATTTTACAGATGGGGAAACTCAGATTTAAGGCCTTGCCCAGGGTCCCATGGCCAGTGTGTCATAGGAGTAGAATTCACACCCAGACAGAGCCCAGGCCCTCCAGCTGCCTTTTGAGGTGAAGCCAAGGGTGAGATGGTGTAGCATCCCGGCCTGGCCCCTGCCGTCCTGATGGAACTGAGCAGATGTGGGGCTTCAGCCTGCAGGAGGGTTACTGTGGTGGGCGCAGTGGAGTAGTGAGCCCTTGAGGAACATCTCAGCATTAAGATTTGAAGGGAAGCCTCTAAAGACGCCAGTCACGCTAGGGAGCAGCTGTGCCCGGTGCTGGTGCCTGTGGAGGGAGGTGGGGGAGATAGTTCCTGTGACAGCCCCAACCCCAGCCCTGAGGCCTTTCATTCATTCCCTTGGCACCCAACCTGCTGGGGTGGTCTCCCCTCCATCAGCTCCTGTCACCTGCCACTGGATTGGGGGGGGCGGGTCTTAGTGTTCCCAGTTCAGGACACAGGCTGTGAAGGTCTTTGTGGCTACACTGGAAGCTTCTCCCTCCCTAGACAGCTAACTTTGAGCCTCTGGTCGGCCTCTGCTTTTGATCGCTGAGCCTTGTGGTCGCTCGGGATCTTCCTGGAAGCCTAGCTGAATGTTGCTAGGCCAGAGTCCTCAGGCCTAAAGGTGAGGTGCAGGGGAGAGGGACCGCCAGCCCCAGGGTTTCCTCTCCTCCGCTGTCCCCTGCGTTCTGGAGGAAGCAGGTGTGTTGGGCACCCTGGGCTGCTGTCACATGGTTCGTGCCCCAGTGCCCTCCAGCTGTTGAGAAACATGTGCCAACCCCTCCTAGTCAGCCTCCAGTCTTGGGTCTGATGAGTTGAGCTGTGAGGAGGCCTCACTTAGATCTGAAAAAGGGCTTTGGATCTGAGAGCCAGCAAACGCCCTTGGGGCCATGTCCCTGGAGTCCTGTTGGCTTAACACCCTCAGTCAAGGATGTTCCCATCCACTTCGACAGAGCCTGGCCTGGGGCAGGCTGGTCTCCCTCTGGGACCCTTCCCAGGGGCCCTGCTACTTCCTGGGAGCTCCCCTCAGAGTGCAGCCAGCTCAGACTTCCCAGGGACTTGGATGCCCTTCCTGTCCCACACTCGGTGTCAGTGGTGGCCTATCACCATGCCATATGCTGAAGTATGGCCCACCCTTGTCCCAGTTGTTGGACAGGCGGCATGCCAGCTCCAGAGCTGGTGGGAGGTGCCCTCTCTACAGAGCCTACTGGGAGGAGGGCTCCCTGCCTACCTCCCCAAGTGAGAGGCTTCCTTGCTGCACTGAGGATCAAGGGAGAGGTGCTGGGAGGAGCCTCCTAGCTGTGGGCGGCTGAGACTTCTGTGGGCAAGGCCGCACTTGGCCTGGGAGTCCAGTTCTTTGAGGCTTATTGTACAGTAAATGCTTGTTGAGTCTTGGCTGGTTGCTGAGGTGCCGATGCATCTCGCTACAAAATCGTAGTTGTTCCTAGGCTTGAACCTTCCCCATTTGGAGGCATCTCTAAACCCAAGACCTGCATCAGAGCCTGAGGGTCAGATCCTTTCCAGCTCTCTGCCAGCCTCCCTACCCTGTAGGGTTGGGGCTTAGGGCTGGGGTGCAGCAGCCTTCCCGGACCTAGGGAGCGTTGCTGCCAAATGGGAAAGGGTGACCACTGATGGGGACTGGGCTTTTCTTTGCTGCTCTGTGCACAGAGTGGCTGTGGGTGGCAGTTCGAGGTGGACTCAACTTAGTGACAAGAAACCTTTTTATTTCAAGCTTACGTTTACTATAATAGTAAACTGAGAAAGTATCATGAAATGGGAAAGATGAAGTAACCCATTTTCTGACCCTTTTCTATGATGCCTGTTTTTTCACAGTGAAGCCAGGCCTGTGTGGATCTGTGTTTTCCCGAGGCTCTAGGTCCCCATATGGAATGCATGTGGGACAAGGCAGTGCCAAGGCCATGCAGCCTGGTGGGGGCCAGTGTGCGACATGAGGGGCCACCCGAGGCGCACTGGGACCTCCTGGGCTCTGACTTCCCCCCTAGGGCAGGACTCAGTGGTCTAAGTTTATCCAGCTAGGTGATGGCTGAAATGGGCCAGTGCCTTGGCAGGGGACCCAGGTGGGGTGAGAACGAGATTCCCACACCAGCTGTGGGAGCTGGAACCTTCCAGATGCTGAGACTGTGGGGTGGACACCGGGCAGGGTCCATGAAGGTGCATATGGGGCCACAGGCCAGGTATCATCCCTGTGTTCCCTGTGACTTAGTGCCTGCTCTATAGACATCAGTTCCCTCCTGGGTGTGTCATGGTGTCTTAGGTGTATCAGCCATCAATAGGAGCCCCACCAAGCCAGCTCCATCTACATGCTCTTTGCTGCCCGCACAGGTGCCTCGGAGGGCCAAAGGGAGAGGGCAGGGGTGCAGCTTGGTGGGAGAGGGTCTGAATGGGGGAGGCTGAGCAAACCTTAGAGCTGACAGGCCAGGCGTGGTGGCTCACACCCGTAATCCCAGCACTTTGGAAGGCCGAGGCAGGTGGATCACCTGAGGTCAGGAGTTCGAGACCAGCCTGGTCAACATGGTGAAACCCGTTTCTATTAAAAATACAAAAAAAAGTGGCCGGGTGCGGTGGCT